>NC_088378.1:10101203-10402685 GCF_037993035.2 Macaca fascicularis
GTATTAAGTCCAGCATCAATGAGCTGTTCTTCCTGACGCTCTCCCTCCCTCCACCATCAACAGGCCCCCAGTGTGTGCTGTTTCCCCACCATGTGTCCATGTGTTCTCATTGTTCAGCTCTCACTGAAAATGTGGTGTTTGGTTTTCCGTTCCTGTGTTAGTTTGCTGAGGATAATAGCCTCCAGCTCCATCCATGTCCCTGGCAAAGGTTTACAGCAATACAAACGGACAAAGATACACATTAAACAGAATACTGCTGAAACCATATAAATGAATGCACTATAATTTATACTACAATAAAACTTGAAAATCTTACGCTAAGTGAAAGAAGCCAGTCACAAAAACACACACATATTATATGGTTTAATTTATATAAAATGTTCAGAATAGGAAAATATACAGAGACAGAAAGTAAATTAGCAGTTACTTCGCAATGGGAGGGTTGGAGATAGGGCAGGGGGTTGGTAATGGCTAAGTGGTGCAGGGTTTCTTTTCAAGGTGATTAAAATGTTTGAAAATTGACTGTGGTAATGGTTGCATATATCTGTGAATATACTAAAACCACTGCTTTGGACACTTTAAATGGGTGGATGAAATATGAAGTCTATCTCAACAAAGCTATCCAAAAAATAAGTAAAAGCAAGAGCCCTACTGTTACAGTTCTCTTCCTCTCCATGTGAATTCCAATTCCAGTGAGAACATTTTCTGATATCCTAGAGACACAACGTTTTCTGGTAGTCCAGAATTCAAATATATGTACTTTAAGATTAGTACAGGATTTCAGCCTCCTCATACAAGAAAAGGGACTATCTCACCTATTATTTCTAGAAGAAATTGTGAATAGCAATAAATTTGGAAACTATATGGAACAGCTCTCTGCATAACCAAATTAACTCATTTTAATAATCACCTATTACTCAAATTCTGAAAAATTAATTTGAAAAAGCACTAGCAAACTAGCAGGATTTGAAAGGAAAGCAAACCTATTTACATTAAAACAAGGGGAAATAAGGATTTTACGACAGGTTCTACATTAATTCTCATTCAAACACCATTTCCAGGAAGAAAGTTTTACCAGGTACATAAGATGTAATACTCAGTGGTACAAAAGGGGTAGAAATCTTGCGTAAGAAGCCTAAAAGGAAAGGGCACTCCTTTGTCTTTAATTAGTTGACTAATTCTCAGAAAATGAGAGCATTTTGCATAAAGAGGTGCCAAGAATCAGCAAGGTTATTAGAAAAGTCATATTAATGACAATTCATTCCACCACCAGTCAATTATTCAGTGCCTACTATGTGATATGCAAAATACATAAAACCTGTATTATAAGCTCTTTTAGAGTTTACAATGAAGGCAGGACTGGACTCCAGAAGTAGGGATCAGACACCAGACCAAACTGAGGACTAGCTAAAACAGCGATGAGGCAGAAACAGCTTTCCATAAGACACACCCACTAGTGTGCCCTATCAGTTCACTACTGACATGACAACACCCAGGAGTTACCGCCCCTTTCCATGGCAATGACCTAGCAGTGACTACCCCTTCCCTAGACATTTCTGCATAAACTGCCCCTTAATTTACATGTAATTGAAAGCAGGTATAAATATGACTGCAGAACTGCCCTGAGCTGTTACTCTTTGCCTACGGGGCGCCCTGCTCTGCATGAGCAGTCATGGAGCCTAACACCACTAGAGCTGTAACATTGCCTCTTCAATAAAGCTGTTCTCTTCTACCTCTGGTGTGCCCCTGAATTCTTTCCTGGGCAAGGCCAAGAACCCTCACCGGCTAAACCCCACTTTTGGGCATGCCTGCCCTGCATCATTTATTTTCCTAGAAAATGAACCTGAAATTATTTCCCTTAATTTCATGTATTGGGGTTTCTAGTGTTAAACAAATGAAAGAAAACTTAAAGGGAAAGATTTAACTATAAGAATGCTTAAGTCTTCTATATATGTATAAAAAAATTACCTAAGCCATATTAAAAGTTAAACTGAGGATACTTTCTTAAATTTATAAAAGGCTCATTAAGAAAAGCTGCAAAATACCAACAAGAAAATGAGCAAACAAAAAGACAATTCACAAAATAAATTTATATAGCAATAAAACATGAAAACTGTTTCACCTATGCTAATAACCAGACACCCAAATTAAAACAAGATAGCGCTCTCTGGCCTATGAAATTAGCAAACAGTTCTTAGTAATACTCCAAGCTGGAAAGAATACAGTAAGGTAAGCACTAATATGACCTATATACATTTGTGCAACCTTTCCAGATGAAGTTATTGTGATATTAAAACCTTTAAAAGTGTTCAAAATCCTTTCGAATTCTACTTTCAGGAAATCATTTTAAGAGAGTAGCCAGAAAAGCTTGTGGTATGTACCGAGAGGTTTACTGCAGTTTTGTCTAGAAGACGACACTGGCAGTAACTTCCAGCTTTATGGTATAATCATAAAATGAAATATGATGGGACCATTTTTAAATGATGTTACAATATTTTTATTAACATGGCAAATGCTCACAGTACATTTAGATGTCATTCCCACCTCAGCCTAAAGGACCTCCTCCCATCCCTGTATAGTTTCCTCAGCAATTAATGATTCCTGTGATCTCTCTTACTGCTGTAATAAACTATTATTTAAATCTTTCACAATGTCTTTTCCCGTTTATGTCGAAGGAAATAACATACAAAATAAGAGTCACAAATATGGATTTGAGACCAGGTTCCTGGTATTCTGCACGAATACATCTCTTAAAGGCTCACCTCCCTTATCTGAAAATGCATGTCTATTTAATAAGATCATTGTAATAATTATATAAAGCAACATGTTATACCACTTATATGATAGCATATAGATCACAGATGTCAATTTATTACAGTTCTGCACCAGACCATGAATTATCGTTTCCATCATCTTACATCTTTTCCAACTAGCTTATAAATTCTCTGAAGGCAGAGGATGCTTTACATTATGATTTGTATAATAAAAAGAGTATCTGGCTGGGGAGTATGGGAATATTCCCAAGAGAAACACCACTTGAAATGATTTCAAAAGAAAATAGACAAAAGGGCAACTGACGCATAGGAACCAACCCATGCAAAGGAATGAAGCTAAGAAAGAACAGAGAATGTTCAGGAACTACGAAGATGTTCAGTGAATTAAGACTCTAAACTCTCAGAGGCAAGGGGTTCAGCAGGACTAGTGGGCCTGGATCTCAAGCTTAAAGAAGCCTCACACTTGGCTATTGCTGAGTGGCAAACTGGTGTAGGGATGCAAGTTAAGGCCTCTTCATGAATGTGGACTCAAACTGAAATGCGTGGCCACCCTAATTTCAGCTAAATCTGAGGGTGGGGAGATCGCCAACTCAAAAAGCTCTCTGGGCCTAATCAAGGTTCTCAAAGGACCCAGTCACTAGGCAGAGACCATAACAATTTCATTCACCACTGGGGCCCCATGGTCTAGCACTAGCACTGCCTGATACAAACCCAGCACTTAATGTATGAATGAGTCTGTCAGGAAAGGAATAAACCAGATGGGTAGGATGGACCGCAGCAGTGAGCTACTACTGACTACGCGTCAGTACAGTCAAGCTTTACTAGTGTATTCACCTAGTCAGGCTAACTGCTCTCCCTTTTTAGTAACTGTTCCTCAATACACACATACTCCTCCTCTGGTTCTCTGTTAAACAAGACTCAGATATTCAAAGAGCCAAATAAACCTCTAAGGGCTTCCTTTGCAAAATAAAAGCTCAGTTCTGGGGTTAAGTTTCATGACAGTTTCTGGCATTTCCAGAAGCATTTTCCCTCACTTACTTCTGACATCGTACTTCTTCAGATAATTGAGTATAAAGAAACAGTTTTTTAATTCTTTATTTTTGTTCAAGACATACCTAAAATTAAGTGTGTGAAGAGCGGAGAGGGGGTTGAAAGGCAACCAATACAAGACTGCCACCATTTTACTCAGACACCGAAAATACGTAAAATCTACTGTCACCATTGTTTCCCAAAAAACATAATTTAATCCTGAAAAATTAATTTAACTTTATAGAAAAAAAGTCACCACGCTCATTTTATCAATTTACCTGCATGAAGGTTGATAACTTCAACGCCTGTTTAGGAACCGCTGCATTAAAAGAGTCATTTGGATTTACTCTACCAGAGAAACTTTCCTTAACAGCATTTTACTTTCAAATTCCTCATCAGACGTCCCTCTCATGAGCCTATTAGGACACGAATGACATTTGAAGTAACACAGGACCTTGTTTTCTCCCCACCTTCTCTTTCTTTGTCGTCCCTAACTCCTTCCCACCCTTCTTTCTGCTGTCCTCTTCATTTATTCTCTCTCCTTACAAGAATTTCGAGAATTACACACCAATGAAGTGTCTAAAGCAAAAGCACCAGAGGTGGTACAGTTCTTTCTTCAGTGACTGCCTTATGGTACTCTAAGGAGCATACATTTCTAACACTTGGAGGAATAAAAGACAGAAAAAAAAAAGCACACCCAAAGCTATACACAATAAAAATAATCTCACAGCCTTCAATTAATTAACCTTAACTCAAAATATCCAGAGTAGTGAATTCAAAAATTGCATAAAATTGCAACCTACAAGTAGGTTCTATCAGACATCTGCAGGTAGCAGGATAAATTCTTCTTTAAACATCTTAAACTATTAGTGTTTGAGTATTTAACAGGGGTTAGTCATAGTAAATATAACAAAGTGATTAGTAATGATTCTCAGCCTAGGCTTAGTAACACTGTCAAGCTTATCTGCTCTGATTAAACAAAAATAAAGAGTAGGCAATTGTGCAATAAACTTGGACTAAGTAGGAAAACAAAATTTAATGGAATAACGTGATTTTTAAGTGAACTTTTAAAAAACCATTTAAAAAAACAAAACACATACACTATATTGTATTGACCCAAGAAATTTTATTAAAAATAAACATTTTTATTAGTCTAAAATAGGGATAATTGGATAATTTCTAACCAATATTACTTGAGATTATTATGTAACTATTTAAGAAATACTTTAAAAATAAGTTGTAACAAACCAAAAAAACATTATAAGGATACAATTTTATGAGGTTCTAATAGGTCAATAAAGAAAGTTACTGATTTATTTACCAAACATCCTGCGCATCTCATGTGGTGCATACAGTACCAGGCACTTAGGGATAAATGGAATACCTATGATAACAGTTACCACTCTCAAGTAGTACACTCAAGAGGATACATGAATAATTTTTAAAATACAATAGGGAGAAACTGTAAATGGCTGAATGACATAAAACAACATTCAACCTCACAAACAATTTAAAATGCAAGAATTTAAAACTAAGAGCTTTTTTTTTTTTTTTTTTTAAGTCCCAGGGTACCCGTGCGGGACATGCAGGTTTGTTACACAGGTAAACATGTGCCATGGTGAACTGCTGCACATATCAATCCATCACCTAGGTATTAAGCCCAGCATGCATTAACTCTTTTCCCTAGTGCTCTCCCCCGCCACCTCCTTCCCCCAACAGGCCCCAGTAAGTGTTGCTCCCCTCCCTGTGTCCATGTGTTCTCAGGGGCTTTTTAACTTACCAAACTAGCAAAGACTTAAAAATTACTATTGAAATGTCAAGAATAAAATCATATATTCCTGGTGGAAATTGACACAAATATTCTGAAAAGCATTTCAAAGATTTCTTTAAATGCACATATTCCAAAAGACAGAAGCAACCAAAGTGTTCATCAATGGATGAATGGATAAAGTGTGATATGTACACACAATGGAATAATACTCAGTGTTAAAAAGGAAGAAAGCTCTGACACCCTATAACATGGATGAACCTTAAGAAAATCACACCAAGTGATATAAGCCAGTCAGAAAAAGACAAACACTGTATGATTCCACTTACATGAGATATCCAGAGTAGTTAAATTCATGAAACTGTAAGGTAGAACGGTGCTTACTGGGGTAGACGGGGAGTTATTTAATGGGTATAGAGTTTCAGTTTTGCAAGATAAAAAGAGTTTTGGAGATTTGTTGCACAATAGTGTAAATAAATGTACTTAACAACACTACTACTGTACCCTTAAAAATGGTTCAGGTTGGGCGCAGTGGCTCACACCTGTAATCCCAGCACTTTGGGAGGCCGAGGTGGGTGGATCATGAGGTCAACAGATAGAGAACATCCTGGCCAACAGGTGTGAAACCCCGCCTCTACCAAAAATACAAAACTTAGCTGGGTGTGGTGGCACACGCCTGTAGTCCCAGCTACTCAGGAGGCTGAAGCAGGAGAATCGCTTGAACCTGCAAGGCGGAGGTTGCAGTGAGCCGAGATCATGCCACTGCACTCCAGCCTGGTGACAGTAAGACTCCATCTCAAAAAAAAAAAAAAAAAAAAAAAGGTTCAGATGGTTTAAAACAATGAATATGCCATGATACATTTATACAATGGGTATAAACATTATGCCCATTGAGCAAAATGTTACACATTTTACAATAACAAGTATTTTACAGTAGCAAGAATGAAAGAACCACCGTCACCAAAACAACATAGATGAACCTCACAAGCACCATGCTGAGTGAAAGTAGTAGATGCAAAATATCAGTAAACATCAGGAGAATGAGGAAAGAGGCTGGTGTGTGTAGGAAGTAGGAAGAGATTTTCCAGGATGCTGCTCACATTTTATTTCTTCACTTAGGTAAACTTTGTAACGCTGTATTCACTTTTGGACAATTTATCAGGCTACACATGTAATATACACAAATATGTCTTTGTTAAATTATGTAACAATAAATATCATACAAAAATTTAAACACAAAGTAGAGGGGAACCTACAAGGTCCTACATAAATGGTCAACTGCCCGCTCCTGTTTCATCTATTACCACATTATGTCAACGCTCACACAGCTCCCCCCCATTATACGTAAAATTCAATATGTAAAATTTTGTAAAGAAAAAAATGGATTATAATTTTACAGATATTTATACACACACACACACACACACTTTGATACAGTAATTATATTTCCAGGATTTTACTCTAATAAAACATCTTAAATAGACATAAAGATTGAGCTAAAAACAACGCTTTTAACCTTGTTCATAACAGCAAAAGAAACAGAAACATCCTAAAGTCCAACAAAAGACTGGTTAAATTAAGATCACAAACAGCTTCCCAGAAGAGAAATACCAGAAAACACCCAGCAAAAGTGAGTACGCAGTTGCTACCCAACGAAGGTTCCTACTGGTAGACTGAAGTTATATCAAATATTATGTAATAAATATCATCACTGCATCCCACTTTCCACTCTATCCCACTTCCTGCCTTCCTACCTTTCTACTCTTTGTGGGTTTACCAGAATTTTATAGAAGACGATAGCTATGCCTTACCATATTTATCACATTAAAAGTTTAATTAGAAGCAAGAGTCAAGGCCATATTTCACTGATTTTAAAACACGTTTTTCCCTAATTTTAACATCTCTGATATTTCACTGTACCCTATAACTGATATAAAAAAGCACTGTGTCATTGTTTCATTGCAGTTTTTCCTTAGTGAAATATAAAATTTACGGTGCATATTACAATTGATAGCCTTTTATGTTTGATAAAACATTACTCTCAAAAAGCTCAATATCTGTAAGTTAAATAAGCATGACCACTAGAAACAAAGTCTGTTAAAGAGCAGAAGCACCAAATATGAACCAAAGCAATTTTTTTAAAAAGGAGAAAAACCTTTATTTACAGATTTTCAGAGGCGCTACAGGATCATGTCTGGGTATTTAAAATTAATTACTTCAAACTATTTGATACAAACGAAAATATTCAACGCTATAAAGGACAGACTGAGTTGGGCACTTACACACCCATCACTTGAGACAACTGTTTAACTTTATCTGAGCCCTGTGCTCCTTAAGAGAGCAACGGATAGGAAATCCTTCACCTTCTGTGTTCCAAGAAATGGCTAACTCAAAGGACCACCATGCTCTTGCATGTTGTAAAATTAGCCCCTCTATCTTCCTCAGTAATTCCCATGTTTTATAAAACCCTAAGTTTTCTCCCTCCTCTTCAAGACGTTCGTCATTAGTGAATGTTCTTCCCCACTGTAATATCCCGAATAAAATCGTCTCCTTAACTGTTCACTGCATTTTTCCTTTGTTTTGATGCCAGGACTCAAGCAGGATGAAGACCTTGCCTTCGGATCCCTGTTGACTCCACCCAGGTAACAAGGCCTCTCGGTTCCCCATGCCTTGTTTCTGGCCTGTGACCTGGGGATACAACAATGAGTCCAATTGCTGGTCCTGTGCTTTGGACCTTGCTCATCCGCAGCACAGTACGGAACTGATTTTTACTCAGATGTGCTTTATTTCTGCTGCCAGATACTTTTGATTTTACAGTTTGTCAATCTCCATAGACAAATGGGTTATAACAGGGATATTTTTTTTGTTAGGAGAAAGATGACAGAGAACCTGATTATTTTTTTCTATTTGTCTACTTTGAGCTCAAATAAATTAGGAATTTCATGACCACCAAGAAGCAGATCTCAGGACTGGGGAATGTTACATTTGCATATGCTTGATCCATGACTAAAATTTTAAAATTGAATATATAGGCTTTCTCTTTGTGTTCTCTCTGTGTCTGTATGTTTGTCTGTAACTATGAAAGGCCTTTACCTCTCATTATGTGAGTGTATAGTTTGTATATTTTCCTACCTCTAGATGATATTCTCAAATAGGTTATAAAATCCCTTAAAGGAGAGAGCTCAATTCTGACTGGTTCGCAGGTAAGTACAGCCGTCCTTCAGAATCTATGAGGGACTGATTCTAGGACCTCCCTTGGAGAAACAAAATCTGGGATACTCAACTGATATAAAATGACAATATTTGCATATAACTTATGCACATCCTCCCATATACTTTATTTCTAGATTAGTTATAATACCTACTACAACATGGTTACTATATATACGATTATTACACTGAATTCTTTAGGGAATAATAACAAGAATAAAAAAAGTCTGTACATGTTCAGCACAGAAGCAATTTTTTTCTGAATATTTTCGACCTGCAGGTGGTTGAATCCATAGATGCAGAACCCACAGATACGGAAGGCCAGCTGTCCTTCTACAAATTGAATAGTCCTAAAATGCTCAGAAGTCAAGGAAATTGAACCTTTAATTCAATGTGAGAAAAAAGAAGACAGGGATCATGGAAACTAACTCAGAAACAGTTTAAGAATTCAAATTCACACAATTTAGGTAAACCTTTAGCAACTGATACTAGTTTATATTGTTGGTTTAATAAAACAGCTATGTGGGCTGGGCACGGTGGCTCACACCTGTAATCCCAGCACTTTGGGAGGCCAAGGTGGGCAGATCATGAGGTCAGGAATTCGAGACCAGCCTGGCCAAGATGGCGAAACCCCGTCACTACTGAAAATACAAAAGTCAGCCAGGCACGGTGGCAGGCACCTGTAATCCCAGCTACTCGGGAGGCTGAGGCAGGAGAACTGCTTGAACCTGGGAGGCGGAGGTTGCAGTTAGCCAAGATTGCGCCACAGCACTCTAACCTGGACGACAGAGCAAGGCTGTCTCAAAAAACAAAACAAAACAAAACAAAAAAAACAGTTATGTCTTCTCTGACTTATCAGTGTGTTAAATATATACACAGATTTTTATTCTACTGGTGAATGTCCCTTCTTAAATTTATACAGGTTTATTAATCAAATAAGCTAACATTACTACTACTTAATGCTTAAGATTCTAAAAAAGGTAAATTTCTATTTAACCAAATTTAATCATTATCTGACAAACTATTTCAATAATCACATCGGCTTGAAGATAATTTAGAAGGTCTCTAGGTAATTTGAAACTTCTAATACTAAATTGACTTAATCAATGGGTATTCATTAGATGCCCAGACCATTCCTGAGTACTAAAACACTGACTGTTAAACAAAATTTGTTTAAAGCTGGGCACAATGGCTCACACCTCTAATTCCAGCACTTTGCAAGGCCGAGGCAGGCAGATTGCTTGAGCCCAGGAGTTTGAGACCAGCCTGGGCAATGTGGAGAAACCCCATTTCTACAAAAAATTTAAAAATTAGCCATGCATGGTGGCATGTGCCTATAGTCCCATCTACAGGGGAGGCTGAGGTGGGAGGATCACTTGAGCCCAGGAGGTCCAGGCTGCAGTGAGCCATGATGGTGCCACCACACCCCAGCCTGGGCAATAGTAAGACCCTGTCTCCAAAAAAAAAAAAAAAAAACGGTTTATAATATACTTTTTGTCTTATTTTTAGTCCATTAATGAATGTGTTCATTTTGATACAGAAAGTTGTAGTAGGTTCATGGAAAAGCAATTTTATCTGTCATGGTCAAGACTGGTAAGTTTGGTGGTTTTAAATAAGGTTTTTAAAAAGATCTTTAGTATCAAATGTTATACTGATACAAAACTAAAATTGTGTTTTCTCTGTTTCAATGTCAAATGTTTCTCAGATTACTGGTTTGCTCTTAATAGAAGATTGTATAAGTTATTCTTTACTTTCTACATTATCTGCACAGACAAGAAGATTCTGTTTTACCATGATAACCTTCTATGGTTTATGCCGACTTAGTATGTCCTTGATTATTTAAGGAACAAGTTTCTCTTTCATGAAAGTTTCTTTATGATCATGTTACCACTTATGTTAACTTTCAAAATCTTTATTGTCACTTGGGTTAAATATAAAGTCAACTATTATTTCTTGGTACCCTATGAGCCTATCTTAATTAAAGTTTTCAAATCTGACAACTTTTGATATTTTGCCTTACCAAAATCAAATCATAAATATCATTTGCACCTAAAATTGTCTTTGAGATTTCCCAGATGGTGCCCCCCAAAACAATCACAAGATTTGTTCTTTCACCTTTTAAAAAAAGAAGTGCTAGAAAATAATTAGGTTTATCTGGCATGTTGTTATTGATGAGTTATCAAGTCAGAAGAGATGCTTAGCCTTCTCTAGGTTAAACGTGTATGCGTAAAATGTTGTAAAAATTTCAGACTCTGCTTGCTACAGAAGTCACCAGAAAATCGTCAGTGCTCTCACTGACGACGATACACTGCTATTTATCAGAGTCCTGGTGCTACTTTGTTCGGTATTAGACAAAAGCACAGCATTACTAGTCATAATTTCAGTTTTGTTTTTTAAATGTTCACTACGTCCCAACTTGTTTAACTTGAATCTAGCATCTTCCAGGCCAGTGGTTTTCAACTGGATATTCACATCACTTACCTATGTTTCATTAATATGCACAAACAGATGTTCAGCACATATTCCAGACTTACACAATCTCTCTCTCTGATATTGTTGGTATATTTTAACTATACGCTTGGTATATTGTTGGCATATATCAGAACATGTTATAGCTAAACTTCTTTTTCTCAGTAAAGATTATATACTACATACTTTTATTTCCCAGTAAAGATTAACTATTTTCAAGAAAGAGTGGATATTGCATTTAATTTATAAGAATGGAATTTTTATAATTATATAATAATTTTTACATAAAAAGCCACTCTTTCTTGAAAATAGAATCCTTATGTTTATATAAATATTTTCTCTAAAAAAATTTTGGAATGACTTTAATCTTGTCTTCTACAACAACCAACCAACCACATCCTTATTAATTGCTTTGTTCTTATAATGAATTCTCATTGGATCTTTCACTTTTGAAAATTATAGTAATAAGCTAACTACAGCCACTTAAAGTTATTTGTCATCTACAGACAGGTTTTTGTTTTACCTTGCTGCTTCCCTGACAGCACTTACAATCAGCTACAAGCCAGAGTGCCTGTCTTCAACAAAGAAGAGCTGTCTTGGGACCCACAGAAAAGGACTTTGCCAGGTACCCTGCAGTACAGTCTTTTGATGTAGTTTGAACAACTTTCAGAAGATACCAGTGGACTGAGTCAAGATTTCTAGAACTCTAATCAAGAGGAAGATACATTCATGAGACGGCTAACTAAAGATCAAGTGGAAAAAGAATTACATAGGACTGAATGAACTAATCAAGGATGACTGTGGATTCTGTTGAGAATATTGTTGCTGTTACTAATGTTTTATTTTCTGGATATATAAGGAGTCCTTTCTTCTTAAGCTATCTATACCTCATTACAATTTAGGAGAATATGCTTTTGTAACTAAAGTTATCCAGTGCATTTTGTCTTTCACACTGGTAAGAATAAAATAACTTAATACCTTTCTAGAAAGAAATATGGCAACACCTCTCAAAAATCTTAAAACTCTAAATATCTTATGACCTAGGAAGCTATCCTAAAGAAACAATCCAAAATACTGAAAAATTCACAAAAATATTTCTATCAAGTCACTAATTGTAAGTGGAATCATATATATCACAAACCATATGTTATCATATTCAAACTATTAAATTATGGGATATACATCAAGAGAAATACAGTTTGCCATCGGTTGTCATAGGAAAATGCTAATGGTATATGGTAGCTTGTAAAAATAAACTGTGTAAAAAAAATACACAGAAAAGAAATATGCCAAGGTAACTACTTTTAGATGGCAGAAGTAGAATTGGTTATTTTCTTCTTTATATGTTTCATAGTTTTCCATAATAGATATATGTTACCTTTATAATCAGGAAAATTTCTAACTGATTAAGTTGGTTTTATTAAGTGAGAAGATTTCATTCACTCTTCTCAGGCAGTAACTAGATCAACCTAGTTTTATTAAGTGAAAAGATTTCATTCGTTTTTCTTAGGCAGTGGCTAGATCAATCTGAAAACTATTCCTCTTAACATTTAAAAAAATGAAAAGAAAATTAATCCAAGTTATAAAGACACAAGTTAAATGAATGAAAAAGAATTTTCACAGAAAAGACAGCTGTGCCTATTAACCTAAACAATCACAATCTGTAGCGTTACAGTTCTTAATTTAGTAGCATGATTTATGATGATCCAAGGGCCAGTAAGAATTCCAAACACCTGTAGGAATAATCTACCAAATAAACCACAACTAAAGTAAAAGAGAGAATCTGGAAAAGCTAGGTCCAAAAAGGAGAACCTTATTCTTATTTCTATGGCTTCTGCAGACACGGGGGTTGGGGGGGGGTTGGGGGAGGAATTGTTTCTTGAATGGAGATTATTGCAGCTATTTTTAAAAGTATCTAGCCTCAATGTATATTTGGTGGCTTTTTAAGAAAATCACTATAGGACTTGCCTCTTTCACCTTAAGCCCAAAAAGAGGAAGAAAAGAGAAAGGTAATAATAACAGCTAATACTGAGCACTGACTACAGAAGAGGAATTATTTAATCTTAATAACAACCTAGGAAGAAGTTATTATTTTTGCCTTTCAAATGAGGAAACAGACAGAGGCTAAATTACTTCCCCACAATCCTACTGCTAGCAATCAAAAGGTAACATTCAAAGCCTATCTACTACCAAAACCTATGCTCTGCCTCCTTCATACAAGTGTCGTCAAAGAACCTGCTAACTGTTAGGCAATGAGCCAGCAATTAGGCTATAAAAGTAAGCAAAACAATAGACGATGCCCCAGACCTCATGGAGTTTACTGAAGGCAAACATAATAAACAAATATGTGCACAAATATATAATTACAAATGGTGGTAAACTGCAGGGGCTCTGAGACACATAACAGAAGGACCTCATCTATTCTGGGGGGAAGCGGCGGAACTGTCAAGGTGGACCCTAAAGTAAGCAATGCTTAAGACCTGAAGTGAAACTGCTGTACCCTAACACAGATTACATATGACATATATATCATGCATATACAGAATATATAGATGTGAAATATATAGATATTGTTTGAATTATTTGATAACATTTATAACACATAGTTTGAGACATACATGATTCGACCTATAATTAATAACTTGATAAAAATATTTTTGTAAATTTTTCAGTATTTGGATTATTTGGATTATTTCTTATATATGTGTACACATATGTATATATAATATACACATATACTAAATATGTATATACATCTATATATAATATACACATGTGTGCATGTGTACACATATTATATATAAAATACATACACATATATAATGTAATATACACATATTTATATATAATGTAATATACATGTGATATACACATATGTATATAATATACACATTTTATATGTATATGTGTATTTGTGTATACATGTATATTATATGTGTATATATGTGTACACATACATATATTACATATACACATATACAACATACACATATATAATATATACACACATATATATATATATGTGTACATACATACGTATATATATCAGGGGAAAATGAGTTCCTTTTTTTTCTTAAGGACTGCCCTATCTGAAAAATTTTAAACACAAGTTAGTGTTTCAGAGAAAGATCAACAAATTACCTAAATTACTCACATAATGCCAATCTCAATTTTATTCTAAAATTAATCCTAGATTTTAAACTGATCTTTACAATTCTTGTAGTTTAAGGATAAGCAGCCAAGAGAACAATGTTGAGAGACAAGCATAGATACATTCTTACTCTTGCCTTCGGGTAACAATGCTGTCTTCAAGTAAGTATTGCCGAGCTTCTCCAAAATTCCATTTGATCATTTAGTAGACAAACACTGTACTTGTTCTCCTGACTCAGTCTCAAGGGACAAGGTACAAAGTACAACAGCATCCTTTTTATTTTGGATAGAGCTACGCTTTTAAAACTGAGGGTCACAACCCATTTGTGGGTAATAAAATCATTTTAGTAGGGTATCATGAACAATTTTTAATAGAACAGAATAAGAATTATTTGAGCGTATCATATATTGCAAGGTCAAATATTGTTTCAAAATTGTTTTCTTTTGGTTACAAGGCACACACACACACTGTGGTAAAATGTATATCTTACTGTAGGTCACAACCATAACCACAATTTCAAAACCACTACTACAGACCAGAAGTTAGAATCTTACTGTCTTCTTGATCTACAGACGGACCCCTGAAAATAACACATCTTAAAATGTCTGAGCATTGGCTCTTCTTTATTCTGTGAGCAAGAAAGAAAAGTTTCATAGGGAAAAAAAACGTGGATGATGAGTTTTAAGAGGATTTCATATTTTCTATTTGCATTTTTTTCTGAAAACAAATCTTTCATCTCGTTTGATCCTGTCAAGTCCAATTAATCCAGAAAATACAGCATTCCATGGTTGCCAAGTAACCGTGCACATAGGTTTGAGCTGAAGCTGGGCTATGTACGGCAAGTGGCTGGAGAACACCTTGGCTTCGGACCTTGACCAGGGGAGCACATGGCAATGCAAGGGTAAGGGAAGAAAGGCCTGCAGATCTGGAACCTAAGCTGTGACCTGGGAAAGCTGCAGCCCCTCTAGGCCATTTTTCTCATCTCTAAAACGAGACGCACGGCCCAGATGATCTTACAAGAGCTCAACTCTTGTAATTCTGTAAGCAACGGCTAGGAAGTTGGATGAAAGGAACACTAAGAGTCCTACCGTCTGTAAGAACTTGTATTAGCAAATGTTTAAATCCTTATCTGAGTAAGAACTAAATACTTACGCATACAACAAACTAACTCCAAAAATTTTGTGAGAAAACCAAGCTATATCTACATTTTATGTTCCCACATAAAAAGACTTTAGGATTTTAAATAAATGTACTATCTTCCAAAAGTTCTCCACTGAAAGACTAAAAAGGTTGACAATTTCTATTAATTTGACAACTCTAAACTAGCTGTCCTGTAACAAGCCCTATTCAGCAAGTTCCACATTTCAGCAGTATCTTCAAATAGCCTGCTCACACACAAAAAAGCTTCCACTGAAAACATCACATCTTATCAGCTTTAAAGCTTAGTATCTACTTTTCTCCACAGAAGGCTTATTTCATCTGAAATGAAATCCATGTGTGAAATGCTTTTGATATACTGCCTAATATATTCTTAATAGCTTTCCCTGCTAATTTATAAACACATGGCATCCATATGACCCATGAAACCAATACTGCTGAGGTAGGTCTGCAAATTGCAAAACATGAATGTTCTTGTAATTCAAAAACAAAACGTCATGTTGCCTGTCAGTGAATAAATATTTAAAGGCAAAGGCACTCGATTACAAAGTGTGAGATGTGTAGGGGTCTAAAAATGCGCCTACCATACTCACTGCCAGTGGCACAATGTATCTTTTAAAACACAGACATTTCAAGTACACCCCTTAAAATGGGGAAAGCATGTTAACACAATATACATGTTGAGAACACAGTTCTAGATCTTAAGTATTTCTATTAATGTAAAAGACCACCCTAACGTAAGTCCGGTGTTTGTTTTGTTACTGTTGGAGTTGTTTCTAATCTACATAATCTCTTACCCAAGATGAAGTAAACAATTTTTTAAAACCAGCTTGCTACAGCCAGCTCAGACAGTTCACAGATACCAAAAATAAATAAAATCATTTAAAATTTGGCAACAATATTCCCTTTATATGACATATGGACTCTCATCAATTTCAGTTTTAGTAACAATTCAATGTAAGGAAATTTAAGATTATAAATGAGCTAGTTAAGAATTTAGGCTCTCTGATTAGCTTTTTATTTTAAAATAAAACATGTAACATGTTCATCATAAAAAGTTTTAGGAAAAATTAGTATGTATTCTTTATGTCTTTTTTCTATGCACATACACTTTTTAAAATGGGATCACACTGAGTATCAGGATTTTAAGAAGCTTAACTCAAATTAATAGTTTAAGCACAAATAGAGATTAGCTCACATCAAATTAAGAGAAAAATAGGGACAAATCTAGCATAAAAGGGCAACTGGCTGAGACTGGTGGTGCACACCTGTAGTTCCACCTACTTGGGAGGCTGAGGCAAAAGAATTATTTTGAGCCCAGAAGTTCGAATCCAGCCTGGGTAACATACAGAGACTGCCATCTCTTTCTTTATATTTATTTTTTTTTTTTAAAGGCAACTGGCCATAGACCTCTTTCAGCCTCTCTGCTTTTCTCTGGGGGTTAACATCACTGTCTGACACTAGGTCCTCTGTAGTAGCTTCAGGAAGCTAGCTCTAGGCTCATGACTTCTCAGCATATATTTCAGCAAAATCGGCGTTTCTCTCTCCCAGCTCCAATTTGAAAAATCCCAGGGAAGAATCCTAATTGGCTTGGACTGGGTCAAATGCAGGCCTATGGCCTGGCATCTGGAAGAAGACAGCAGCTCCAATATGTACCACGTAGTTTAAGTCAAGAGAGGAATTCCCCCAAATAAGGTAGAAGGAAGACAGGGAGGTAGGGCAGACATAGCTGGTGGACAAATACATGTATGAAATGAACATCCACCTCAAATTTTGGCTCCCATCTTCTGCAAATACTGTTTTACAGTCTGTTTGTTTTTGCTCAATACAGTGGTGAGTATGTATACACCAGAAATACTTGAGAATCTTAAAAATAGATACTCAGGTACCACCCCAAAAGGAGTTGTATCACGAGCACTTTCACATGTCACTAAATATTATTTTAAAACACAGTTTTTAATAAATGGACAGAATTCTGATATGGTTCTAATTCTTTAAATTGAATTTTACGATTTAAATCCAGAAAAGCCACATACCATCATGATCCTTTTTGAACACAATATTCGAAAAGAATTTTATGAAAGCACCAACGACTGACATCTTTGCCACACCGTTCTGAGAAACTATGCTAGAGGCTTCTTGGCGGGAGGCGGTGGGGCAGAGATTATGGGGAGAATACGGGCGGGGGGGAATGGAGACAATAAGGTGATCCTCTGAGACTCACCATTAGTAAAAATATACCGTACCACTGAGGTTTTAAAAAAAAAAACAAAGTCTTAAAGGGAGAAGGATAAAATATGCCCCCAAATTAAAGCAGGAAAAGCAAGGTTTGTTATAATCTCTAAAGACTGAAGACTAAAAACACACACACTATAAACCAAACAATTGAGGAAAGTTTGTGACCCGAGGGAAAAAAGCAGCCTGTGTGACGCCTAGAAAATAAAAACCTAAGAATAAGTCTGGATCGCACTGCCTCTCATTCAGAAGCAGGGGTGCACCTGATAGGGATGCAAGTCCACCTCACTGGTCTGCTAACACGAATCACTGGGATCATTCAACTCATTTCCCTTGCTAATATCATGCTTACTAATCAATCTCTTAATTATACTTTGGCTTTCTACAGGCAAGAGAATACACTGACTAACCAGGTGTACAGACAAAGCTGAGTATCTGTGCCTGAGAAGCGAAGCACAGTGAGTGTCTGGGCCTTGATTATCGTGCCAAGGGAGTGCCAGCTTATATAAAGACCTACGGAGTCTTCAGCTAATCTCCTTCTCTCACATGTTTTCCATTTTCTCTTTAAAGAAACTATTTCCAGTAGCCTACTAATAGGCAACGTTAAAGAGTCTTTAAACAGCATACATACCACCTGGTCAAATTACAAGGGTGAGACAATAGAATACTATGAGTAAAATCACAGTCACAAGGAATGAGGAATTATTAAATAACAGGAAGTTATTACAACAAATGTATCCAGTGAGCAGGCAAGACCTTTATATCCCCATATTTCAGTAGAGCTCAGAACAAGATTTGCAGGACACCATCAGAGCACATGTGAAGGAAACAGAGTGGCCTCTAACAATGACAGAAAATTAAAGGGAACCACAAAGTCCTCTTGAGTGACAAGTCCCCAGTTGAAAACATGAAGTTTCTGCCATCACTGCTGTTTGATGACTCCTCTCTGCCTAGAGCCATCCCTGCCAATGGTATCTACTATTACAGTGGTCTGAAGCCACAACCATCACT
This sequence comes from Macaca fascicularis, assembly GCF_037993035.2. NCBI lineage: Eukaryota > Metazoa > Chordata > Mammalia > Primates > Cercopithecidae > Macaca > Macaca fascicularis. The sequence goes on from NC_088378.1 coordinate 10,120,009, forward strand.
GATGCTGCACCACCAGTCTGGAGCGCCACAGGAGGCTGACTTCTCCAGGGAGAACAGGTGACGTAGAAGGTCAAGACCGAAACACGCAGGCTCAACGTGGACATTCAAGCTGAGAGACAGATCAAATCGCCTAGGAGTGACGACATTCAACTAGTTTTCTCGTAGTGAAACCCAGTTTTTCAAAGAATTTACGATAAATATTTAAAGTAAATAATAAAGTCATTTTTTAAAAAAATTGTTAAATTTATGCAGCATGTACTCATAAAGTCAATGAGAACAATGAAGCTATTTTTAATATAAACATTTTAAATGGAAGGTTATAGTAAACAAGAGCATTATATCAGCCTTAATATCCAATTGATTCCGTGTTTTAAGTGTACAGCTCCAAGAAGTCACAAAGGTAAATTGTTCCAAATTAGTTTTAATAGCTCTCCTAGTCACCTCAGGATCCTCCTAAAACTGCCCCGGAAGCTTGAAAAAGAAATGATAAGCAATGTTTATTTCAAAGTTTAATCACTAACAATAACAACTGCTATCCTTATCATTAATTCTTTATCAAAACTAAGGACAAAAGTATCCGCAACTGACAGCAAGCAATAAAACTAGAATAGAGGGCTATCACCTCTCCACCTGTTTTGTGTTGTTGGGTCACTGCATAATTCTCTTGGGCCAGGAGGAAAGCACACACCAAGCAGATGTGCCGGGCTGGCTGCATCTGCCACGATGGAGCACTTGCCGTGCAGCTTTGAAGGCCAACATGTACAGGCCTGAGTTCTACAAAAGGCCTGTGCATTAATACAACCTTCCTAATCAATGACACACAGACATAAAGTGCGTGACAAAGATGACAAACAGAGTTTTATTCTAGTCTTTGGCAAAACCAGTTAACCTGGCAGCATAAATTACCACATTATTGGTCTCCAACGTATTAAAAGGTGGCATTTCGCACATTTTCCACAAACGTAAGAAAAAATGCTCAATATCACTAATTATCAGGGAAATGCAAGTTAAAACCACAATGAGATACCACCTCACTCCTGCAAGAATGGCCATAATTTAAAAATAATTAAAAAAATAGACAATGGCATGGATGTGGTAAGAAGGGAACTGTTTTACACTGCTGGTGGGAATGTAAATTAGTACAACCACTGTGGAAAACAATATGGAGATTCCTTAAAAAACTGGCCGGGCACAGTGGCTCACGCCTGTAATCCCAGAACTCTGGGAGGCCGAGACGGGCAGATCACGAGGTCAGGAGTTCAAGACCAGCCTGCCCAACATGGTGAAACCTCAACTCTACTAAAAATACAAAAATGAGCTGGGCGTGGTGGCAGGCACCTGTAATCCCAGCTACCCGGGAGGCTGAGGCAGGAGGATTGCTCGAACCCAGGAGGTGAAGGTTGCAGTGAACTGAGATCACGCAATTGCACTCCAGCCTGGGCAACACAGCAAGACTCTGTCTCAAAAAAACTAAAAAAAACCTGAAAACTAAAAGTAGAACTACCATCTGATCCAGTAATCCCACTACTGAGTAACTACCCAAAGGAAATCAAGTAATCATATGAAAAAGACACATGTACACACGTTTATAGCAGCAATTTGCAAGTCACAACTGCAAAAACATGGAACCAACCTAAATGCCCATCAACCAATGAGTGGATAAAGAAAATGTGGCATATATACACCATGTAATACTACTCAGCCATAAAACAGAACGAAATAATGGCAACTGTAGCAACTTGGATGGAGCTGGCGGCCATGATTCTAAGTGAAGTCACTCACGAATGGAAAACCAAGTATCATATTCACTTATAAGTGGGAGCTAAGCTAGGAGGATGCAAAGGCATAAGAATGACATAATGGACTTCGAAGACTGGGGGAAAGCTCAGAGCGGGGTGAGGGAATAAAGACTACATATTTGGTACAGTGTATACTGCTTGGGTGACAGGTGCACCAAAATCTTAGAAATCACCACTAAAGAACTTGTCCATGTAACCACAAAACACCTGTACCCCCAAAAACTATTGAAATAAAATACAAAAGAAAATTATGAAAAAAAAAAAAGAGGTGGCATTTCACACATTTTGAACACGTACCCTGAGCTCCTTTAAAATGGTTTAAAAAAAAAAAAGTTCAAATGAACAAACTGGATAGCCCCTGCAACATCTTTTACCAAAGATCTACAGTAATTCTGTCAGAGGTCAGTTCTGTGTATTGAAGAGCAGGTGGTGACAATGAGGACATAAAAAAGAGAAAACAACAGCTTCGTCAAATAATCTGTTTTACAGATTTGCTATTGTAAAATTAACTGCAATGTTGCTAAGAAAAATATTTCTAAGGTCTTCTTGTTCCGTACACTGCTGTTCACTTACAGTTGGATGAAACCCATTATCCTGACCTATTTTTATTATAACAAAGACAGAAGCCTGACTGAAAAGTCAAGGTTTCTTTTTAACACGGAAGCAGCAGTCAATTTTGCAGCACATTTTCATTTCTCTGCCCTTCCATTTCTTTCCGGAGTAGGTTATACAGAATTCTAATTTCTGATCTGCCTATTTGGATAATGAATTCTTCATGGTGGTTAAAGACATGGGTTTGGCAGCCAGACCTTTCTTCATTACCAGCTGTAAAACCTTGAACAAGATACTTAACCTGTGTGCCTCAGTTTCCTCATCTGTAAAAAAAAAAAGATAGTATAATAGGACCTACCTCATAGGGTTGTTGAAAGAATTAAATGGGTTAATAGAAATAAAGACAATGGCCTATTTTAAGCATTAAGTGTTCACTATTAATTTTAAAGAAAAAGGTATCAAAATTGCTCAAAAACTGAACCCGTTAACAAATTCATAATAAACTTTCTGACAAAATTTCTAAAACTACTAGATGTATTCAAATGGAACCAAAGGAATTCTCATTACACCCTGTACCATTATTGAGTTGTTCCTTAAAAGTACCCAGAAGTATCTCAGAATTAAGAGAGGCAACTAATTTCTTCACAGCTTATAAAAATAAAACAAATTTGCTTGGGCCAACTGAGTGATGACAAGCAAGAATATGGGTCCTGTGTTCAGTTCTAACTACAGCTACAGATGTGAATTTTCTTTAAGCAAGAAAAAGAGGACACTTTACTGCCTTATTCCTAGAACTATAGAGCTCTTAAGACCATAAGATGCCAAGAGGTGCTGCCGAGGTATTTTCATTACTGAGGACAGGGGGCAGCAGTTTGCAAGTTTACTCTCGGATGCAAAGGACAAGGGAGTAAGAGGACATTTGAACATAGAAACACAGGCACGTAAAAAGAGGGAAATTCTCAGTTATGGTGAGTTTGTTCTCCCACAAAAAAAAAAAAAAAAAAAAGGCATAAAGGTAGTTAATAGAGTCTCTATGGAAGAAAAAGCAACAAATGCTTTGGTTACCGAAGTTCCATCTTAGAGCTTCCTGCAGCAGCAAAGTTTCAGACAAATGAATCCTTACTTTATGTGCACGTGTGAGCAACAATCTGCACAATACTAGCACTAAAGCACAGTAAGGGGCCCTCAGAAGAGGAAAGCAACGTGTCTGTCTGCATAGTCTAAGTGCAGTTTCTCACCGAAGAGATGACAGGCACTCTCTGCAGCGGGCAAAAGGAGAGAAGGAGGAGAACGCGGGGAAATAGCCAGTACGCACTCGATTTCCGAATGTCTCATTTACTCGAATGAGGGCAGAGGGGAGGGACCACTTTCGTTCAGCAATGATGAGAGGCATTTCAGTGAGGCCACTCTTCCGAAGCTAGCGGCAGGGGAGGCAGCCGCACTCTGCTCCCAGCCCCCGCAGCGTTGAGGGTGAGCTGGGAGAGCCTGCAAGGGAAGGGGAGCTAGCAACACGCTCGAGCAGAACCCTGCGGAGCCGCAACCCCGGGAGGAGTCGCCGGACAGACTCGGCCGCGGTCCCCTGGGACCCAGTGATGCACCGCGCCCCTCCCGCCCCAGCCTGCAGAGCCTGGATGCTTCCCTCCCCACCTGGCGGGAAGCAAGAGGCCCTCGGGCCCGACGGAGTTCGGGCCAGGACCCGCCCCGCTTTCTGCGAGCGACCGACTGCGGCCGCCACACTCACCTCGCCGCCAAGCAGCACTCGGGTTCTGACTCGCTCTCGGGTTCCGGCGGCGGCGGTGGTGGCGGCGGCGGCGGCGGCGGCTCCTCCATGGCGGCGGCAGGCGTGACGGCAAAAGCGGGAGGAGGGACCAGCGCGGCAGCGGCTTCTCTCATCCGTGCACGGAGCCCCGCATGGCCGCGGCAAACAGTAAGCTGCAGCCTGGCGCGGGGCACCGAAGCGCCGAAGTGCGGGAGTGACTCGGCTCCGCCTCCGCCTCTACCCTGCCGCAGGAGCCGCGCGCGCCGCGGCCATCTTGGAAACGGCGACCGGCCGAGCGCCGGGGCTACGGTGGGCGGCGAGGGACAAGCCTCCGAGATCGGCGGCGGAGGCGGCGGGCGCCGGAATCCGACCGAACGGGGGCGGAGACGGCGGCAGGGAGGGGCGGGGAGCGCCGTCAAGTGTCCGTGCGATTGGGTCCCGGAGCTGGGTCTCCCCAGCTCGCCCGGTTTCGCCCCGGCCGGTGGCAGTGGGGGACTGTGAAGCGGAGCCGGGCTGTGCGGCGAGCTGGGACCTGAGGCTTCCCGAGCGGTCGTCGGTCTGGAAGGGACGCTGGGTAGGGCCGATGAGCGGGGCGGGTGCGGCGCTGTGAGCCCGGCCGGAGTCGCCGCCCAGGGACCTGCCACCCGGATCCCAGGATCCCACCTTCCAGGAGGACGGACGTCACCCGGACGCTCGCAACTCCGGTCTCTTGATAGCGCAGCCTTCCACAAGCTCGGATTTTTAAGACTTGAAATAAAGTCTCCAGAATTCCAGACCATTAAAGTGACACCCTCATTTCAACCCTGCAGAACTTCTCACCCCAGTGTCACAAGATTCGATAGTGATCTCCCAGAAACTTGGACTGGAATGCTCCTACACTGAGGGGGTGGGGGGAAGAAGAAAGGCTAAAGATTATTTCAGAGTTACAAAAATCCTGTTAGAATTCCAAGGAATCGTTTAGTCTTAGCACTGGGGCTTCACAGTTTTTTTTAAGTTGGAAATATTTACAAAATTTCCCGTAGGGTGAAATCCAGAGTTAATCCAAAAGCAGAATCTTTTAAAATTAAGTACATTCAAATGTGCAGATTTCTTAAACCTCATTTAGTTGAGCTTTGATACGTAAAACGCACGTTTTGAATAACGCTGGTAACAAAGAAAAACATTGAATTGATTATAGGTATGTTATATTTAAAGACCAGTTGTGAAATTAGTTATATTGTGCTCAAAGTATGTTACTGACATTTCTCTGTTGTTAAAAGGAACTGCTTCATTCTAGTTTTTTATAATAGTCTATATTATGTATATAGCCTGATAGTGCTGAATTTCTGAATTGATCTTCATCTTATTTACTCAACAACATTCATTCAACAAATACTTATTAAGTGAATATATATGTCAGGAACTGTACTAGATGCTCGGGTTGTAGCAGTAAGCACAACAGACCAAGCAAACAGCTTAGTAAAGGGTGAGATAAAGTATTCAAAAGAAATTAATTTTTATCTTAATTTTTAAAATTATAATTTTTTTTAAAATCACAAATTGGTATCCATGTATAATTCATTTCCATTCATTTTCTTGTGTAAAGAAAGCTCAGTAAAAGTATTTCTTAGGTTTCTGTAATTCTAGTTCTCTACTCAATTTTCCTCTGCAATTTTCTGAGCCAGAACCCTTCTTAGAAGGCATATTAGAGACTTTAAAAGTTAAATAATAAAATAAATCTCTTCTTTAAACAGCATTGTACTACGTATTCTTTGGTATGACTACCGAATTTAAGCTAAATGATAATGCAGACACGTGCGTTCAAGTCACAAAACACTTAGCAAGTATAATCAGCATCCGGGAGACCTGTGGCTTGTTCTTGTTTTTTAATTTCCACTTGAGGATACTATCTATTTTAGCAGAAACCAAGTAAATTTACACTTACCTAATCAAGTAATGCATCATATATAGAAACCTAAGTTAACTGGTGCTAAATAGTCAATGTGAGTGTTGTGAGTTTTCTCCCCACCCCCATGCTGGGTCCAGGAAAGCTGTTTCTCTGGCTGACAACCCTCTCATCTCACCCCGTGCCCCCACTTTGTCTCCAGGGCTCCCAGTGAGCTCCTCACAGCCTGCAGATTTCTTTTCTGCCTTCTCTGCTATAGTGTAAGCTTCTTCAGGAAAGAAGCCATTCTTCCTTCTTCTGTCCTTTGCCTAGGGACCAAGTGTCTCTGGTGCCCAACATGGTGTTAGTAGGAACTCAGTAAATATTGTTGCATTCATGAAATAGTTTTTAAAAAAAATTATTAGATTTTTGTCTCTGAATTTGTATTCTTGTTTAGCACATGGTTGGTCTTATTGTCTCGTGATCTTTAATAATTTTTTTTTTTTTTTTTGGAGGCAAGGCTTGCTCTGTTGCCCAGGTTGGAGTGCAGTGACATAATCATAGCTCACTGTAACCTCAAATTCCTGGGCTCAAGTGATCCTCCCACCTCTGCCTCTGCTGTAGCTGGGACTACAGATGCATACCACCATGTCCAGCTAATTTTAAGCATTTTTTTTTTTTTGTAGAGCTGAGGCCTCACTATGTTGCCCAAGCTAGTCTTGAACTCCTGGCCTCGAGCCTCCCAGAACCCTGGAATCACAGGTGTAAGCCACTGCACCCGGCCTAATCATGTTTTTAAAAACTGACAACAAAATCTTTGGAGAATTTCACTCTTTTTCCTCAAGACTGAATCCACATAGCCCTTATGGAATTTCTTAACTTTGAAATGAGTTTAAAAAGCTAAGGTTCTACTGAAGACCTAGTCTAGGTTGAGCTACATAACATTCTGAATATTGCTTTCAAGCCCAATTTTGACATACACAAAGCCAGTTACATATTCATATGCATGTTCTTTCTGCTTTGCCAAAAAAATTCAAAAACCTTGCTACCACTATTATGAAGTCTCAAACTTCATCTCTATATAGTGTATATATATATATATAAATGTCAAAGGGCATAATTGTAACACCTTAGCATATTTCAAGGCTAGTATATTAATCAATTTTATGAATTTTGCTACAAGATTATTAAAAAAAATTTTTTTTGGAGATGGAGTCTTGCTCTGTTACCCAGGCTGGAATGCAGTGGCATGATCTCGGTTGACTGCAACCTCTGTCTCCCAAGTTCAAGAGAGTCTCCTGCCTCAGCCTCCTGAGTAGCTGAGATTACAGGCACGTACCACCATGCCTGGCTAATTTTTCGTATTTTTTAGTAGAGACAGGGTTTCACTGTGTTAGCCAGGATGGTCTCAATAAAACAAGCGATGTGATAAATAGGGTTATGTCTGCTATTAAAAAGAAAAACCTCTAAGGCTATAGTTTTTAAAATTATTATTAGCATGGTGCTGCATTTTACTTAAAATAAGTTGTTCGCTTCCCTGTGGTATTCCTGAGGGAGCACACCCCTTCATTTCCTTCTGGAAGTGCAGGCAGTTAAAACCAGGAGAGCCCACATTTCTTCATTCCTGCTCTGGTTTCTCAATTCCCCCTGACCAGATTCCTGTGTGAACATTCAGACAAAGACTTCAGCAGTTCTGGCCCTCTGCTCTCCGGTGGCTCCTCTACAGCTCCACCCAGCTCTGTAGAGGCAGAAAGACAGACAGTGCAAACATGCAATCGGCTCATGACCAGAGGGGCTGATTAATTTTCACTCCAGCACACGCGGAGAAAGGCAGACTCAGTAAAAGAGAGCAATGCAAACCTTATGTCCAGTGGAGAGGACCTAAACTAAGCATGACACACATTGATTTTTTGTTTCATAATGATACAGTGGCATCTATTTCTATCTACTGGTAAAACACCAAAGAAATACTGGATATGTACAAAAGATAGTAAACTTTTTAAAAATTTACTTTTAAGATTAGGTGTACATCTGCAGGTTTGTTATATAAGTAAACTTGTGTCACGGGGGTTTGTTGTACAGATTATTTCAACACCAAGGTATTAAGCCAGTACCCATTAGCTACTTTTCCTGATCCTCTCCCTCCCCCCACCCTCCACCCTCCAATAGGCCCAGTGTGTGTTGTTCCCCTCAATGTATCCATGTGTTCTCATCATTTTGCTCCCACTTATACATGAGAACATGGATGTTTGATTTTCTGTTCCTGCATTAGTTTGCTAAGGATAATGGTCTCCAGCTCCGTCCGTGTCGCTGCAAAGGACATGATCTTGTTCTTTTATGCCTGCATAGTATTCCACAGTGTATATGTCCCTCATTTTCCTTATCCAGTCTACCACTGATGGACATTTAGGTTGATTCCATGTCTTCGCTATTGTGAATAGTAGTTACACACTTTTTAAATAGTCCTTACAACCTTAAATCTCATCCTTGGCTGAGTAGTAGGAAGTTGGAGAAAACCTCCACTGTTTATTTTCTGAGAGGTGATTTGCCTGTTTTTGTTATTTCTCCACCATGACATAAATCACCCTTTATTGCAGACATTCTCCTCTGTATGAAGAATCTAAAATGAACCCCCAGGGCTCCAAATCATTAGACAAAGAATTAAAGACTTCATGCTTTCAAAAAATAATTAGAATAGTGCAATTACCCAAATGATTGAAACAAATAAAGGGAAAGGACGTGACCTCCAACATATAAAATATGAGCATGTGCTAACCCACAGGGAGGAGCACCCACTTCATTTCCTTTGGGACACGCAGGCAGCTAAAACCAGGAGAGCCCACATTTCTTCATTCCTGCTCTGACTTCTTAATACCTGTCTCCAGGATCTTGCTAACATGAGGAACAGATAGCTTAAAAAATGGAAATTCCTGAGGGAGCTCACTCTTCTTGTGAGCCAAGATTTCAGTGATTTCCCACCAAAACATCTAGAGACCATGCCTGATTCTCATCCTTTCATTTCTCCTTCAGATGTTCATGTGCAAGGCCTAGAGAACCAGAAACAGCAAGCTGCAGTTCTTGTATTATTTTCAGATCCCTTAAAATCACCAAGTGCATGTGCATGACATGGAACCAGGCAAGGAGAACCGAGATGACATCACATCAAGGAGCTCCCATGCCCTCTGCCAGAGGCCTCTGCCCTTCACTTCCACATGGCAAAGTCACTTCTCCTTTCAATGTTGTTCGTGTGTCTCCCACACCACTCTTGGAAGACTTCCCTGTGCTCCACCACTAGCCTGCTTTAACCTGCTGGCTAGGTGCTCCTCTTCAATGTTCCCATAGCACTTCTGGCAAACCATTATTTTAGCCCTATATCACCTATCTGCATCTGTATACTTGATTGATTACATGTGTATTTCTTCCTTGTGATCTTCTCAAGAGCAGGCAATATTTCTTGCTTATCACTGTATCTTCAGCAGCTAGAATAACACCCTGTAGGCAGTACCCGTTCAGTGAAATGTCTATTAATAAATGAATGCTGTGTGCAGTAGCTCACACCAGTAAATAATCCTAGCACTCTGGGAGGCCAAGGTGGGAGGACTGCTTGAGCTCAGGAGTTCAACACCAGTCCAGGCAATATGACAAAACCCTGTGTCTACAAAAAGTACAAAAATTAGCTGGGCATGGTGGCACGCTCCCACCAGCTATTCAGGAAGCTGAGATGGGAGGATCACTGGAGCCTGGGAAGTCAAGGCTGCAGTGACCTGTGATCACATCACCGCACTCCAGCCTGGGCAACAGCCTGGGTACATTAATGGGGAAATAAACCCCAGATATAAATTACTGTAGTACGAGTAGACTATAAGAAATGTCATAAACAAGTTTTTTTTCTTTTTTAAGTGCAATAGACATTCACAAGAATTGGAGACAGCCAAGGTGGACACAAGTAAGGAGAAAAACCTACATTTAAAAAATAGACATTCAGTATAAGGAGGTAAAAGCAATGTTAACTCCACAATACATGAAACCCTTTGTCACAAAAATACTATGAAGAATAGAAATAACCTAGATTTTTATACTGACAGTAAAGAATCCTTCTAGTTCTACTGGCTGCTTGTGTAGATACACTTACTAACAAACAAAAGGCTTCTAACATTCTGACTGAAGTAAGGAAAAAGTAATAATGAATAAATATGGAAATGGACTTTTAAATACTGATTTTTTATTGAGATATGGCTCTGATGCACATCAGAAATATTTTGAGCCAACCAAGGGCCAGAAATAAGTTCCACAAAGTCAAGAACTCATCATTCTGAATTTTACATTTTCAGAGTAGTTTACCACATCATTAAGTCCTTGAGTTGGAAACATGCTGAAAGGCATCAATTCACCCTTATTCTGAGAACAAGACCTTCCATCAATCACGAAAGTGTCCAAAGGTCGAATTTCTCAATTCTATAAGGAAGTCTGTTCCATATTTTGAGAAATCTTATTCATAGGATATATTAATGCTTGTAACAATCCCAAATCTATCTCCCTATTATGTCTAGCCAGTGGTCTATCTGGGACTATATAAAATAAATCTACTTGACATTTGAGAACAATTATTTCATGGTTCTCCCCTAAAATGACAACACAAAAATCTTTTTTTTTTTTTCCAGATTAATCACTCCCTTCCCCAACTCCTTTCAGACTTGGAGAGTACTGGCTGGCTGGAGATAATTCTATTAGAAGGTTTTGCTTATAATAATTTACTTGACAATTCAGACTTGACTAAAGTTATTTTGCTTAAACTAAGAGAATTTGAAATCTTAACTTCAGAATGTTTTTACCTCAAATTCATTTCAAAATATAATTGAAGGACTATACATACTTGAAGGACAGTTGAGAAAAGACTGTCTAGTGGTTAATTTTCAATTTAAACTAAGGGCATTATGTGTTTCCAACAACCAGGATCATTCACCAGTATAAAAGGAAGGTGTATTAGTACATTCCTGCATTGCTATAAAGAACTACCTGAGACTGGGTAATTTGTAAAGAAAAGAGGTTTAATTGTCTTAGAGATCTGCAGGCTGAACAGGAAACATGGCTGAGGAGGCCTCGGGAAACTTACAATCACAGTGGAAGGTGAAGGGGAAGCAAACACATCTTACATGTCCAGAGAAAAAGGAAGAGAGAGTGAAGGGGAGGTGCTACACACTTTTTTTTTTTTTTTTTTTTTGAGATGGAGTCTTGCTCTGTCACCCAGGCTGGAGTGCAGTGACATGATCTCAGCTCACTGCAAGCTCTACCTTCCAGGTTCACGCCATTCTCCTGCCTCAATCTCCCGAGTAGCTGGGACTACAGGCGCCCACCACCAAGTCCAGCTAATTTTTTTGTATTTTTAGTAGACACAGGGTTTCACTGTGTTAGCCAGGATGGTCTCGATCTCCTGACCTCGTGATCCACCCGCCTTGGCCTCTCAAAGTGCTAGGATTACAGGCGTGAGCCACTGCACACGGCCATGCTACACACTTTTAAAAAACCAGATCTTGTGAGAACAACAAGGGGGACGTCCACCCCCATGATCCAATCACCCCTCCTACTAGGCCCCTCCTTCAACATTGGAGATTATAATTTAACATGAGATTTGGGTGGGTACACAAATCCAACCCGTATCATTCCACCCCGACTCCTCCCAAATCTCATGTCCTTGTCACATTGCAAAATACAATTATCCCTTCTCAGCAGTCCCCCAAGTCTTAACTCATTTCAGCATTAACTCAAAAGTCCACAGTCCAAGTCTCATTTAAGACAAAGCAAGTCACTCCTGCCTATGAGTGTATAACATAAAAAACAAGTTAGTTACTTCCAAGATACAAGGGGGGTACAGGCATCAATCAGGTAAATACACCTGATCCAAAACGGAGAAATCAGCCCAAACAAAGGGACTATAGGCCCCATGCAAGTCTGAAACCCAACAGGTCAGTCATTAAATCGTAAAGCTCCAAAATAATATCTTTTGACTCCATGTCTCACATCCATGACACACTGATGCAAGGGGTGGGCTCTCAAGGCCTTGGGCATCAGCATCCCTGTGGCTCTGCAGGGCTCAGCTACCATAGCTATTCTCAAGGGTCGGTGTTGAGTGCCTGAGGCTTTTCCAGACACATGGTATAAGCTGCCAGTGGATCTACCATTCTGGGGCCTGGAGGACAGTGGCCTTCTTTTCACAGCTCCACTAGGTAGTGCCCCAGAGGTGACTCTGTGTGAGGGCTCCAACCCCACATTTCCCCTCCACACTGCCCTTAGCAGAGGTTCTCTGTGAGGGCTCCACCCCTGCAGCAGACTTCTGCCTGGACATCCAGGCATTTCCATACATCCGCTGAAATCCAAGCGGAGGATCCCAAGCCTCACCTCTTGCCCTCTGTGCACTCACAGGCTTAACACCACATAGAAGTCACCAAGGCTTATAGCTGGCATCTTCAGGAGTGGTGGCCTCAGATGTATCTGGGGACCTTTTAGCCATGGCTGGAGCTGGAATGACTGGGACACAGGGAGCAGTGTCCCAAGGCTGCCCCAGCAGGGCCTTTGGCCTGGCCCATGAAACCATTCTTCCCTTCTAGGCCTTCAGGCCTGTAATGGGAAGGGCTGCCACAAAGGTCTCTGAAATTCCTTTGAGGCATTTTCCCCATTGTTCTGGCTATTAACATTTGGCTCCTCTTTATTTATGCAAATTTATGCAGGCAGCTTGAATTCCTCCCCAGAAAAATGGGTTTTTCTTTTCTACCACATTGTCAGGCTGCACATTTTCTAAACTTTCACGCTCTCCTTCCCTTTAAAATGTAAGTTCCAGTTTCAGATAATCTCTTTGCTCACGCGTAAGATTATGCTGTTAGAAGCAGCTGGGTCACATCTTTCATGCTTTGCTGCTTAGAAATTTCTTCTGCCAAATACCTGTTGATGAAAAGAGTCCAACTCTGTAAAATAGTTAAAGAGATTTATTCTGAGCCAAATATGAGTGATCATGGCCTGTGACACAGACCTCAGGGGATCCTGAGAACATGTGTCCAAGATGGTTGGGGCGCAGCTTGGTTTTAGACGTTTTAGGGAGACGTGAGACTTCAATTGAATACACTTAAGAAATACATTGGTTCAGCCTGGAAATGTGGGACAACTTGAAGCAGGGGCTTCCAGGTTATAGGTAGATTGAACATTTTTCTAACTGGGAATTTGTTGAAAGATTTATCAATAGAAAGGAATGTCTGTGTTGGGATAAGAGGTGTGAAGACCAAAGTTTTATCATGTAGGTGAAACCTCCAGGTGGCAGGCTTCAGAGGGATTATGTTGTAAATATGTCTTATCAGACTTAAGGTGTGTGTTGATGTTAATGCTGAATAGGCATAATGAGGCATGTCTGACCCCCACTTCCTATCATGGTCTGAATCAGTCTTTCAGGTTAAATTTTAAAGTGCCATGGCCTAGGAGGAAGTCCATTCAGACAGTTGGGGGGGCCTTAAATTTTATTTTTGGTTTACATCCACTAAATCATCTCTCTCAAGTTCAAAGTTCCACAGATCCCTAGAGGAGAGGCACAATGCCACCTGTCTCTTTGCTAAAGCATACTAAGAGTGACCTTTACTCTAGTTCCCAATAAGTTTTTCATTTGCATCTGAGACCACCTCAGTCTGAACTTCCTTCATTGTCCATATCACTATCAGCATTTTGGTCACAACCATTCAACAAGTCTCTAAAAAGTTTCAAACTTTCTCACATCTTCCTGTCTTCTGAGATCTCCAAACTGTTCCAAACTCTGTCCATTACCCAGTTCAAAAGTCATTGCCAAATTTTCAGGTATCTTTATAGCAATGCCCCACTCCTAGGTACCAATTTTCTATATTAGTTCATGTTTGCATTGATATAAAGAAGCACCTAAGACTGGGTAATGTATAAAGAAAACAGATTTAACTGACTCACAATTCTGAAGGCTGTACAGGAAGCATGGCTGGAGATTCCTCAGGAAACTTAGAATTATGGTGGAAGATGAAGGGGAAGCAGGTACATCTTACATTGCTGGAGAAGGTGGAAGAGAGAGTGAAGGGGGAGGTGCTTTTAAACTTTAAAAAAAGAACAGATCTCATGAGAACTCACTCACTATCATGATAGTTATCACTATCATGATAACAGCAAGGTGGAAGTTTGCCCCCACGATCCAATCACCTTTCATGAGGCCCCTCCTCCAACATTGGGAATTACAATTTGACATGAGATTTGGGCACGGACACAAATCCAAACCATATCAGAAGCTGAATCGTTTTTGTTACGCAAACCACTGCTTTTCAAAATTTGAAGTGTACACGGATCACCTGGACATCTTGGTAAGCTGCAGATTCCCAAGTCAGTAGGTTTGAGGTGAGACCAGAGAGTCTGCATCTCTGTCAAGCATCACAGGTGATGTAGCAGCTGCGGGAGGCTGGGCTGCACTTTGAATAGCAAGAACACAGAATTCTGCTTGGGTAGATAAAAGTCCTCTGCTTAAAGATGATGACCAAGAGAAAATATGGAGGTATTACATTCAAGCCAAGATAGCTAAATCCCCCTACCAGGTGAAATCAGCAAGCATGTGGCAGTCCTGGTGGTGGTACGGGTTGCATTGCATCTGTCAAAAAGATATGTTTATGTCTGTCTTCATCTGTTCAAACTGCTATAACAAAATGCATGAGACTGGATAGTTTATAAGCAGCACACATTTATTGTTCACAGTTACAGAAGCTGGGAAGTCTAAGATCAAGGCACTGGCAGATTCCCTGTCTAGTGACTTTGAATGGTAAGGTCAAGATGTTTCCAAGGTGAACGCTGCTTCTTCCAGAGGGAAAAAGTGCTGCATCCTCACATGGCAGGAGAGGTGACAGAAGGGCAAAAAAAGAAAAAAAAAGAAAAAAAAAAAAAGCCAAGCTGCCCTTTTATAAGGTCACTAATCCCACTCATAAGGGTTTTGCCCTCATGACTTAATCACCTCCCAAAGGCACCACCTCTTAATACTATCATGTTGGGGTTTAAGTTCCAGCATGAATTTTGGAGGACACATAAACATTCAAGCCATAGCAAAGTCCTAACCCCTGGTACCAGTGAATGTGACCTCATTTGGAAAGACAGCCTTTACAGACATAATCAAGTTAACATGAGTAAGATACTGGAGTAGGTTGAGTCCTTCAGTCAGTGTAAGTGGTGTCCTTACAAGAAGGGAAGAATAGACCGAGACAGACCACCAGATGCTAGAAAGAGACTAGGAAGGATCCTCATCTACAGCCTTCAAAGAGAACATGGCCTGCTGCCATCGTGATTTGGGACTTCTGACCTGCAGAACTGTGAAAGCCCAAATTTCTGCTGTTTGTTTGTTTGTTTGTTTTTTGTTTGTTTTTGAGACGGAGTCTAGCTATGTCACCCAGGTTGGAGTGCAGTGGTGCGATCTCGGCTCACTGCAACCTCCGCCTCCCGGGCTCCAGTGATTCTCCTGTCTCAGCCTCCTGAGTAGCTGGGATTACAGGCACGTGCCACCACGCCCGGCTAATTTTTGTATTTTTAGTAGAGATGGAGTTTCACGGTGTTAGCCAGGATGGTCTCAACCTCCTGACCTTGTGATCTGCCCGCCTCGGCCTCCCAAAGTGCTGGGATTACAGGCATGAGCCAGGAATCCCCTCGTGGGCACCAAGAAGCTTTGCTGTGGCTCTCAGAGGAAAAGTGCCTAGAGTGGGGTGGGAAGACACTAACATGACAATAACCTGTGACACAAAGTGTCTACCTATTCGGAAGAATATGTAAGAATGCACTTACATAATATTAGATGGTAACTTATAGGACACCCACAAGAAAAAAATCTGTATACATTAGATTTTAGCAGGATTATTAAAAGAGACTTAGTGACTGGTTGGAAAGTAGGATAAAGATCGATGAGTGTCTTCTTTGGCTGCACGATACAGTCATCTGAGGAGGTTGTAAAAAACAGTAATGCTTGGATCCCATCTCTCTAACAGATCTACATTTAATTCATCTGAGATGGGGCCCCAGCACCGACAGGTTGAAAACATTCTTCAGGTACTTTTAATGTCCAACCAGGGCTGAGAATCACTGTTATAGGTCCAAACCTTCAAAGACAGTCAGCTTAGGAAATGTGGTCCAAGAATATTCCTCAAGTATTTTACTTAGTGCCCAATCTAAACAGCACTGTGCAGGCTACAGTTGGGAATGCAGCAGTTTAGATAACCAGCTGCTGACTGTTGTGAAAAGTTCCTTCCAGTAGGGACCCAGTACTACAAATGGAGAACTTGCCACACTTAGCCCTGATTGCGATGCTTGTTCACATGGATGCTGCCCCACCCCATTGGTTTGCCTTCTCTCAAGGATCACAGACCTGCACTACCAGTTGTTCAATGTCTGAAAATAGTTGTTTTATGTATTTTGTCCCATTTTCCAGTTGCTTACAGCGGGTGGGCATATTAGTTTTCTAGGGCTGCTGTAATAAAGTACCACAAACTGGTTGGCAACAGAAATTTATTCTCTCCCAGTTCTAAAAGCTTGACGTGCAAACTCCAGGTGTGAGAAATGTTGGTTCCTTCTGGGGGACGCTGAAGCAGAAAATCTGTTCCAACCCTCTCCCCTGGGTTTCGGTGGTTGCCAGAGGTCCTCGACATCCCCTGGTTTGCAACTGTATAACTCCAATCTCTGTGCCAGTCATCACGTGGCCATCTTCTCTCTGTGTCTGTCTCTGTGTCTCTTTTCCTCTTCTTATAAGGACACTAGTCATGCTGAATTAATGACCCACCCTCTTCCAGCATGACCTCATCTTAACCTGACTAATTACCTCTGCAACAACCCTATTTCCAAATATAATCACATTCTGAGATTCCGGGAAAGACGTGTATTTTAGGGTGATGCTATTCAACTAAGCACAATGGGTCAGTGTGGTTCTGTTACTCAAAAAATACTGCAAAACAGAATTTCTCGCTTGATTTCTGAAATCCCCAGAAGGATTGGTTTTTATTGATGTTTGTGCTTTTCACAGTGCTCTACACTAGAGGAACTCACATTTTGAAATGACTTAGAGTAACATACTAAAAAATATAGCCAACTACTCTGTAATTGCATATTTCAGAGCCAACCCAAGCCCCTCTTGAGTCACAGCCTCTGAGGAGGCAGACCAGGAACCTGTACTTTCCATGGGCTCCCTATATGGTTCTGATAGAGTTGAGCCTCTTGCTACATGTGCCAGGAGGCACAGGCATGGGGTTTGACTGCACGTGCTCCACAGTAAGGAGCTGAGTTCAAATTATCATGGGCATATTAGTCAGGGTTCTCAAGAGAAACAGAACCAAGAGCATTGTGAAAGGAAAAAAAAATCTTGGGACCCCCAAACTCATGATGCCAAAGGGAAAAGTTAAAGAACTGAGTCACACACGAAAACAGCCTTCCAGGCTGGGTGGAGTGGCTTATGCCTGTAATCCCAGCACTTTGGGAGGCCAAAGCAGGCAGATCACGAGGTCAGGAGTTTGAGACCAGCCTGGCCAAGAGACCAGCCTGGCCAATATGGTGAAACCCCATCTCTACTAAAAATACAAAACTTAGCCAGGCATGGTGGCAGGTACCTGTAATCCCAGCTACTTGGGAGGCTGAGGCAGGAGGATTGCTTGAATCTGGGAGGCGGAGGTTGCAGTGAGCTGAAGATTATGCCATTGCACTCCAGCCTGGGTGACAGAGTGAGACTTCGACTCAAAAAAACCAAAAAAAACAAAACAACAAAAATGCCTTTGTTTTGTTCCTAAACAGATAGCTGCAAGACAGAAGGCCACATATATCCCCAGGTGGCCTCCCTCATCCTGACAATGTAAATTAACAGCACATCTTCACAGGTAGGGGACAAAGACAAGACTAGAAATCGTCTCCCCACCTTCTTCTACTCTATTTATCTTATGTAAAATGCAGATTTACAGAGTGCAAGACAAATGTGTAATTGACTGTTCCTCTTCCTCCTCCTGCTCATTTTTTCCCCTTTAAATACTGAGGTCCTCAAAACCCTCTTTGGAAAAAGCACAGGCCACAGACCTGTCTGCAGCTGTGTCTCTTCTTCCCAGGCACATCCTCAACCTTAGCAAAATAAACCTCTAAATTAATTGAGACCTGTTTCAGACACTTTTTGGTTTACAGCATGTATAGAAAGAAATTTATTTTAAAGAATTGGTGCACATGATTATGGAGGCTGGCAAGTCCAAAATCAGTTGGGTGGACCGGCAGGCTGGAGACTAAAGGAAGAGCTGACATTGCAGTTCAGGTCCAAAGGCTGTCTGCGGATACAATTCCCTCTTGTTCAGGGGAGGTCAGGCTTTTGTTCTATGTAGGCCTTCAACTGACTGGATAAGGCCTGCCCACATTATGCAGGGCAAACTGCTTTTGAAATCCACGAATTTTTTTTTTTTTTTTTTTGAGGCAGGCTCTTACTCTATCCCCCAGGCTGGAGTTCACTGGTGTGATCTTGGCTCTCTGCAACCTCTGCCTCCTGGGTTCAAGAGATTCTCCCACCTCAACCTCCTGAGTAGCTGGGACTTCAGGCCGTCTACTAATTTTTGTATTTTTGGTAGAGACAGGGTTTCACCATGTTGACCAGGCTGGTCTTGAACTCCTGACTTCAAGTGATCTGCCCACCTTGGCCTCCTAAAGTGCTGGGATTACAGGTGTGAGCCGCCACACCTGGCCCAAAGTCGACTGATTTCAATGTCAATATCATCCAAAAGCACCCTCACAGAAACACCCAGAATAATACTTGACCATGTATCTGGGCATCATAACCCAGCCAAGATGACACATAAAATTAGCCAGCACACAGGGTTCTCACTGGGTCCAAGACTGGAGAGGACCGTGAGAACTAAGCTCTGATTTTTTTTTTTCCTCTTGCCCAAATTCCTGTCTAAGGGATCTGGAGAGTCATGTACTACAAACCATCAATTCTCATGAGATGGGTTTAACCGTATATATTGTGACTTACTTTCCAATCTGACTCTGGCATAACATTATGCGACAAGGAAGAAAGTCCAAATATTTTACCCCAAAACATGTTTCTTTGCCCTGTTTTGAAATAGCCCTGCAAAGCTGTCCTATGTGGGGGAAAATTTGCGTCTGTAAAGAATCTCTATTAACGTAGCTAGATCTTTTTCTTCCAGGGCCTCCCAATCCTCAAGAGATTAACTAAGAGTCTAGCACCTTTTAAAGGTCTTAATAGGAAACATTTGTCATCTATTGCCTCTAAGGGCAGCCTCTATAAGACTTCAGAAGAACATTGGTCTCCACAATCTTTTATCTTAACCTGAACATTTCCTTTCTATTGATCCCAGGTCTTTAGACAAACTAAATCAATTGTCAATCAGAAAATGTTTAAATTCACCTACAGCCTGGAGGCCCCTGCTTGAGTTGTCCCACCTTTCTGGACCAAACCAATGTATTTCTTAAATGATTTGATTGATGTCTCATGCCTCCCTAAAACATCCAAAACCAAGCTGCACCCCAACCACCTTGGACACATGTTCTCAGGACCTCCTAAGGGCTGTGTCATGGGCCATGGTCACTCATATTTGGCTGTGAATAAATCTCTTCCAATATTTTACAGAGTTTGACTCTTTTTTTCGATAACCAAATCTGAGGAAAGGAGGAAGGAGGAGAGGTCCGAGCAGTGCCAGGGCATCCCAGGCTCATGTCTCTCCCAGCAGGTCCTTGGACCACTAGCCTAGGAATCTCTACATGAAAACACAGATCATTTGGCCTCATCCAGGAATAAGTGAATCAGAACGCTGGGGCAGGAACCAGGCATCTATATTTTAAACAAATTCTTCAGTTCACATTTAGAAATAAGTATAAATCATAGATTTATAAGTATGTAATAAATATAAAATATACAGTATGTTTAAATATTTATTATACATATAATACTATACTTCTATATTAAAGAGAATGATTATCTGTTGATATGAAATTTAAACCTTTGTATAAATGTTGCATAACAATATGTTTATGGGTACATTAGAAATACTGCACATCAGTGTGCAAACTAGAGTCTGGTGTTCTGTTAGCTCTTTGGCTTTCTTTGCATCTCTGCTCTCCCCAGTGTCTAATTCTGTACCTGATGTGGCAAAGTAAGCTTAATAAATTATATTGAGCAATGGGTCATCAAGCTAAAATTGGTAGATTATTCATTTACCAAACATGATTGTTCTAAAGCAATATATGTGGGCCTTTCTTAGAGGAGAGCGAAGGATCACTCTAAGGGAGGCTGATTAAACAGATAGCTTCAAGTACAACGTGGCATTTGAGCAGGGCCTTGAGAGACAAATGGGATGTCACTAGACAGAAAGGGTGGTGTCTTAATCTGTTTTATGTTGCCATAACAGAATACCATAGACTGGGTAATTTATAATGAGTAGCAATTTATTGGCTGACAGTTCTGGAAGCTGGGAAGCCCAAGATCAAAGTGCTAGCATCTGGCAAGGGCCTTCTTGCTGCATCATAACATGACAGAAGGCATCACATAGAGGAAGGGCAGAAAGGGGGAGAGGGAGAGGCAGCAAGAGGGTTGAACCCTCCTCCCAGGATAACAAACCCATTCCCACAGTAAGAAAAATAAAGCCTTCATGACCCAAACACCTCTGAAAGGTCCCACCTTCCAGTACCATTGCAATGGCAATTACATTGCTTGAAGGGGCAAGCATTCAAATCACGGCGGGTGAGAGAGAACTGAGGGAGAGGGAAGGACAGAAAGCAAAGGTGAATGCAGGGATTGCAGGATGGAGACCACTCAGATAATCTGGGTGACAAGGTTGGAAAGATGAGTGGGGTTAAAAAGTGAAGAGTTTCAAATGTCAATCTGCACTTTGCATGCAAATCCACAGTGGCTACTGGACAGCCTGTTACTTTTCTCAGTTTAGAGTCTAAGGTTCTAAGTACAATACAAACTGTCACAATAAGACGGCGGATTAGAATGCATTTCGAAGCTGCTGCGGTTCCCTAGTAGCAGCACAGAGCAGGAGTCTGCCTCGGCATAGGACCCATGCCATGTCACGTGAGAGTCTCAGCCCTGTCCACATCTGAAAACACTCAGAACTCAAGGTTGGAGACTGTAAATCTCTCACTTAGCTGGCAGTCTTTGGTGTGATTCATTCATGCCAGATTCTCAATAGGAGTATTCCCAGGCCCCATTTTTTTGGGTGCCCAGGAACTATGTGAGTGTGAGGCTGGGACACGTCAGAATATGTCAGGCCAAGCTTCTTCATGTCCCCTGCGGTCTGCCAGGTCGGGACGCGTCTGTTGTAGGTCATCACCATGGCTTGTTTATGAACTGGCCAAGTGCCTCAGCCACATGAGGGCAGGTGTGTGGGAGGGTGTTCTGATTCTTTTATCTGGGTACCGGGTTTGCTCCCATTTCTTCTTTGGAAGACAAGAAACTAAGGCACTTTGTATCAATACAAAGTAAGAGTTGTTGGTTAATGTCCAAAAAAAAAAAAAAATAGGAAAAACGCATTTGTGTGAAGATTACTCCTTGCCTTCCACATGCAGTCTTTCTCTTTGCTTAGTTTCACCTCTAGTTCCTGGGTCCAATGGAGCAGGTGGCGACAGGGAGTCCCGTCACTACCCACACTGCAGCCTCACTGCGCACTATGCACATGGACAAATCCCACCCAGGGGACCTTCTACATCTGCAGTCCAGAATCAGCTTCCCATTGCTATCAGGCGTCCAAGTTCAATGATCTCATCTCCTAATTATTAAACAGAACAAAACAAAATGCCAGTTCCTCTAGGCCATGTTTTGCAAATCACCCTCCCTGCTTTGCAGAAGTGGCTCTGATGCACTTTAGGTTGGGATAAAAAAGTTTGTTTTTAAAAAAATCCTCATGTTGAGTTTAAGAAAAAAACCTTGTCAACATCACAGCATGAAACAATCAACAATTTAAGATAACCAGTCAAGTTTTGTCATGAACATATGTGTTGAGATCTTCAGAAGAGAATAACAATCATTTTCAAAAGATGTCTCATTACCAATATTAAGTTTCAATAATTGCAAATTAACTTCCTGACTTTATTTCTGAACACTTTCAGAATGACCTCATTTCGCAGAGGTGTATTATTCTCCTACTGTATGCATGGCTCTGTGCGGGTTACTGAGGGAAAGGTCACTACACTACCCCAGGGAGTGTGCAATCCAGCTGGGAGATAAGACAAGCACGCATGACATTTCAGTAACAGCTTCAAACAGTAAGTGTCCGCTCTGCTCTCTGCCCAGCCACACCCCCGCTCCCATCCTTCTGGATCCAGCTGCTACCCCACCTCCTTCGTGATGAGGTCCTCAGCCTCCCAGGCGGCCCCTTTCATCCCCCGCCCTGACTTTCCTGGCCCACATGGCCACTTCCTCCCACACAGCCTTGGCCTGAGACTTGATTGTCTTGTGTGTGCTACATTTGTTCCCTGGCTGGACTGCATTCTCTGGGAGAGCAGAGGTTTCCCATTTCCTTTACATTCTCCTCAACAACTAGCACCTGGAAAAGGCTCACTAGGTCAAACAATAAAGCCCAGGGCTCAGCCCACAAGACTTGTGAGCAACTATTTACACCCATGACAGCCTGGAGAGGAGTAGGGGCAACCGGGAGAGCAGAAGGAACTTGAAGAAGTCAACGGCAATGGCTGTGGCCTTGACAAGCAGGAGGCTCCGAATGTAATGGTTAGTGGGTTAACCATCATCACACTGAGGCCATTCCTAACCAGCCCAGCGCGAGTTCTGAGCTAATTTCTGAACACACAAATAAGCAAAAAGCACCTCAATGACAATCCCAGGTGCCCCTAGATTGTCCAGTGGTGCGATGCTGGAAGAGACACAGGGATCTTTTTGAAATCTTTGTTATTCTCCTTGGAACCTTTCAATAAAGATAATTAAAGATAATTATGATGAAGCCAGAGATCCCTCATGCTTATCTTTGTGTGTGTGTGTGTGTATGTGTGTGTGTGTGTGTGAGTCGGAGTCTCACTCTGTCGCCCAGGCTGGAGTGCAATGGTGCAATCTCGGCTCACTGCAACCTCCGCCTCTCAGGTTCAAGCGATTCTCCTGCCTCAGCCTCCTGAGTAGCTGGGATTGCAGGTGCGCGCCACCATGCCTGGCTAATGTTTGTATTTGTAGTAGAGATGGGGTTTCACCATGTTGGTCAGGCTGGTCTCAAAGTCCCGACATTGTGATCTGCCCACCCCGGCCTCCCAAAGTGCTGGGATTACAGGCGTGAGCCACCGCGCCCGGCCTCTCATGCTTATCTTAAATTGTTATTAGTTGTATGTTCTGATGCTAACAATGTTTTTACGACATAAATATTTTTTAAAAATCAACTTGTATCTCAATCTAACGTGCCTAAGAGCCACGTCTACATTTATGAATCGAGATGAGTCATGGCCATGGCAGTAGCAGCCCTTTGTGTCTGCTGGAAACGGGTTTCTACTTGCTACCCAGCTTCCACATAAGTAGCTGTTAAAAACCACTAACATTGGAGTTGGGTTTCAGTTAGCTGTAGTTTTAGGTTCTGATCATCAATGGCCTTACTGAGATGTTTATATTGGAACAAAAATTGTAGTTCATTGAAATGAATAAACCATGGCAACTTTTAAGCTGCAGAATCTTGCCAATGTGATCAGAAGAATTTTTTTGTTGTTTTTTGAGACAGGGTCTTGTTCTGCTGCCTAGGCTGGAGTGTAGTGGTGTGATCATGGCTCGCGGCAGCCTCGATCTCCCATGCTTAAGAGATCCTCTCACCTCAGCCTCCCGAGTATCTGGGACTATAGGCACACACCACCATTCCTGGCTAATGTTTATTTTTTGTAGAGAGGAGGTACCACTAAGTTGCCCAGGCTGGTCTTGAACCCCTGGACTCAAGCAATCCTCCTGCCTCAGCCTCCCAAAGTGCTGGGATTCCAGGCATGAGCCAGGCCCAGCTGATCAGACAAATTTGTATTCTGATTTGTGACAAGGTGTGGAGGGCTCTGTGGGCTCCACAGATCTAATGACCCAACATAGAGAATTTTTGTGCCTTCATCAACTACTGAAGAATGACCTTGTGGAAATGTGAAACATGGCCTCAGTCATGGGTATTTTATACTGGTCGAGTGCAAGGAGTTTTGAATTAAAATGTATTCGCTGCAATTCAGAAAGCATAACATGCAAACGTTTTTCCTGCAAATTGTCTCACAGACTTAAGGAAAAGCTTTATATTTTATGGAAAGCGTTTTCTTTGTGATCCTGGATCCACTTATGCAAATAAGGGCCAGTTCCTGAAGCTCTACATTTCATTTTCTCAAACTCAGTCCTATAAAAGAATGAGTAACTGTATCCCTCCTACCTCACTGTGTGTTTTGAGAACTAGTAAGACATGGATGAAGCATCCTGAATTTAGAAAAGCTGTTGTCAAAATGCCTTGTGCAGGTCAAGGTCACTGTTTTTAGGGAGGACAGCTATGTGTAATATGCTACTTTCCAGTTAGCATGGCCAAGGACTCAGTTTCATCTAATGGAAAACCTTCAAACCGTCACAGGTAGCTGAGAGCTTAGTAGATGGAATGGCTTCCAGGATGAAAGATATTCACCTTCCACTGCTCTCCCAGACCAACGGTTTACAATTCAGACTCGAAATTCTTTTAGCTTTAAACCTAAATCCACATTTAAGATCAATTAAGACCATTCGTTCTGTCCAGCATTAGTACAGATGGAATCCTGCTGTACACCAGTATAATAATGTCCATGTATTTTAAATCACTATTAACTTCCTCGCTTTTCCTCAGAAAAATAACATAACCTACCACATTCTTTGCTTATTAGACCTATTTTCCAAAGCTACACCCACCGCTGCAACTCTCTTTTGAATGATGATGAGGTTTGGCTGTGTCCCCACCCAAATCTCACCTTGAATTGTAATAATCCCCATGTGTCAAGGGCGGAGCCAGGTGGAGACAATTGAATCATGTGGGCAGTTTCCCCCGTGTTGTTCTTGTGGTAATGAATAAGTCTCACGAGATGGGGTGGTTTTATAAATGAGAGTTCCCCTGCATAAGCTCTCTTGCCTGCTGCCATTTAAGACGTGCCTTTGCTTCTCCTTTGCCTTCTGCCATGATTGTGAAGCTTCCCCAGTCATATGGAACTGTGAGTCTATTAAACCTCTTTCCTTTATAAATTACCCGGTCTTGGGTATGTCTTTACTAGCAGCGTGAGAACAGGCTAACACAAGTGACTTCTAAGCTTTCTCCATCTTCAGAAGTCTTGACTCCTAAACTAGAGACAGGTTTTTTTTTGGCTCTTCTTGCAATTCACACTTAGAGCAGGACTCATCTTTATATTTGTGGCATACAGTTAAACTTTAAAACGTGTCTTCCTAAATTGCATGGTTTCCTTCTGCTGGTTCCAGGTGAGTGTATCTGGCTGAGGACAAGCAGACCAGATTCATTTGCTGTCTTTTACACTTTTACCTCTTAGGAAAACTATTCTTTGAGACTTTTTATGAACTCCTTCAAAACAAGCTGTCACATATTTCTTCACAGTACTTCAACTTAAAAAAAAAATTGGAGATGCTTTTTGCCGACATGGTTTTCTGACTCAGTTTACCTTGACACAGTGAGGCTCAAGCAAAAGCACAGGTGAGCCCCACGGAGGCCCTCCGCAGACTCTTCCACTCTCACTTGATATTTCTCACACAATGTTCTTCTCACAGACTGCAAATCACAACAAAATTCCAGGTGACAATGTATTCCCTAATTTCACAGGCCTTTACATATCTTGCTATTACTGAGCTGAGGGACATAGGGAAAGACGAGGTATTCTACTGGTCAACACCCACTTATTGAGCAATAGATGCAACACCCACTTATTGCATCTTGGTCAATGCTGTGAATGATACCAAAGAGGTAGAATAAGATATTTTTATATCTTATGGCAGTTATGAAGGGTTTTGGTTTAATGTAAGAATAATCATACCACTTGTCTTAGTCTGTTCAGGCTGCTATCATAAAATACCATAAATTGGTGGCTTACAAACAACAGAAATGTCATTCTCACAGTTCTGGAGGCTGGGAAGTTCAAGACCAAGACACTGGCATATTTGGTTTCTGGTGTGGGCTGCTTCCCAGTTCATAACCAGTGCCTTCTTGCTGTGTCCTCACCTGGTAGAAGGGGTGAGGCAACTCCCTGAACCTCTTTTTTTTTTTTTGAGACGGAGTCTTGCTCTGTCGCCTAGGCAGAAGTGCAGTGGTATGATCTCAGCTCACTGCAACCTCCGCTTCCTGGGTTCAAGTGATTCTCCTGCTTCAGCCTCCCAAGTAGCTAGGACTACAGGCTTGTGCCACCATGCCCAGCTAATATTTTTGTATTTTTAGGAGAGACGGGGTGTCATCATTTTGGCCAGGCTGGTCTCGAACTCCTCACCTCAGGTGATCTGCCCGCCTCAGCCTCCCAAAGTTCTGGGATTACAGGTGTGAGCCACCAAGCCCAGTCTAGGCCCCTATTATAAGGGCACCAATCCCATTCATCCAACCACCTTCTGAAAGTTCTACCTTCTCATACCATCACCTAGTGATAAGGTTTTAGCATATGAATTTGGAGGAAAACATAAACATTCAGTTCACTGTACCACTTATGAGTTTTTAAATGATTGGTATATGTAGAGAAACTAGGACTGTGTCTGGCACATATGGAAGCATTCAATAAATGGTAGCTATTATGATTATTAGTATTAATATTTCTCTCCTGGCCAAGATAGTTATCAAATTTTCTTTAATATTGTAGGTGAAGCTATTACCCATTTGAACATCCAAAGCCTCTTTTATAAACAATAGAAAGTATATACTAATAAATGAATATGTAACATTCTATTTTATATTTATATTTTATTAATCATTATATTATAGATAGTTATATATTAATAGATTTCTACCTTGCATTATATATTTTATTATATATTTATAATGTTTATAATATATAATTATATAATTTTATAATTATATTTTATATTAATATAAATAATATAAATTCTACTTACAATACTGAGAGTAAAAAAAAGTTTAATGTTGACTAATTGAGGTATAATGTGAGCCACAAATGTAAGCCACATATGAAATTTTTGATTTTCTATAGCCATACTAAAAGTCAGAAGAAATAAGTGAAAGAAATTTTAATAACATATTTTATTTAATCCAAATAACCAAAATACTATAATTTCCATGTGCAACCAATATAGAAGTTTATTAACAAAGTATTTCATTTTTTCATAGTAGGTCTTCAAGATTCAGGGTATTTTTTTTTAATTAATTTATTATTATTATACTTTAAGTTGTAGGGTACATGTGCATAACGTGCAGGTTTGTTACATATGTATACTTGTGCCATGTTGGTGTGCTGCACCCATCAACTCGTCATTTACATCAGGTATAACTCCCAATGCAATCCCTCCCCCCTCCCCCCTCCCCACGATAGGCCCCGGTGTGTGATGTTCCCCTTCCTGAGTCCAAGTGATCTCATTGTTCAGTTCCCACCTATGAGTGAGAACATGCGGTGTTTGGTTTTCTGTTCTTGTGATAGTTTGCTAAGAATGATGGTTTCCAGCTGCAGCCATGTCCCTACAAAGGACGCAAACTCATCCTTTTTGATGGCTGCATAGTATTCCATGGTGTATATGTGCCACATTTTCTTAATCCAATCTGTCACTGATGGACATTTGGGTTGATTCCAAGTCTTTGCTATTGTGAATAGTGCTGCAATAAACATACGTGTGCATGTGTCTTTATAGCAGCATAATTTATAATCCTTTGGGTATATACCCAGTAATGGGATGGCTGGGTCATATGGTACATCTAGTTCTAGATCCTTGAGGAATCGCCATACTGTTTTCCATAATGGTTGAACTAGTTTACAATCCCACCAACAGTGTAAAAGTGTTCCTATTTCTCCACATCCTCTCCAGCACCTGTTGTTTCCTGACTTTTTAATGATCGCCATTCTAACTGGTGTGAGATGGTATCTCATTGTGGTTTTGATTTGCATTTCTCTGATGGCCAGTGATGATGAGCATTTTTTCATGTGTCTGTTGGCTGTATGAATGTCTTCTTTTGAGAAATGTCTGTTCATATCCTTTGCCCACTTTTTGATGGGGTTGTTTGTTTTTTTCTTGTAAATTTGTTTGAGTTCTTTGTAGGTTCTGGATATTAGCCCTTTGTCAGATGAGTAGATTGCAAACATTTTCTCCCATTCTGTAGGTTGCCTGTTCACTCTGATGGTAGTTTCTTTTGCTGTGCAGAAGCTCTTTAGTTTAATGAGATCCCATTTGTCAATTTTGGCTTTTGCTGCAGTTGCTTTTGGTGTTTTAGACATGAAGTCTTTGCCCATGCCTATGTCCTGAATGGTACTACCTAGGTTTTCCTCTAGGATTTTTATGGTATTGGGCCTAACATTTAAGTCTCTAATCCATCTTGAATTAATTTTCGTATAAGGAGTAAGGAAAGGATCCAGTTTCAGCTTTCTACTTATGGCTAGCCAATTTTCCCAGCACCATTTATTAAATAGGGAATCCTTTCCCCATTTCTTGTTTCTCTCAGGTTTGTCAAAGATCAGATGGCTGTAGATGTGTGGTATTATTGCTGAGGACTCTGTTCTGTTCCATTGGTCTATATCTCTGTTTTGGTACCAGTACCATGCTGTTTTGGTTACTGTAGCCTTGTAGTATAGTTTGAAGTCAGGTAGCGTGATGCCTCCAGCTTTGTTCTTTTGACTTAGGATTGTCTTGGAGATGCGGACTCTTTTTCGGTTCCATATGAACTTTAAAGCAGTTTTTTCCAATTCTGTGAAGAAACTCATTGGTAGCTTGATGGGGATGGCATTGAATCTATAAATTACCTTGGGCAGTATGGCCATTTTCACAATATTGATTCTTCCTATCCATGAGCATGGTATGTTCTTCCATTTGTTTGTGTCCTCTTTTATTTCACTGAGCAGTGGTTTGTAGTTCTCCTTGAAGAGGTCCTTTACATCCCTTGTAAGTTGGATTCCTAGGTATTTTATTCTCTTTGAAGCAATTGTGAATGGAAGTTCATTCCTGATTTGGCTCTCTGTTTGTCTGTTACTGGTGTATAAGAATGCTTGTGATTTTTGCACATTAATTTTGTATCCTGAGACTTTGCTGAAGTTGCTTATCAGCTTAAGGAGATTTTGGGCTGAGACAATGGGGTTTTCTAAATATACAATCATGTCATCTGCAAACAGGGACAATTTGACTTCTTCTTTTCCTAACTGAATACCCTTGATTTCTTTCTCTTGCCTAATTGCCCTAGCCAGAACTTCCAACACTATGTTGAATAGGAGTGGTGAGAGAGGGCATCCCTGTCTTGTGCCAGTTTTCAAAGGGAATTTTTCCAGTTTTTGCCCATTCAGTATGATATTGGCTGTGGGTTTGTCATAAATAGCTCTTATTATTTTGAGGTACGTTCCATCAATACCGAATTTATTGAGCGTTTTTAGCATGAAGGGCTATGGAATTTTGTCAAAAGCCTTTTCTGCATCTATTGAGATAATCATGTGGTTCTTGTCTTTGGTTCTGTTTATATGCTGGATTATGTTTATTGATTTGCGAATGTTGAACCAGCCTTGCATCCCAGGGATGAAGCCCACTTGATCATGGTGGATAAGCTTTTTGATGTGTTGCTGAATCCAGTTTGCCAGTATTTTATTGAGGATTTTTGCATCGATGTTCATCAGGGATATTGGTCTAAAATTATCTTTTTTTGTTGTGTCTCTGCCAGGCTTTGGTATCAGGATGATGTTGGCCTCATAAAATGAGTTAGGGAGGATTCCCTCTTTTTCTAGTGATTGGAATAGTTTCAGAAGGAATGGTACCAGCTCCTCCTTGTACCTCTGGTAGAATTCAGCTGTGAATCCATCTGGTCCTGGACTTTTTTTGGTTGGTAGGCTATTAATTATTGCCTCAATTTCAGAGCCTGCTATTGGTCTATTCAGGGATTCAACTTCTTCCTGGTTTAGTCTTGGAAGAGTGTAAGTGTCCAGGAAATTATCCATTTCTTCTGGATTTTCCAGTTTATTTGCGTAGAGGTGTTTATAGTATTCTCTGATGGTAGTTTGTATTTCTGTGGGGTCGGTGGTGATATCCCCTTTATCATTTTTAATTGCGTCGATTTGATTCTTCTCTCTTTTCTTCTTTATTAGTCTTGCTAGTGGTCTGTCAATTTTGTTGATCTTTTCAAAAAACCAACTCCTGGATTCATTGATTTTTTGGAGGGTTTTTTGTGTCTCTATCTCCTTCAGTTCTGCTCTGATCTTAGTTATTTCTTGCCTTCTGCTAGCTTTCGAACGTGTTTGCTCTTGCTTCTCTAGTTCTTTTAATTGCAATGTTAGAGTGTCAATTTTAGATCTTTCCTGCTTTCTCTTGTGGGCGTTTAGTGCTATAAATTTCCCTCTACACAC
Source organism: Macaca fascicularis (assembly GCF_037993035.2). Classification (NCBI taxonomy): domain Eukaryota; kingdom Metazoa; phylum Chordata; class Mammalia; order Primates; family Cercopithecidae; genus Macaca; species Macaca fascicularis. The sequence goes on from NC_088378.1 coordinate 10,150,487, forward strand.
TGCTTTAAATGTGTCCCAGAGATTCTGGTATGTTGTATCTTTGTTCTCATTGGTTTCAAAGAACATCTTTATTTCTGCCTTCATTTCGTTATGTACCCAGTAGTCATTCAGGAGCAGGTTGTTCAGTTTCCATGTAGTTGAGCGGTTTTGATTGAGTTTCTTAGTCCTGAGTTCTAGTTTGATTGCACTGTGGTCTGAGAGACAGTTTGTTATAATTTCTGTTCTTGTACATTTGCTGAGGAGTGCTTTACTTCCAATTACGTGGTCAATTTTGGAGTAAGTACGATGTGGTGCTGAGAAGAATGTATATTCTGTTGATTTGGGGTGGAGAGTTCTATAGATGTCTATTAGGTCTGCTTGCTGCAGAGCTGAGTTCAATTCCTGGATATCCTTGTTAACTTTCTGTCTCGTTGATCTGTCTAATGTTGACAGTGGAGTGTTGAAGTCTCCCATTATTATTGTATGGGAGTCTAAGTCTCTTTGTAAGTCTCTAAGGACTTGCTTTATGAATCTGGGTGCTCCTGTATTGGGTGCATATATATTTAGGATAGTTAGCTCTTCCTGTTGAATTGATCCCTTTACCATTATGTAATGGCCTTCTTTGTCTCTTTTGATCTTTGATGGTTTAAAGTCTGTTTTATCAGAGACTAGTATTGCAACCCCTGCTTTTTTTTGTTCTCCATTTGCTTGGTAAATCTTCCTCCATCCCTTTATTTTAAGCCTATGTATGTCTCTGCGTGTGAGATGGGTCTCCTGAATACAGCAGACTGATGGGTCTTGACTCTTTATCCAGTTTGCCAGTCTGTGTCTTTTAATTGGAGCATTTAGTCCATTTACATTTAAGGTTAATATTGTTATGTGAGAACTTGATCCTGCCATTATGATATTAACTGGTTATTTTGCTCGTTAGTTGATGCAGTTTCTTCCTAGCCTCGATGGTCTTTACATTTTGGCATGTTTTTGCAATGGCTGGTATCAGTTGTTCCTTTCCATGTTTAGTGCTTCCTTCAGGGTCTCTTGTAAGGCAGGCCTAGTGGTGACAAAATCTCTAAGCATTTGCTTATCTGTAAAGGATTTTATTTCTCCTTCACTTATGAAACTTAGTTTGGCTGGATATGAAATTCTGGGTTTAAAATTCTTTTCTTTAAGGATGTTGAATATTGGCCCCCACTCTCTTCTGGCTTGTAGAGTTTCTGCCGAGAGATCTGCTGTTAGTCTGATGGGCTTCCCTTTGTGGGTAACCCGACCTTTCTCTCTGGCTGCCCTTAAGATTTTTTCCTTCATTTCAACTTTGGTGAATCTGGCAATTATGTGTCTTGGAGTTGCTCTTCTCGAGGAGTATCTTTGTGGCGTTCTCTGTATTTCCTGGATTTGAATGTTGGCCTGCCCTACTAGGTTGGGGAAGTTCTCCTGGATGATATCCTGAAGGGTGTTTTCCAACTTGGTTCCATTTTCCCCCTCACTTTCAGGCACCCCAATCAGACGTAGATTTGGTCTTTTTACATAATCCCATACTTCTTGCAGGCTTTGTTCATTTCTTTTTCTTCTTTTTTCTTTTGGTTTCTCTTCTCGCTTCATTTCATTCATTTGATCCTCAATCGCTGATACTCTTTCTTCCAGTTGATCGAGTCGGTTACTGAAGCTTGTGCATTTGTCACGTATTTCTCGTGTCATGGTTTTCATCTCTTTCATTTCATTTATGACCTTCTCTGCATTAATTACTCTAGCCATCAATTCTTCCACTTTTTTTTGAAGATTTTTAGTTTCTTTGCGCTGGGTACGTAATTCCTCCTTTAGCTCTGAGAAATTTGATGGACTGAAGCCTTCTTCTCTCATCTCGTCAAAGTCATTCTCCGTCCAGCTTTGATCCGTTGCTAGTGATGAGCTGCGCTCCTTTGCCGAGGGAGATGCGCTCTTATTTTTTGAATTTCCAGCTTTTCTGCCCTGCTTTTTCCCCATCTTTGTGGTTTTATCTGCCTCTGGTCTTTGATGATGGTGATGTACTGATGGGGTTTTGGTGTAGGTGTCCTTCCTGTTTGATAGTTTTCCTTCTAACAGTCAGGACCCTCAGCTGTGGGTCTGTTGGAGATTGCTTGAGGTCCACTCCAGACCCTGTTTGCCTGGGTATCAGCAGCAGAGGCTGCAGAAGATAGAATATTTCTGAACAGCGAGTGTACCTGTCTGATTCTTGCTTTGGAAGCTTCCTCTCAGGGGTGTACTCCACCCTGTGAGGTGTGGGGTGTCAGACTTCCCCTAGTGGGGGATGTCTCCCAGTTAGGCTACTCAGGGGTCAGGGACCCACTTGAGCAGGGAGTCTGTCCCTTCTCAGATCTCAACCTCCATGTTAGGAGATCCACTGCTCTCTTCAAAGCTGTCAGACAGAGTCGTTTGCGTCTGCAGAGGTTTCTGCTGCTTTTTTTTTTTTTTTTTTGGTTGTTGTTGTTTAGCTGTGCCCTGTCCCCAGAGGTGGAGTCTACAGAGACAGGCAGGTTTCCTTGAGCTGTTGTGAGCTCCACCCAGTTCGAGCTTCCCAGCAGCTTTGTTTACCTACTTAAGCCTCAGCAATGGCGGGCGCCCCTCCCCCAGCCTCGCTGCTGCCTTGCCGGTAGATCACAGACTGCTGTGCTAGCAATGAGGGAGGCTCCGTGGGTGTGGGACCCTCCCGGCCAGGTGTGGGATATGATCTCCTGGTGTGCCTGTTTGCTTAAAGCGCAGTATTGGGGGGGGAGTTACCCGATTTTCCAGGTGTTGTGTGTCTCAGTTCCCCTGGCTAGGAAAAGGGATTCCCTTCCCCCTCGCGCTTCCCAGGTAAGGCAATGCCTCGCCCTGCTTCAGCTCTCGCTGGTCGGGCTGCAGCAGCTGACCAGCACCGATTGTCCGGCACTCCCCAGTGAGATGAACCCAGTACCTCAGTTGAAAATGCAGAAATCACCGGTCTTCTGTGTCGCTCGCGCTGGGAGTTGGAGACTGGAGCTGTTCCTATTTGGCCATCTTGCTCCGCAAGATTCAGGGTATTTTACTATTACAGCACATCATTCCTATGAGCCATGTTTCAAATGCTCAACAGCCAATTGTGGCCACCAGTTCCCGTAATGGGAAGCACAGCTCTAGTGGACTAATTATAACTGATAATCATGATGTAACCTGTTGTGTTTCTTTCTATTGCCATGGTTGCCCAGAAACCAAAAGCTAAATTTGGTGCTGTGTTACAGAATTTTCTCATCTTGAGTTCTTCTAAAATTTTATTTCTCTTCCTTCTAAATGGATTTGAATATTGTTATACGTTGCTTTAGAGAAGTAACTTAATAATATCTGTAATGGTAATTGACTTTTGTTAATAATAATGGTACTGATGTACCCATCATTCACTATGTGCCAGGCTCAGTGCCGTGTGATTTACATGTACCACACAGCAAGACAATGGTAGACTAGGGCCATGGTCTGATTCTAAAGTCCTCATTCTCAACCACTTAACTCTTAGAAGACTTATAGCCATGATCATGAGCACCACTCTGTGCCAGGAGCATCACATACACTCCATCCTTTAGTCCTTGGAGGAAACCTGCAAGGCAGTTAGATATTATCCCCATTTTACAGGATGGGATCGAGGCCAAGAGGTTAGCTTCCTTAGTTAAGATACAGCTAATAAATATCAGAGCCAACACATGAAGTCCAATACCTTCTGTATCCTCTCTGCTTCATTTATGTAAAATCACCCTCAAAGGATTGAGTTCCTTTTGGAGGTCAAAACACTGCAAAGTTATTCATTTAATAAGTACAGATTTTGAGTTCCTCTTAGGAGCCAGCCACTGCCCCCAGTGCTGGGGATACACAGATGGAAAGATGGAAGAAGATTCAGGAGCTCAAATGAAAGTGAAGAAAAAATGCCACAGACATTAATTGGGAATTCTTTACTGGATTTTGCATAGCAGGTGCTAAGCAAATAATCACAAATAAACATATCTAGGTAAGACCAAATGAGTAAAATAAATCAGAAAAAAAAAAGAAACAGTTTAAAGCACTTAGAACTCTGAGTGCACCTATGAGAAATGTTAACATACTCTGGTTGTAGCCCTGCTCAGCCTAAGATTCCTGTACACTCTCTCTAATGTCTATGTGCGTTCTCACGAGTTGTACAAAAGGCACAATGCCGTGAGAGGAGACAGTGCCACGATGCCTATCTCAGCACAAACTGAGACTCAGTGCCATCAGCTAAAGTATTCTGGTGGCTTACAGAGTTCCTGGGATGAGAATTTATAGGTGCTTCCTTTAACATCGTGCAGAGCCTTATAGATACATTTCCTCAAGTTGGACACACTCATGCTGTTAGCAAACACATGAGCAAAAGATACTCTTATTTGGTGCTGTCATTTTAGCTTCCTCTCAAACATCTGGACTTGACAGAGACTTTGACAGCAACACATTAGAATCTTTGCCATGTAAAATCATGCTTCCACTCATACAGTATCTTTTAGTCCAGAATCTGAATGTGGTTGTAGGAAGAGAGCTTCCTATGATCACAAGGAGCAACAGGAAGGAAAGTACAGAAATGATTCACTAAAAATCGTTGAACAGGAATCAGTGGGGTATTTTCGGCATGCCAACTCCTTATTTTCTATTTCAAGATCAGATCTAATCCTGTAAATAACATAGTTTTAAGTCTAACCTTTAAATGACAGCTCGGCTGGTCATGGTGGTTCCTGACTGTTATTCTAACATTTGGGATGCTGAGGTGGGAGGATTGCTTGAGCCCAAGAGTTCAAGACCAGCCTGGGCAACATAGCAAGCCCTTGTCCCTAAAAATTATTTAAAAAAAAAAAAAGAAAGAAAGAAAGCTAGCTGGGCATGGTGGTCTGAAAATTATTTAAAAAAAAAAATGCTGGGCATAGTGGTCTGCACCTGTAGTCTCAGCCACTGGGGAGGCCAAAACGAGAGAATCACTTGAGCCCAGGAGGTCAAGACTGCAGTGAGTCATGATTATGCCACTGCACTTTAGCCTGGGCCACAGAGCAAGATCCTGTCTCAGTCAATGACGTCTCATTTTTCATGCTGTAGTGTCCTTAATTATCCTTCCAAAGCTAATAGTTTTGAAGGTGTTCCTTGCCATGAAACTTTGACGTGAGCGAATCACAGTTTTCCTGGAGGATTCTGTGATTCCTGTATGTGTATTTAAGACGGGTTTCTGTCCAGACTGTTTTGGCTTCGAGGAACAGAAGCATCCTTGAACCAACTCAGGAAAAACAGGGCTTTTCATAAGGACACAAGAGGAATGGAAGTGGAACCTGACAGAAGGCAGGTCAGGGGCTGATGCTCGGCCTCGTGGAGGCTCGGCCCCTCCTTGCTGTCCCTGCCTTCCCTTGTCTCTCCTGGCCAGCTTCCTCCACCTCATCACAGCCTGATGGACTCACAGTGCATGGCTCAAACTCTCACTCCTAACAGACATCCTTTCAGCTGCTGCCCAGCATTCACCAGCGCACTTTCCTAACAGAGATTATGGTTTTGGCCCAGCTCGACTTCCAGTGCGATATATCCCTGGCCAGCTTATGGATTTGTTTATCTCAGGCCAGATGCCTGTCCAGCTGGTTATGGCTTGGGAGGCTGGGGGAAGATGGAGATGATGGAACACCACACCTGTCTGCCCAGCCAGCAGGGATCCTGAGTGGGTAGTTCCCTTACAGGTGTTGTGTGAATGACGTTCTGAGGCTTGCTTTGTCCAGTGCAAGCAGAAGTGAAATCACAGGGCATGCTAACCAACCAAGAAACATCTAGGAATTAGGCAGTATGTCTAAAGTAGAGAAGATTTTTAAAAATGAAATGCAGATGGGAGGAAATTAACATGTAGGTACTTGACACTAAGTACAGTGTGGGCATTTTACATGCATTATTTCATCTAAGCTTCCCAAATGTGCTGCAAAATAAATGCCATGACCCCATTTTCATTGATAGAATGGAGGCTTAGGGACATTACCTATGTCACTATGTGACTCAAAGTCACAGACCCAGTAAGTGGTGGAGCCAATATTTGAACCCATGCCTACTTATCCCCAAAATTATTTCCACTAAAAAACATACCAGATAGAGGGCTATTAATATCATTCTAATCTACCTGCTAAAAATTATAAACTAGGAGTATTCCCCTATTCCTTTGCAGAACCCTGGTTATGAATGGGCTTTGCCCATATTAACATGAATGAGAAATAACTCAGAGGTGACTTGAAAGCACTATAAAATCATTAATAATAAATCACTGGACTATAACAATGTGAATACTTATTACCTGGAAAAGGACCAAGCCTTTAAAATAATTCATTTTAATCTACCATAAGAAGGATTCAGTACAAACAACAGTCCATCTAACAAGTGACTGAGCCAGTCTGCTGTTGTAACTCCTCTTTAAATGTCTTTCAAGCTGAGCCTAAGAAAATAATAGTATTGACTTACTTGCACTTTGATTCAAAAGTGCTCGCACAAGCTTACATCATTATAATGCAAATATCAGTTTAATTAACCATATTAACAAGACGCTGTGTTAAGCACCGCAAGAAATAAAATATTTTAAAAAGTCAGACCTCCTAACCCTTAAAGATCTCTGAACAAAATGAATCTAAACTGTAGCAAAATGCCTAGTGTTGATCTTCTCATGCACACTATAACAAGAACGTATACTGTTTCTTGGGTAGCGATGGATGAAGAAATACTGCTATTCATCTTTTTTTTTATCCCATTAAAAACTGGCATTGTCAGATTGAAGCATTGTTTTTGGCTAAATAGCTTTACAAGATTAAAAAAGCAAAAGCGGATACAAAATGATCTTTAAAATAAATATCAAAGCTTAAGCATAAGAATATATAACACTTTAGAACTGGCATCATACCATGAATCATCGCATATAGCTATCATCATGTAATTCTACCTTTGCTGTTCCAAATGTCTTTGGCTTTCAGCTTTGAAATGACCAGAGCCTCTGGAGATTTTACAGCTACAGTAACTTCAAGCATAAGAGTTCTTAGCTAAAAGCAACAAAAGTGAATTCTGGCATGTTTAAGTAAAAAGGGAATTTATCTTTTAAAATATTGGCACCAAAAGACACATACAGGAGTGTTCATAGTGGCACTATTCATAGGAGTCACACCTGGACCCAAGCCAAATATCTATCGACGGTAGAACAGATAAATGAATTCTGGTGTGTACATCCCTCTAATGGAAAACAGCACCTCAGTCAGAATGAACCAGCTACAATGATGCGAACCAGAAGGAAACTTCTCACCACAAAATACTGAGTCAAAAAAGCTCAACCCTGGAGAATACACACTGTATGATTCCACCTCAAAACAGGCAAAACTAGATTATGAGCGAGCCATTTTCTGAGAAGTCACAAGAGTGATTACCTTTTGGGATCAGTGTGCACTGATATGGGGTGCGAAGGGGGTTTCTGGGGTCTTGTTTCTCGCTATGAGTCCTAATAAGGATCTGTTTGCTTGGTGAAAATTAGGCTACATTTGTACAATTCGTGCAGCATTTCATATGCATATTAAAATAAATAATTTGATATAAAGAATAATGCATGGCTTCAGCCTGGCCAGGAGGGCCGGAAAACCAGGTTCAGGGCTTCATGGATAGGAACAAATGCCCATAGGCTGCTGCAGAATTGGTCCAGGGAGGATGCTGGTGCCCTGTTACAGGCCCATCCTGCTAGCCCACGCTGCCCCTAGCCACATCGCAGCACTGCCGCTGGGCAGATGCCTCCCACCTGTCTCCTGATTCTACACTTGGCACAGGTGTGTCTGACAGTGGAACAGAGGACACAGCCCTGGGCTAGGGGCTGGAATTTTCAACTTCTATAGCAGGAAACCACAGTGAGACTCAGAAGGTAGGAAGGAATGTCTAGGCAGGCAATGGATGGCAAATGCGTCCTAACACATCCGCATGGGACTTTGTTCTAGGGTAGACGCGCATTCAGATGACTCCTGGAAATTTCTAACCTGGCTTCAGATACGTGGAACCACTCGAAAGACGTTGTCCCACATTAGGTCTAGAGACAGGTCGCTGGGTGTGAATCAGATGTAGCAGCCGTGGTGGTTTGGAAGTCAGTTGTTAAAAAGCATACTTGGTTGTAGAGAAAGTCACATTTGGCCCATTTGGATGGTTTGTTGGGACTATTTATTTAAATACATTTTTATTTTAGAATAGTTCTAGATTTATATAACCACTGTGAACTCACAGCGCACAGAGTTCCTGTAACCTCCACACAGTTTACCCGGTTAATAACATCTCAATTAGTATGGTACATTTGTCACAAATAATGAGCCAACACTGATACATTATTATTAACTAAAGTACACAGGGGTCCCCTCACAGATACCATAGTACGTTTAATTATCATGTATCCTTAGGTACCTCTTGACTCTAATAGTTTGTCAGGTTTTCCTTGTTTTTTGATGATAGTTTTAAGGAGTAGTGGTCAGGTATTTTGTAGAAAGGACATCAGTTGGGGTTTGTCTGATGTTTTTCTCATGGTTAGACTAAGGTTATGGGTTTTCGGAAGGAAGACCGCAGAGGTGATGGGCCCTCCTCATCACATCCTATCAAGGGCACGTATCACTGTTGGCATTCACCTTGACCACCTGTCTGACAGTGTTTGTAGATTTCTCACTGTAAAGTTACTCTTTTCTCTCTTTGGTACACTTTGGAAGGAAATTACTATACAATGAGCAGCCTGCATTTGCAGAGAGGAGAGTTATGCCTCACCTCCTTGAGGCAGCGTGTATCTACCTAAGTTATTTGGAATTCTTGAGCAGGTGAGCCTTAGGACCATTTTTTATTATCGTCTACAATGTGGAGAGTATTGTATCCCAAATAACCAGTCAATCTGATACAGTGTTTCTTTTCTTTTTTTTTTTAAAAGCATTCCAGTTATGTAGTTTATAGCTATTTCTAAAATAATTGATGAATTTAGAAAAGACCAGAGTAAGTTGTTTTCCTGTGGTATTTTGAATCTACCAGGCCTTGTAATCCTAAACTCCAAACATAGCTATACAACGGTGTATTTGATGTTAAGGGATGGGAAACATGTATTTAGCAAGTACTGAAGCGGGGTTTCAATTATATCAACACTTTACATGTTTCAGACATTTTGACAGTTGGCTTTTATGAAAGTTCCTCAATTTGTAGACCTTTAATTATGACAACATGAACACAGTCTTTACTAGAATGAATACTACTAGAGAGAAATGAATGTACATGACTATGTTTTTTGATGGGGAAGGGGGAATAGGTTACTTTTAAAAGATTGATAGGTTTATAATCTGTGTATCATCCCAGCTTCCAGCTTCTTCTCTATTTGAAATCTGGGCTTATTGCTGTGCTACAAAAAAACTTCTGTGCAGGGTTCACTGTCCATACAAAATACTTCACCATTTTTATATATTTTGCATTCATATGTAAAAGTTTACTAACATCTATTTCTGAACAAATTTCAGTTTTTGCACTTTAAACTGTTCATGTTCCTCTTCTTGAAGTACATTCAAATTGAGACACATCATACCATAAACATATTGTATCTGGATTTTCTCTGTCATGTTCCTGAGTGATAAGAGCAGGTGTTTTTAAACCTGGGGAGTGCAGCTCTGTAGACCCCACCCTCAGAGCTGAGGCAGACCAAGGGAGAGAGTCTTAGGGCCTGAGGATAGAAAGGGCCAGAGGTGAAGAATGGAGAAGCAAAAGTACAGTTGAGAGAGCAATAAAGATTCCAACCTCTGAGTCAAGAGTAATAGGAACTAAAAGGAGGGTCAGGATAGTCAACAGAGACAGGACGAAAACCAGGCTACAGTAAGCATGAAGACACCAGCCAAGCCTCAAAGAATGAATGTGTGTTGGAACGTCCTTCCTCTTCTTTGGGGCACCCTACGAGCCACTGACTTGACTGAGATGCCAGGGGAAACAGATGCCCTGTCTTTGGGTAAAAATGAATTCTTTCAGTCCCAAACCTCTACCCACTGCAGTTAACTCTACTGATAACAGCAGGCAGGCACGCCCAGGGCACCACAAAATAAGCATGAATTTGTGGAGTGTAATCGGCATCCTAGATATGAGAGAATCCTTAGGAAAGACTGAAAAGAAGGTTAATAAAGTCTTTTGGCCGTTTTCCAGTCCTGACTTGTAAAATCAACACAGCTGAATTTTCAAACAAGAGCTCCCATTCTTCTGCACACTACCGTCTCTGAGGACTAACCTTTGATATTTCAGGCTTGGCTGGAAATTAGTTAATTGCTAGGCCTACTCACATTACTTGGAACAAAAAAGTGTTTTGGAAATAATGTTAGAAAATACCTTTAGGGTAGTGCATAGAACTGTTGGGTTTTAAAGATGCATTTAGTGTGCATTTAATGAATGGCAGTTTGACGTGAGTTGGACTTCACTGGTTTCAAGGGAGGCATAATGACAGTCTTGCTCTTTTGAAAAATAGACTCCTAGCATTCAGTCATGATAATGAAGGAAGTTAGAAGATGATGAATAGATGAATGTGTGTTTAGAAACTATTAGGTAGGTTAAAGGAGAAAGTTAAGTTCAAGCTTCAGTATACTTAGGTATCCCAATAAAAGTTTGAATCTAGGCTGTTAGAACCAACTGTGTCTCTGGGTCCCAACAAGGGTTTAATATACATATAATAACGAGCTATCACACAGATTTTTAGCACAGCGTTTATCATGGGTTGTAAGATGCAAGTATTTCTGCTTAGCATTTTAAACAGGCTTGGAACATACATAAGGCACAGATAATTGGGTAATACAGAAGCCAACTTTATACTGCCCTGTAAACACTCTCAAATGTCACCAGGGCAAATTTTCCTGGCAGAAGCATCTGCGAAAAAGTCTGGCCCTTACGGACTCCTCCGGCCCCACCGTCACCATCTGCCTCTGTGGGAACAATGAAGCTCCCTGTGGGGGAGGGTGGTAAAGAAAGAAGGCTTTTTGTTCAACGAATACAAGACTGATAAGGCAAATTTTCCTATCTAAAAAGAGTATGAGGAGTTGGAGAAGAGGTCTTAAAAAGTCCCTTCTTCTTCCTCATTCTAAATCAGCAGAGACTTCAAGATTTTCACAATCACTGTCGGTTTGGCGACATTGTCTTTCACTCTCCAGTGATTCATCAAGACCCAATGGGAAAGCAGCAGTGAGCACCGAGAAGCTGAAGCACAGAAATGGTATGTAATGGTATGACTTGAGGAGATTATAACAGAAAGCAGTTAGAGTAGCTGAATGAACTGCTTTCTGGTAATGGCTCTAGGATATGGGTTCTTGTGTCAGTTAGAATCACAGTCCCAAGTCAATGGAAACTACTGGTGTAGAATTCATTTGGCAAACTGAGAAGCTGCTAATCGGGCCTTGTGCTAGCTGGATAGGAAGGTGTAGTGAAAGCGGCTATCAAGGAGAAGACGACGAAGGTTCTGCCTTCAAGAATATAAGACCAAAAGCTAATGAAATGGAAAAATAAGTAGAATACACATCTCTCTTTTAATCACAAGACATTTGGGGTATTAATAAGTGACAAAGCATCCAGAAAGGGGTCACCAGGATGACAAGGAGATGAGAAACCACATCATAGAAAGAACGAACAATCAAAAGAACAGGGGTTTGTCTTCCTGAAAATCAGAATACTACCAAGGACTCAGGATTTGTATGTGCATGGCAACAGGTACGGGGAAGGGCAATATCATTGCTATTCTGGAATATTTGAAAACACATGTGAAAAAGCCTTACTCTGTGTTCTCGGGGCTAATAAGACAGCAAATGGCAGGAAGCAGGGGAGTGATGCTCCCAAACCACTCCATTGGCTTCTCTGCCTTCCCCAGGCCCCTGCAATTAGGTAGGGCCATGTGACTAGCTCTGGCCCTTGGGCTATGGGTAGAAATAAGGGGTTTCACTTCCAGACAAGGCTTAGAAGAGATGTGAGCTATTGATGACTGCAGTACAGACTGTGATATGCTGACTGATTCCCAAACAAAACCCACACTATTAGAACTGTTCAAAGAGGTCACTTACTATTTATGTTGCCTTGCTCTGGAATTGTTCAGTGAGAGGCTGAATTTGGAATACGTCATAGAAATGCCTGGCCGACGTGAGTAAATTTGGTTACTTCTAGGGAAAAAAGGCAGTTTAGGGTGTTACCTTTAGCTATACACAGAAATAAATAACTTTTTTTTTTTTTTTTTTGAGACGGAGTCTCACTCTGTTGCCCAGGCTGGAGGGCAGTGGCGCGATCTCGGCTCACTGCAAGCTCCGCCTCCCGAGTTCATGCCATTCTCCTGCCTCAGCCTCCTGAGTAGCTGGGACTACAGGTGCCTACCACCAAGCCCGGCTAATTTTTTGTATTTTTAGTAGAGATGGGGTTTCACCGTGGTCTCAATCTCCTGACCTTGTGATCCGCCTGCCTCAGCCTCCCAAAGTGCTGGGATTACAGGCGTGAGCCACCGCGCCTGGCGAAATAAATAACTTTTAAAACAGTTAAGAGAAATCTTGAGTTATAGTTTATAAATATGTAGATGTATATTACTTTCACATGGCAAAGAATTTTCTAAAATTAAAAGAAAAATATTGATAAATGTGACTACATAAGATCTTAAAACTTTATAGATTATATAATGCCATTATAAAATCAATGTGAATAAGTGGGGCAATACTTACCCCAAATATGGCATAACATCAATACCCTTACTGCATAAATGGCTTTGCCAGATAACTAAGAAGAATATAAAACTCCAACAGAAAAATTGATGAAAGACATGAACAAAAGCCATATCTTCGTAATCCATCATAGACTCATGAAAAAAGGCAGACATCACGGACAAACTCTTCCTACTCTACTATCCAAAAAATTGAAAAATGACTGATACGCAGTGTCGGGGTAGCCACAGTAGACAAGCATTCCTTTTTCACAATGTGGGTAGCAGCAAAAATTAGTATAGTATTTCTGGGGGAAAATTTCTAATATATTTTCATTTTTGACCATGTAACTCCAGGCCTAGGAACTTATATTGAAGAATCAAATGATGCATCTGATGATTTGAATATAAGCATTATTTTTGATCCTAAAAATTAATACAAACACCCAACAATCAAAGGATACCAAATAAGTAATAGCACTCCAACTCCAATTTTAATTACCACTACAGGGTAATTAAAAGCCATGTTTGGGAATTATATTTAGTGACATGGAAAATGCTTCACCAAGTAATGCCAAATTAAGAAATAAATACATATGCCTATATATAGTGTGTGTGTCAGCACACAAGGTATGATTCTAATTCATAAAAAAAATCCAAAAATATTAAAAGACTGTTGTTTCTACTGTGTTTTAAAATTCTCTATGCACTTCTGGTTTTTCAAATTTTCAATGAAAATATTGCTTTCATAATCAGAAATACACATTTTAACACAATTGATGGTATCAGAGCCAACACAGAGTGGTAAGACCTTCATTTTGGGTGAGTGTGTATATTCACACAAACTTTCTCAAAAGCAATTTGGTGATAGGTAGCAAGTGCTCTAAACGTTTGCACCCTTGACTCCCTTTGATTTCCATCACTTCTAGCTAGCTATCCTATACAACCAACTTCCAGTGAGAGCTTGGAAGTGATTATCAATACTATATATAATAGTAAACATTTGGGAACCTAGATCCAGTGGAAGAGGAATAATGAAATAAATTACTGCATATCATGGTAGAGGATATGCAGTCCAGTCACTAAAAATAATGTGTGTGTAGTGCTTTCAATGACCTAGGGATATATTATGCTTATAAAAGAAGGTTCCACATGCCCAAAATATACATACATAACATGGTCTCAAATACATAAGAAAAAACGCATTAAAATGCCTCTGGAGGATGGGATTATGAGCAATTTTTCTGTTTCTGTATATTTCTATAAATAATTTTTTTTTTTTTTGAGACAGAGTTTCACTCTTGTTGCCCAGGCTGGAGTGCAATGGTGCGATCTCTGCTCACAGCAACCTCTACCTCCCAGGTTCTAGTGATTCTCCTGCCTCACCCTCCCTAGTAGCTGGGATTACAGGCATGGGCCACCATGCCCGGCTAATTTTGTATTTTTTTAGTAGAGATGGGGTTTCTCCATGTTGGTTAGGCTGGTCTCCAACTCCCGACCTCAGGTGATCTGCCCACCTTGGCCTCCCAAAGTGCTGGGATTATAGGCGTGAGCCACTGTGCCTGGCCAGCTCTATAAATAAAAAAATTTTAAAGTTATAACCTAAAAATAAAAATCCAAGCTCCCCCTTGGATTTTTTATTGTTAAAAATATTTCTCTTTCCAATATAGAAAACTATTTATTTATCTTGCCAATATAAAAAATAATATTAAAGTCTGAGACTTTAATTTTTACCAATAAAGCCTGAGACTTTAATCTTGTTTTTATATATATGTATATATATACATTTATATGTGTGTGTGTTTTTGTATATACATATATATATGTGAGAAAGAATGGGTGGTTAGCTTACCAAAGCTACCTCCATCCACATTGCTAGAAGGACAGTCACATCTCGGACCTCAGATGCTTGACTTATCAGTACCATATGACAGACAGAGGTCACCCCAGCCCCTACTTTCTTCCCTGGCCTTCCAGACACCATCTCTCCCCAGCTCTCCTCCTGCCATGGGTCACACCTTGTGAGCTTCCTGTGCTGGTTCCTTCCCTCCCCTAACCAGCAAATGCTAGAGTCCTACCACATTGCAACCTCTGGCTGCTGCCTTGTTTACACCACTTTTGAGATGATTTCTTCTACTTTCGTGGGTTTAAGCAGCCTCTATACTCTAAACACTGATGAATCCTGATATCAGATGAGGCCCTGGGCTCCTACCAGCATCTTACCAGCATGCCTGTGAGGCATCTCCCCTTGGATATCTAATAAACTTCATATGCCCCAAGCTTAATTCCTGCTTTGGCCTACACTCCTTGAAGAAACAATCAGACAAACAAAACACACAAAACCCTGCTCCACCTGCAATCTCTCTTTTTGGTTCATGGCAACCTCATTCTTCGATTTGCTCCAGCCAAAAACTTGGTTTGTCATTAAAATCTCTTACTTCTCTGAATGCCATGTCCAATCTTTCAGCAAAATCTTCCAGTTCTACCTGCAAGATATAGCCAGAGTCGAACCACTTCTCAACACCCCATGGCCACAGGCCTGGTCTCAGCTGCCAATACCTCCCGGCTGCACCTGTTGCAAGCTGCTCTCCCTGGTTCCCTTTGGCTCCCTCCTGTCTGGGTGACCTCAGCCAGATGATTCTGATAACAGGTAGGTCAGATCGTGTCACTCCCCTTCTGAAAACCCTTCGTGCCTCCCGTCTGATCTCACTCACAGTAAAAATCCAACCTTATGATGGCCTAGAGAGGCAGGCAAGCCCTGATCCTCTGCGTGCTCTCTGAGCACCTCTCCCGACTCTCTCCCACCTACCCACTGAGCTCCAGCCTCTTTGGCCTTCGTGTTGTGCTTCAGGCATCCAGGCGTGGTCCTGCCTCAGGGCCCTTGCCCTTACCGCATCGGCACTGCAACGTGCTTCAGTCTCCTCCCAAATGTCATCTTCTCAGCGAGGCTTTACTTGATTTCTCTCTGTCAAATGCCAGTCCCCAGCACATCTGCAGCCCGTCACTCTGTGTACCTGGCATGTTGCATATTTACTTGTATTTGCTTCTTGTTCCTTTCCCCTCCCCTAGAACGTATGTTCCATGAGAACAGAGACATTACTTTCTTCTCAGTGCCTAGAACAGCACCTGGCAGAAAACAGGGAGTCAAATATTTGTTGCAGAAATGGGCACTCACTTGAAGTTCAGGACACCCCGTGGCCACAGGCACGTCGTTTGGAGCCTGTTGCTGAGAGTATCTGTAGCTGCCTTGTCTCCTTCACAGGACTACTGTGGGACAATGATACATGGAAAAGACTCGAAGACACCTAAAGCCCACAGATGCAAAATGCGAGCCGCACCAAGTCTACAGAAGGAAGCAATTGCTTTACCCTGGGCCAGGAGAGAGGATCTGGTCCTGGACTCAGTGTTCCTTCCCAGCTGCAGGATGGTGCCTAGCTTCGATGTCCTCACTACGCAGCCTCTAAAAGACTCCTCAGGGTGTGGCAGGCAAAGGGCTCCCTGTAGGAAACAGGAATTTGGTTGGTTGGTTGCTTGTTTGTTTGCTCTCTAGATGTCTTAAGTTGTTGGGACTGCTGAGGACAGATCCAAAGAATGTCATCAAGCTTATTTAGGTAGTAGTCATCGAGGTGGGCCAGGCACTTCACGTACATTATCTCTAATCCTCCCAACAAGAGCAGCTATTGTTACGCATATTTGACTGAGACAAAAACTGAGAGTGGTCAAATGCCCTGACCAAGCCCTAAGTCTGGGCTTTCTTACTACTATCTCTTATGGCTCCCCAGGTTTAGGAAATTCTTGGACCAGCGCAAAGAAAAAGAAAGAATGTTCTCTCTAGTTATTTATTTTGAGATTGCTTTGTCACCCAGGCTGGAGTGCAGTGGCACAATCACGGCTCACTGCAACCTCCGCCTCCCAGGCTCAAGTGATCCTCACACCTCGGCCTCCTGAGTAGCTGGGCCCACAGGCACACACCATCATGCCTGACTAATTTTTTGTATTTTTGGTAGAGACAGGGTTTCGCCACGTTGCCCAGTCTGGTCTTGAACTCCTGAGCTCAGGCGATCCACCCATCTCGGCCTCCCAAAGTGCTGGGATTAGTGGTGTGAGCCACCGTGCTTGGCTTACAAAAACTAGTTTTCAAAATACACACATTAATGGATTTTACCCTTCTTGTAGTTTTAAACTATACAGAAAATTAAAATTTGCTTCTGTTTAGATTACGCGTGAAAAACACCCAAGGAACTCATGCACTTGCTCATTTAAAAACTGTTTTGGATTTCTTTTCTGTACTGGAACCAGGCTAGGCACTGCAGACATAGCAGCCATCCAAATAGGAAACAATTCTGTCTTCATTTAGTTTACCTTCTAGTGACGAGGACAATAAACTTAAGCAAATACATGATAGTGTATTAGAAGGAGGGAAACCCCAAAAACAGAGCAGGGAAAGAGGAGGAGGGAGTGAGGGGGGACTGCGGTTTTACACAGAGTGGTCATAGCAGGCCTCCTGGGAAGGTGAAAGTTGAGGGAAGTCTTCAAAGAGACGAGGGGAATGGCCATGTGGGTAGGTAGGGAAGGGCATTCCAGGTGGAGGGAGCAGCCAGTGCCTGTATGTTTATTTTTATTTTTATTTCACTTTAAGTTCTGGGATAGATGTGCAGAACGTACAGGTTTGTTACATAGGTAAACATGTGCCATGGTGGTTTGCTGTACCTATCAACTTGTCACATAGGTATCAAGCCCTGAACGCATTAGCTATTTCTCCTGGTGTTCTCCCTTCTCTTGTTCCCCACTGACAGGCCCCAGTGTGTGATGTTCCCCTCCCTGTATCCATGGGTTCTCATTGTTTAGCTCCCGCTTAGCAGTGAGAACATTCGGTGTTTGGTTTTCTGTTCCTGTGTTAGTGTGCTGAGGATGATGGTTTCCAGCTTCATCCATGTTCCTGCAAAGGACACGATCTCATTCCTTTTTAGGGCTGCTTAATATTCCACGGTGTATACGTACCACATTTTCTTTATCCAGTCTATCACTGATGGGCATTTGGGTTGGTTCCATGTCTTTGCTATTGTGAAGAGTGTTGCAATAAACATACGTGTGCATATATCTTTGTAATACAATGATTTATAACCCTTTGGGTATATACTCAGTAATGGGATTGCTGGGTCAAAAAGGTGAGTGCAATTGTAGGAACTCTGGATTCCACTCTCAAGGAAATGCAGGGCTGTTGGAGTGTTCTGAATAGAGGAGTTAAGTTTCAAAATGTATTTATGTCTTAAAGGAATCAGTAAGGATGCTGTACTAAAAGCAAGGGTGGAATTAAGGGATTAAGGGGCTAGTGAGGAGACCCTAATGGTCATCAAGGTGAAGAAGTAGCCATGACTTGGGTCAGGGTCAGGGGAAGTAGTTATTCTGATGTAATAATGCATAGGATTAGCACACAGGCAAGTTAAGAGACTGCCCTATAAAATACACTTTTCACTTTTAAAAAAGAGCAAAACAAATTCCTTTAACCATCTCGCCTAGTAGGATTTGATTCACAGAAATGTAATCTGTACACATTATTTCATAACACATTTTCCATGTAAGCAAGTTATACCCATAGTTTTCATCAGAAAGTTATTATCAAAAAAATGTAAAACAAGAGTTTCTCGTTTGTTCGAAACCTAGCAAGAATATTGCATATTTTCTTTTCTACTTACATTTTCGACACTGAAATGTTCCTAGGAAATCACAATAAAAGGAACTATGGAAAAAATATGTCAAAGGTTCCTGCCAGAGTTAAATACATGCATCCATGAGGAAAGGAACTACTGTCTGTGGAATGTCTTGAGAGCTCAAGGAATCTGCCTTCAAAGTTCCTTTGGACAAAGACGCCTCTGAGCTTGCATTCTTTTCTCTGGGGGTATAAATGATGCTTTGCAAAAAGGGGAAACCATTTAGAAGCAGAATCAATGCAAAGCTTTTTAGGGATGGACAGGCACTGGCAACAAAAGAGAGCTTGCAGCACACAGTGAGTGGCTTTGGGGAGAACACAGGCACTCACGGAGCACACGATGGACGCTGATGTCTTCTTTGGACCCGCTTCTTACCTTGTTCAACCACTGGGGTCATAAGACAATGGAGAGGCACACAGAAAACTGCAAATGCCACTGTTGAATGGATTTATTTATTAATTTTTATTTTTTTGACCTTTGCTCTTGTTTCCCATGCTGGAGTTTCACTCTTGTTGCTGGAGTGCAATGGCGCAATCTTGGCTCCCTGAAACATCCAGAATCAAGCGATTCTCCTGCTTCAGCCTCCTGAATAGCTGGGATTACAGGCACCCACTATTATGCCCGGTTAATTTTTTGTATTTTTAGCAGAGATGGGGTTTCACTATGTTGGCCAGGCTGGTCTCGAACTCCTGACCTCAGGTGATCCACCTACCTCAGCCTCCCAAAGTGCTGGGATTACAGGCATGAGTCAACACGCCCGAACTTGAATAGATTTATTTCTTATTTATTTCTTATTTCTTATTTCCCAAATGTTGGGAAACAGTTTAATGGCAATGATACTCAAAGTCTGGGCTTTCTGTTTTTCTAACTTTTTGTTTTTTGTTTTTTTTTTTAACTCAATAAAGTGCTTAATGTTTTCTTAGTCCCCTTTGTGCTGCTATAATAGAATAAATTATACCCAAGACTGGGTAATTTACAAAGAGCAGGAATTTCTTTCTTTTTGTTTTTTGAGATGGAGTCTCTTTATTAAATAACTCCAGCAGGGCTGTCATAAAAACATTGCAAAAAACTAACTGAAAATGTATGGCTGATTCTTAATTATGATCTGAAATGGAACATAGTCCTTTCATTCCTATTTATTGATGCCTACCTGTGCCAGGCAATCTGCTGACTCTGGCAATGAACAATGAAGAAGGCAAACACCATTCTTATCGTCAGTTAGCTTACAGACTAGTGAGGAAGACAGACAAGTAATTAAAATGAAGTGCTACAATGTTCTTGTGGGGACAGTATGGCTCATTATGGGAGCAAGACAAAGATGTAAAGAGTGTGTGTATGTGTGTGTGTGTGTGTATGTGTGTGTGTGTGTGTGTGTGTGGGCTGGCAGGTGGAGGGAAAGCCTCCCCCATCATCTGCCCTCAAAATGGACCCTGTTCCCTGCTCCCATCTCTCTAGCTGTCAGTCTTCTGACCTCGAGCGCTTCGGTCACTCTTGGCTTCTCTTGCTCCTTCACCCTTCATATCTCATCACTCAACAAGTTCTGCTGATCTGAAGGTTGTCATTTCTGGAGACCGTCTCCCCTTCCACTCCTAATCCATCTAGTTCACTCCTCACCTTGACTACTAGAAGAGTCTCCCAGCTTTTCTCCGGGGTCTAGTCCTGCTCTCTTCGGTTCTGTCCCCTACACATTGATCTACCTAAAATGCACCTCTGACCACGTGACTCCCCTGCTTTAAAACTTTTGATGGGCTGCCTATGGGCTAAAGATGAAGTCCAAGTTGATTAAAGCCCCAAAGCCTCCATGCGCCAGGCCCGCCTACCTTTCCAACTCCCCTGCTTGCTCCTCCTTATCTCTCACTCTGTGCGCCAACGGGGCTAAACTACTGATAGGTCCTCTGGTGCACCATGCTCTTTAGTGCATTTGCTGCTGTGTCCCATGGGCCTGTCCCCGCTGCCAGTACCACCCGCTTCCCACACGTGTCTTCCCCCTGCTTGGCTGGCCACATGCTGGTGCTCATCCCCTTTGACTCAATTCAGGCGTCTTCGCTTAGGAAGCCTTCCCTGCTCGCCCCACCCAGACCAAGCTTCTCTGTGTTCTCAGAAAACCCTGTGCACACACTAACATTTGCATATTCTAAACGCTATTATAATCATTTCTCTATGGCTCAGTTTCCCTCCTTAGCTTTTTTTTTCCTTCTTAGTTTTTGACCTCCTGGAGGACAGGGATTACCTCCTTCATCTTTGCATGCCTCACCCCTGGCACGGTCCTGACAGAGAACAGGAGGTCAGGACACATTTGTTTAATGAAAGAATGGCTGTTGCAGATATTACATGTGGTTACTTCTCATCTCAAATGAGTGTGATATTAGCATATGAGCCAGTAAAATAATGGAGCTTTGGTTTCCCAAAAGAGGACTCCCAAAGAGGAATCATTGTTTTAAGACTCCTGAAAGTTGCTGATTTCAATGAGGTAGGTAATAATATATACATTTGTCTATGTTTAATAAACACAATGGTTCCCAAGGTTTCATTACAAAGGAACTATAAAATCAATATATACTCTGTTGAATCATTTTAAGTGCTAAAATATAGCACAACACCAGGCCTGAGTCATCATTTAACTTGTTTCTGGAGTAGTTGGAGGTAAACAAACTGGTAGGAGACTGGCACCTAGGCTGGTTCCGTGAATGACACACTGCCTGCTCATACCATCATTCAAAATAGGAGATTACCAAAACAACACGCTTAACTTCAGATAGCCCAGGCATTTGCTCCGTTCTCGTAAGTAGGTGTGCCTATCTTTAAAAGCAGTTATTTTTGCAGCCACTCTAGGGAAATTTAAAGAGGTCTTTGGAAGGAGAGAGATCCCAGGAAGTGTTCGGCCAGCAAGCAGAGGCCAGCTAGATTTTAAATGATTGCCAAAGAAAGCAAACTACCTACACATAATCTACAAAGTTTGTAAATGAAAATTGACCGCACTCCTCTAACCATATGTCATTTGAACTTCAAATTACAAACTATACAATCACTATAAAGAAGTCTGTTTTTTTTTTTTTTTTTTTTTTTGAGAGGGGCAGGGAAAATAAGCATTTTATCATGAAAAGTACCGTAGATACCACTTCTCTTAATAAAACATGCTTAGTTTTAGCACAGTGACTATTTGGAGATTTTTACAGTGTACTTCAGTCGTCTTTATTTATAATATGGGTATGGGGTAAAATATCAAACCACAACACATTATATACATCCATGTGAACCTTCCCTCTCTGCCCAGAGCTATTTCTGTCTTCCTTCTTAAGCCTAAATTTAAAAAGTGATCTTGTCAAACCGCGATGAATTGTTACCTGAATGGCAAAGAACTTGCTAACTGGAGGTAAATTCAGTCTTCTTTGAGTATTCTTTTATGTAACAAATTGAATATACTCTTTGTACTTCTGTACCCTCGAAGAAAGGGGAATGTTTAGCAAAACAGTTGGATTATTCCCAAGAAAGCTTGAACACATTTTCTAAAACATTTTTGAAATGAAACATTGCTCTTAACCTAAAAAAAATGAAACAGTATAGTTTGGCACAGCACTCATCTAAAAATAGGTCTTTGGTGAATAAGCTTTCTGCCCATAACACTGAGGCTGTGTGTTGTGCACTTGTGTGCACATGCCCAGAGGTGCCTGCGTGTTGTACCATGTAGTTGGAAAATAGTAACTTTAGCTAAAAAACAAACAAACAAAAAAACCCCAAAAAACAAAACAGATTTTAAAAGAGGCCTTTGGTGTAATTCCTTAGCAAAAACTAAAACCTAAATGTTTGTTGAAATGCTTTCAAGAAATTGTACACATAGGAAATCATGGTTTTGTTTCCTAAATGCAAAACCTCAAAATATATGTGAGATATAATCCAGAAAAATGAGTCTGGCCTTTTATATCTAAAGTAAAAAAATTTAAAAACGTTTTATAAAACCTAAATATGTGACTTCTTTTAATGACTGATTATCTTGTGCTATGCTGGCTCTAACTGGATTTCTGGCTCTTCCCTGGCTGTTTTGTTTCTATCTACCTAGGGTTTTACTCTGTAGTGGGATGGTCCTTTTGCTTTGAGGAAATTAGGGGGTGGAGAGGAAAGGAACTCAGGCAAATATATGTTGTAGTAGTGGTATGAGGTGTGTGAAGATGTATTTTCAGTATAATTTTAGCTATAATGGGCTTATGTGTTAATTACTTTTCTTGGTCATCAAATTATGAAAAGAAATCCTTTATGTAATTTTATTAGTATTTTTCTTTCAAAGGAAATATGAAAATAAACTAAGAGGGAAAAAAATGATTAACGGAGGGCTATGGATATGCCATTATAGGTTTAACAATAGTGTAAGTTGAAACTCTACTCATGTGCCTCACAAAAAAACCAGACTGTGATTATCTGTAAATGTGCCTTTCCACTTTAATTAGTCCCGAATCTGCAAGTCTACATTCTCCTTGAAATTAAGATACCATTGAATAATAATGTAACTGGCCCTAAGCCTATCATCAAAAGCAATTGTAAAAGTATCTCCTAGAGTTCACTAATTATATTCCCAATCTAGCAAACATACAAATTTGTACTTATTTGCTCCATAGCTTCTAGGCAATAGCCGTTGAAATCATTAAGGTAAAAATTGAGGATAGGTGGCACCCAGTGGCTCCTGCCTGTAATCCCAGCACTTTGAGAGGCCCAGGCTGGCAGATCGCTTGAGCTCAGGAGTTCAAGACCGGCCTGGGCAACACGACAAAACCCCATCTTTACAAAAAATACAAAAAACTAGGTGGGCATGGAGGTGGGCAGCTGTGGTCCCAGCTACTTGGGAGGCTGAGGTAGGAGGACTGCTTGAGCCTAAGAGGTGGAGGCTGCAGTGAGCCATGACAGCACCACGGCACTCCAGCCTGGGTGACAGCACAAGACCCTGTCTCAAAAAAACCCCAAACCAAAACCAACACAAAATGAAAACCTGAGGATATTCTGAGTTTTTACAATGTCTAGATTCCTAACAACAAATAAGGCATAGGTTACTCTGAGGTAGTTTCCACATGTGATATTGAGTTCTCTCTCTGTTTGACTAGAAAAAACTTTTGGTGATGCGAGGGGAAATGGTTTCATTAAAAATGTGATTGAAAAATAAAAATATCCTGTTGTTTGATCCGTATCATTCGTTTCCTAGAAATGCTGGTAAATATTTTTATCTTTCTTCTGGGCATTGGCACATTGACACAGTTACAAGTAATCTTTGATCTGTAGATGCATAAAAGATAACAGAGTTTGAACATAAACTAGTCAAATAAAATTCTTCTTTTGCTTTGGAAAAGACACTTCTGAGAAATCCAATAGATTACATACATATAGTTGTTCTTTCTTTTCTTTTGTTTTCTTTCTTTCTCTCTTTCCTTCCTTCCTTTCTTTGTTGTTGTTTTTTGGATTTTTTTTTTTTTGGTTTTTTTTTTTTTTTGAGATGGAGTCTTACTCCATTGCCCAGGCTGGAGTGCAGTGGCACGATCTTGGCTCACTGCAACCTCCGCCTCCCAGGTTCAAGTGAGACTCCTGCCTCAGCCCCCCAAGTAGCTGGGATTACAGGTGCGTACCACCAAGTCTGGCTAATTTTTGTATTTTTAGTAGAGACCAGGTTTCACCATGTTGGCCAGGCTGGTCTCGAACTCCAGACCTCAAATGATCCACCTACCTTGGCCTTTCAAAGTGCTGGGATTACAGATGTGAGCCATCATTGCATGTAGTTTTAATAGTTGCTGAAATACATACTTAATGTCACAGATAATTCTGATATTCAAAACATGCTGGTTGTTATAATGACATCAAAAAGCAATAGCAAATACTTTATGGTAGTAATGCCTCCGATCTATTTATTTATTTATTTTTAAGACAAGGTCTTGCTCTGTCACCCAGGCTGGAGTGCAGTGGTGCGATCATAGCTCACTGCAGCCTTGAACTCCTAGGTTCAAGGGATCCTCCCACCTCAGCCTCCCGAATAGCTGGGACTACAGGTGTGTACCACCACACTCAGCTAATTTAAAAAATTTTCTTTTTTTTTCAGAGAAGAGGTCTCACTATATTGCCCAGGCTGGTCTCCTGGACTCAAGCAATTCGCCCGCCTCAGCTTCCCAAAGTGCCAGGATTACAGGTGGGAGCCACCTTGCCTGGCTCTGATCTCATTAATTAAAAATTCATAAACCACTCCCCAGCAGCATTTTCTGTACACATTCAGAGCATTTGTTGCCCTCAATTTCCTTATTTAAATGGCAAAGGCCAACTTATTGTCAATTATACCTTAAAGTCTTTTTTTATTCATTGATAAGATTTCTCCTTTAATAACACAGGAAGGTTGCGTGCGGTGGCTCACGCCTGTAATCCCAACACTTTGGGAGACTGAGGCAGGAGGATAACTTGAGGCTGGGAGTTCAAGACCAGCCTGGGCAACATAAGTGAGACCCCATCTCCACCAAAACAAAAAACAAAAAAAACTTAGCTGGGCAAGGTGGCACGTGCCTGTAGTCTCAGCTACTCAGAGTGCTGGGGTGGGAGGATTCCTTGAGCCCAGAAGTTCAAGGCTGCAGTGAGCCAGGATGGTCCTACTGCACTCCAGCCTGAGCAACACAGCGAGACCCATCTTGAAAAACAAAGAACAACAACAAAAAGGGAAAAAATGTGTCAAATAGATTGAAAGAAAACCTTGACAGGATGACTGTCAAAAAAGCACACGGAGAAGCAGTCCAGTAAAGATAAAAGAAGTGTCAATAATATCGAAATGAGGAATCCACCTGAGGGCCAGCTCAGTGTATTGTGATAAAAGAAAGATAACATAAACATGGGTATGCTGAGGGAGCAGGGTTAAAGCAATCACTTGTAAAGAGTTTCAAAGAAAATAAATGGGGAGATTTCAAAGAAAATAAATGGGGAGATTTCCTTTCCCTATTCCCTAGCAATAGGGAAAGGAAAAATAAACTTATGATTTGCTATACTTTCTAATTCTAATAAAAATATCTTAAGTGATGCTGCAGAGGAGACATATCTGAAGGAGAATTGGCAGGTGGGGCAGCAGCTGGTGCAATAAATAACAACTGGGAAAGAAAGAATTTGATAAGGTTGAGTAAGAGATGGCCTCTGATTTAACTCGTCAATAAATTCTCTTTTCAATGGTTAGGGGGCAAGTGATGGTTACTACATACAAAACAAACATTTATAAATAAATTAGATCTCAAGACAAAAAGCAATCAGGCAAACAAAGGTAGACAAAAGTTAGGGTCTACACCACCCCAACGAACGGAACTTTTTAATGTTCACTTCCTTTTTTTTTAACGTCATGAACTGGTTATAAAGCAATGAACTAAATGGCAATGGGCTTGGTCCAATTTACGTAATATAATTTCATGACTTTTCTAATAGAACTGCTACCCAAAGTCATTGTCGGCAGGCTTCAGACAATCAACCCAATGCACCCAATACCTTTGGGTGACGCGACTTGTTGCTGGGCCACACCATCCAATCACAACCCTCACACAGAACATGACTCCCAAGCCTGCCTCCCACCCACAGAAAAACCAACCCCAACAAAATGTGTTTCTAAGGTGCTCAGGAAAGGTGTTCTCATTCTCCCGGGGGTAGCCCCAGATGTCAGTGTCCAGAGGCCTGTCTCTGGCACATCCCTTTCTGCAGAGAGAACATTTCTGCCCTCCCGCCTGGGGGCAGTGGGAGGAGAGTCTTAATGGCTAGGAATTCTGTAGGGAGCAGTGAGTGAAGGAAGGGCCAATGCTTTCTCTATCGATTTTCAATCACTCCCTTCTTGTCCCTGGGTCTGGGCTGTATCTGAGTGTGGTGCTTCTCCAGAATTCCTGGGCTGCCCTTTCTTCTGCATCTCCATATCATGGGTGTCTACGTGGGCTCGCTCCAGCCTGGAACATCAGTGATCACTTCTTTCGCCTTTCGGCGCACTGGAAGCCCACCGTCTTTTCCACCAGCGACTACCCTCTCATTCTGATCGCTGAGGAGGGAAGGGCTTTTTATGCCTCCACTACCCTTGTGGTGGGCCTCTCTCAGGAGGGGGCTACCTGTGAATGGGTAGTAAGACATTTTAGCCAAAATTCCACAAAGTGATGGGCACTTTCAGGTCCTGTCATGAATACACTGTTTTGGTCACTGATGCTATTATTTCTGTGTTTGGCTTCGTCACACAGATTTTAAGTTCCTGGCTTAAATATAAATAATTTATATTTATTTATTTTTAATTTATATTTATTTATATTAAATTAATTTAATTTAAATTTATTTATATTTATATTTATTTTTGAGACAAGGTCTTGCTCTGTCACCCAGGCTGGAGTGCAGTGGTGTGGTCATAGCTCCCTGCAGCCTTGAACTCCTAGGTTCAAGAGATCCTCCCACCTCAGCCTCCCGAATAGCTGGGACTACAGGTGTGTGCCACCACACTCAGCTAATTTAAAAAATTTTCTTTTTTTAAAAGAATTTTTAAAATTTTCTTTTTTTTAAAGAATTTTAAAAATTTTCTTTTTTTATACATAATCCTAGCTTATTTATTTATAAACCTTTATATCAACATGCCAGGAATAGAGTAGCTGAACAAGAAACCAGTGGGCTCATGTTTGAGTCTCAGAAAGAATGTTTTCTGTGCACCAATGTATGTGCAACCATACCTTTGTTCATTGTCAAGCCTGTGACATCATACTCCACTGTCTCCCTAAAAGCCTATGTCTTCCTCCATGTTTCCTCGTCTTCCAAAGCTCTCCTCCTTTGATGCTGGAGTTCCTTAGGGACTATGCCTTGACCTCTCTTCCCTTCTCACCCTGCATGTGGACTCCTGAGGCTTCAAGAAGGCTCTCTGTGCTGGGAACTCCATGCTTACATTCCTTAGACTACATGTATGTCTGATACCTGTCTATATGTTTTTCCTTGAACATTCAACCTACCCGTCAACTTCCCATATTCCCTGCCATCTCTTGCTATTCCTGTGTTCTCCTGTATCAGTGAACATCATCACCTTTTACACAAACCAGAAACTTGGGTTCTGTACTCCATTTCTTCCTATTTCTTGCCTACCACTCTACCCCTACTTCCCAATCCAATCCATCCAAGTCCATCCTTGGCCCTCTGCTTCCCTAGACACTCACCATTATCCTGGTTCAGGCCACGGTCACCTTGCACGTACATTATTTTAACATCCTCCTAACTGAATCCTACCCACAGCACTGCCCCGCTGAAATGTCAACCCAATATGTCACTCCCTGGTATGTTGTTAAGACTTTCATGATCTGATCTTGGTTTACTTCTCCAGCTTCACATTTTGGCAATACCCATCTCACAGGCACTATCAGTTGTGCTTATATCCTCCAATGTGCGTGCCTTTCAATTAGCTCTAGATCTTACAAATATTCTTCCCTCTGCCTGAAAGATTATTCCTTCCATCCCCATGCCCTCAGCCAACTTTTCTCACTCATTCTTCCTTCAGATATCAGCACAGAAATGACCTCAGAAGTCTCTCCTGACCGTCTCCATCAATGCTGGGTTAGGCCTCCAATGGACACCCACCACCCCTTCCCCACTGTGGGTTTCCCGCACTGAGTGTAATTGCCTGTGTCCATGTCTGTCACCCCCACTCACCTGTGAGCTCAGTGTGGGCTATGGCCATGCCTGCCTGTTCTTCATTTCAGCTTTGTCCCGGGGCCTATGATATGGTGCACAATTGACATACATTTGTTGCATGAATACATGGAAGAATAACCTATATTTTACTGCCTTTCATTTTAATCTTTGGTTTTCTAATAACTTTTTATTTCTATTTAAAATATTTATAATGTAAAGTTTTCAAAAGACAAACACTTTGCAATTATGCATTTGAAAATGTTGGGCCGGGTGTCGTGGCTCTTGCCAATTACGCAATTGAAAATGTTGGGCCAGGTGTCGTGGCTCTTGCCAATTATGCATTTGAAAATGTTGGGCCGGGTGTCGTGGCTCTTGCCAGTTATGCATTTGAAAATGCTGGGCTGGGTGTCGTGGCTCTTGACAATTATGCATTTGAAAATGTTGGGCCAGGTGTAGTGGCTCTTGCCTATAATTCCAGCACTTTGGCAGGCTGAGGTGGGCAGATAACGTAAGCCCAGGAGTTCAAGACCAAACTGAGCAACATGGTAAAACTCCATCTCTACAAAACAAATAAAAATGCGCTGAGTGTGTTAGTATGAGCCTATAGTCCCGGCTCCTTGGGAGGCTGAGGTGGGAGGATCACCTGAGCCTAGGGGAGTTGAGGCTGCATTGAGGCAAGATTGTGCCACTGCACTCCAGCCTGGGTGATAGAGTGAGACTCTGTCTCCAAACATAAAATAAATAAAATAAAGAAAATGTTGGAAGTTGACTTATTTATTCATTCCAACATGTTTAATTATTTTCTGATGTAATTGAACCAAAGAAAAGAGCCACCCCAATCAGCGAAGTCCCAGAGGGATCAAAGAAGGAATTTTACAGCTTTCTCAGATTATCACCCATGAGGAGATTGCATAGGCACCAAGGTGATTTGGGAGCTAAGGAATAGGCTTAGTCATCTCTCAGGTGAGGCTTCCAGATGCAGGTATAGATTTCAGCTTATTGGCCAGAGTTTCCTATACTAAACAATATTCCTATTTTCTTTAAAGTTATTTCTTGAAAGGTAAGGAAAATGTAAAGATTCATACCTACTGTGCCTTTCTTTACTATCACATAAATTTGCATAAAAGTAATCATTAGTTGTCTGTCTTTGAGATTTTCATGTGTCGGGGGTGTGTGTATGTGCGTGTGTGTGTGTGTGTGTGTGTGTGTTTGGAGAAGATTTAATTTAAAACTTTTTTTAATAATTAAAAACCCAAACCCTTTATTATTAGGCTTCTACATTCTTTATTACTGACTGTTATTTAAAGTCAAGGGTTGAAGCTAGTGCCCATGTAGACTGCAGGGGAAAGTTTCTTAAAGGGGTGCTAGGAAGAAGCCATTCACTAATTAATTCTGATTATTCATTTTGCTGATGATAATGAAATTAAGAATTGGGCTGGCAAATGTTTTGCTGAGCACTTAGAAAGGAAATAGGAGACCGAATGCTCAGAAAAAAAATCAGGACATGGTGATCCTGATAAGCAGTGTGAAGGAATAGCAAGAGAATGGTTTTTGGAGTCAGATAAGACTGTAACTTAAACCCATTCCTTTACCTCTAAGCTTCATTCCACTCATCTCTTAAATTGTGGCAGTAATAGTTTATTTTGGTGAGTATTGTAGGCTTTAGATATATTGTGTGAAATTCATAGTGCCTTGTAGCCACACAATGAATGGTAGTCTGTGTTTCCTTTTTCAGTCTGATGAGTAAGCAGGTAGATGAGAAGATTGCTTCTGGTGCAATGCAAATCAATTTCCCAATAAGCCATTGCACAGGGATGCTCACACTAGCCTTGTACAAAAAGCAGAAGCATGAAGTGAAATTATAGCAGGTGACATTACTGTATCCAAAAATTCTTGCTGGATAGATCACCATCCACTTAAAGAGTGTTTTCTAGTGCCATGTCAGAGGGTTGTGTCATCAGTCCAGTTCTATTCTGTGCTTCTATCATGACTTGGAAAAGGAACACTGGAAGGGATAGGTAATATTTTTTAAAAAACGGCTGGATGTGGTGACTTGTGCTCATAATCTCAGCTATATGGGAAACTGAGGCAGAAGGATCACCTGAAGTCAGGAGTTTGAGACCAGCCTGAGCAACATAGAGACCCTGTGTGTGTCTAAAAATAAAACAAAACAGCTGGGTATGGTGGCTCAAGCCTGTAATCCCAGCACTTTGGGAAGCCAAGGCAGGCAGATCATGAGGTCAAGAGATCGAGACCATCCTGGCCAACATGGTGAAACCCCCTCTCTACTAAAAATACAAAAAATTAGCCAGGCGTGGTGGTGGGCGCCTGTAATCCCAGTTACTCAGGAGGCTGAGGCAGGAGAATCGCTTGACCCCAGGAGGTGGAGGTTGCAGTGAGCCAAGATTGCACCACCACACTCCAGCCTGGTGACAGATACTCCGTCTCAAAAAAACCAAACGAAAACAAAAGCAAGTCAGAATATAAAAGTTCGTAACAGGTTAGTAGGAAGAAATCTACAGAAAAAAACATCAAATCCTTGCTAATCAGGAAAATCAAATTTAATGAACAATGAGAAAATGTGTGTGTATGTGTGCGTGTGTGTGTGCATGTGTGTGTAGGGCTAGTCTAGATTAAGAAAGAATTGAGACACAACAATCTTATGAAATACGTGATCATTGACTGGATCCTGACTCAAAGAACAATGATGACTACAACAGGCATTTTGAGGACAATTAGATATACTAGAATATAAACAGGGTATTAAATAATGTTACGGAATTATTTTTAATTTTTCAAAGTATGTTGAAAGAGTATCATGGTTATGTAAAAGAATATCCATATTCTCTTGGGTAAAATCTCAAAATGTGTGCGTATATATCACTGAGATGTCATGATGTCTGTGTATTTATATATATGAACAATGTAAAAGTGAAACACATGTATGCATATGTATGTGTGTATATGTGTGTTTATAATGAAGATGAAGAAAAATCTCTAGAACTAAAGGACGTGAATTTGTGTAATTAAATGGCCCACGCAGAAAACAAACCCACATGAGTGTATATCATAATGAAGTATTAGAGTACTAGCATTAAAAAAGTCCTATAAATTATTACAGAGAAAATATATGTTGCATGCAAAGCATAAGGAATGAGAATGGCGGCCGGGCGCGGTGGCTCAAGCCTGTAATCCCAGCACTTTGGGAGGCCGAGACGGGTGGATCACGAGGTCAGGAGATCGAGACCATCCTGGCTAACACGGTGAAACCCCGTCTTTACTAAAAAAATACAAAAAAATTAGCTGGGCGAGGTGGCGGCACCTGTAGTCCCAGCTACTTGGGAGGCTGAGGCAGGAGAATGGCGTGAACCCGGGAGGCGGAGCTTGCAGTGAGCCGAGATCGCGCCACTGCACTCCAGCCTGGGCGACAGAGCAAGACTCCGTCTCAAAAACAAACAAACAAAAAGAATGAGAATGGCATAAGACATCTTAATAGCGCAACAGAAACTAAAAAATAGTTCTGAGTAAAAATGAGCTATTTACCCAGCCAAACTGTTAATTAGGTATAAAGGTAGAGTTAAGACATTTATAGACATACAAGATATTAAGATTACTGAGTCAATTGATATTCAACAGGGGTGCCAATGGAGATAAACAGTCTTTTCAACAAATGGTGGTGGGACAAATGGATAGCCACATGCAAAAGAACATGAATATAAGAGCTAAAACCATCATGCTTTTAGAAGAAAATATAGGGTTCATTTTCATGACCTTGAATTTGACAAAGGATTCTTGGACATGATACCTAAAGCACATGCAACAAAAGAAAAATTGGAGTGATATGATTCATATGGTGGAACAGGAGGTCTCCAACTTGCATTCTCCATCTCCTCAACACAAACAACAATCTGGCAGCCATTCATGGACAAAAGCGCCTCTGTGGGAGCTCTAGGATCCAGGTAGGAGGTTACGAAACACCGCTAAAGCTCAAGACTGAGGAGAGGTACTTTAAGAGAGCAGACCTGAACCCCTGTAGTAGGCTTGCTGAACGTGGTCCTAGCTGTACACCAAAGCAGCCCCATCCTCCTACCGAGTTGGCTCTAGCCCCACTTGGCTGCAGCCTGCAGCCAGCTCCATCTGGTAAGGAACCCAGAATAACCCATGCCTGTCTATGCCCCCAGTGACAGACCTGCTGCCCCTATCCTGAACGTGGATCCTGAAGCAGGCTTGTGGCCCAGCCCCAGCCCCACTCTACCATCGTCCTGAGTCAGTCTTGCCTGCTCAGGAATGCAGTGACACCTGTCTGTGCCCCTGGTAGTAGTCCTGCTGACTTCAGTCCTGACTGTGGATCCTGATGCAGCCCTGTGGTCCAGCTCCAGATCCATTCAATGGTGGTCTGGAGGCAGGCCTGGCTGCCTAGGGACCGTGAGAGCACCCTATACCCATCAGCACTTCTGGTAACAAGACTGCTGACCTTGCTCCTGACTGCATACCATGAAGCAGCTTTGTGACTCAGCTCCACCTCTGCTCTTCCACAGTTCCAGAGGCACCCATCCATGTGTAAGCCCACTCAGAGACTCAGCAGGACCCACACCTGTCTACCCTGATAATAGGCCTACCATCTGTGCACTCAAGTGCAGACCAAGAAGTGTCTTTGTAGCTTGGCTCCAGCCTTACTTGATCATGGCCCCAGAGTCAGTCCCATGCACCTGGGGATCCAGCAGTAACCCTGCCTGCCTGCCTGCACCCTCCAGTAACAAGTGGATCCAACTGAAGACCTTGCAGCATCCATGTGACCTGACTCCAATCTCACTCAATTACAGTCCTGGAGGCAGTCTCATCAGTCTGAGGACATGGCAGGGGGTGTTTACCTGCAGAAATCAGCAAGTAAAGACAGGAAGAAGTGTTTGCTCCTTCAAATAAACAGACATCAACACAAGGCTATATGGATCATGAAGAAGCAGGCAAACATGGCACCACCAAAAGAAACGAATAAAGTTCCAGTAACTGACCCCAAAGAAAAGGAGATATATGAATTGTATGACAAATAATTCAGAATAACCATTTTTAAGGAAATTCAGTGAGCTACAAGAGAACAAGAATAGATAAATCTATAACAATCAGAAAACCAATTCAAAGACAAAATTAGAATTTCAACAAAAGGTTAGGAATCATAAAAAAAGAACTAAACAGAAATTCTGGAGCTGCAGGATGCAATGAATGAAATGGAAAAAAATGCAACAGAGCTTCTGCAGCATGCTGTATCAAATCAGAAAGAATTTGTGAACTTGAAGACAGGTCAACGAAATTATCCAGTCAGATGATAAAAAGAATAAAAATGAAAAAAAGTAAGAAAGCCAACAGGATTTATGTGACATTATAAAGGGAAACAATATATATATAATGGATATATATATATATTATTTTCCTAGAAAGAAAGAGAGAGGAAAACAGAAACCTTATTTAAATAAATCATGCATGAAAACTTCCAAAACCTTGCAAGGAATATGGACATCAGGAATGTCAAACTCAAAAATCCCCAAAGAGGATCAACCCAAATAAAATTACACCAAAACACATTATAATTAAATTGGCAAAAGTCAAAGACAAAGAGTAAATTTAGAAACCAGCAAAAGAAAAGTGACCATCACATACGAGCTCCTCCCCTCCTCATAAGCTGTCAGCAAATTTTTCTGCATTAACCTTGCAGAACTGGAGAGAATGGGGTGTTACATTCAAAGTGCTGAAAGAATAAAATTGTTAGCCAATAATTCTACACAAAAAAGTCTGTAGAAATGGAGAGATAAAGATTTTCTCAGACAAACAAGAGCTGGGGGTGTTCATCACTGCTAGAATTACCTCCCTTAAAAGAAATACTAAAAGGAATTCATTAAGTTGAAACAAAAGGATGCTAATTAGTAACATTTAAGTATATGCAAATATAAAGATCACTGGCAAATGTAAGTATATGGTCAAATTCAAAATAGTCTAATAGTGTAATGATGGTATATATTTCACTTTTAACTTTAGTATAAAAGACAAAAGTATTAAAAATAAATATAGGTATAATGTATTAATGGACACACAGTATAAAGATATGTAAATTGTGACATCAATAACAAAATGCAATGAAGGAGAAGTAAAAGTGTAGTTTTTGTTTGCAATCTTAAGTTAAAATGTTATCAACTTAAAATAGATTGTTACAACTATAAAATGTTTATTGTAAGCCTCCTGATAACCAAAAGAAAAAAAAAAAACTCTAGTTGATACACAAAAGATAAAAAGAAAGGAACCAAAGAATACCACTCCAAAACTTATCAATTTTTTTTTTAACAAAAGACAACAGAAAGACAGGAAGAAAGGAACAAAGGAATTAGGCATAAGTCAGAAAACCAATTAACAAAATGACAAAAGCAAATTCTTTCCTATCAATAATTACTTTAATGTAAATGGATTTAATTCTCCAATCAAAAGACATACAGTAGTTGAATAGGATAAAAACTAGGATCAAACACATGCTGCCTACAAGAGACTCACTTCAACTTTAAGGACACATCTTGGCTGAAAATGAAAAGATAGAAAAAGATATTCTGTGCAAATGATAACAAAAAGAAAGCAGGAGTGGCTATAATTACATCAGACAAAATAGACTTTTAAAAACTGTTACAAGAGACAAAGATGGTCATTATTACAATGATAAAATGGTCAATTCATCAGGAAGATATACCAATTATAAGTATATATTCACCCAACATCCAAGTGCATCTAAATATATAAAGCAAACATTGACAGACCTGAAGGGAGAAACAGACAGCAATACAATAATAGTAGGTGACTTCAATACTGTACTCTTTACAATGGATAGATCATCCAGACAGAAAAGCAGTAACAGCAGAACTAACAACACTAAAGACAAAATGGACCTAACAGACATACACAGACTGCTCCAACCAACAGCAAATGAACACACATTTTCTCAAGTGCACACAGCATCAGATATATCACATACTAGGTCACAAAACAAATCTTAAAATAGTCAAGAAGAGCAAATTCATTTCAATATCTTTTCTAATCTCAAAGGAATGAAACTAGTAATCAATAACAGTAAAAAAAAAATCACAAATACACGGAAACCAATCAACATGCTCCTGAACAACCATTAGGTCAAAGAGGAGGTCAAAGGATGTTTTAAAAATATGAAAATGAAAACAAAATATCTCAAAACTTATGGGATGCAGCAAAAGAAGTATTAACAGGGAAGTTTATAACAAAAAATGCCTTCATCAAAAAAATAAAGATATCAGATAAACAACCTAACTTTACACCTCAAAGAAGTAGAAAAAGAAGAACAAACCAAGCAAAGTTAGCAGAAAAAAGGAAATAATAAAGATCAGAGTAAATCAAATAGATAAGAGAACCCCATTCCCCTTGGAAAAAACAACAAAACTAAGACTTGGCTTTTTGAAAAAGAAAACAATATCAACGAACTCTTAGCTTGACTAAGAAAAGAAGAGAGAAATGTAAATAAATAAAACTAGAAATGAAAAAAGGTATTACAATGGATGCCTCAGAAATAAAAGTATTATAAGGAGCTATTATGAACAATTATATAGCAACAAATTGGATAATCTAGAAGGAATGGATCAATTCCTAAAAACATACAACCTACCAAAACTGAATCAAGAAGAAATAGAAAGCCTGAATAGACCAATAACAAAAGGAAGTTGAATCAGTCATCAACCCCACTCCCATTCCTAAAAAGAAAAGCCCAGGTCTGGATGACTTAATGGGTAAATTTTATTAAACGTGCAAAGAAAAATTAATTGCAACTTTTCTTGAATTTTTCCAAAAAACAGAAGAAGGAAAACTTCCAAACTCATTTTATGAGTCTAGCATCGCCTTAATACCAAAGCCAGATAAAGATACCACAAGAAAGGAAAACTACAGGCCAATATCCCTGAAGAACACAGATGTGAAATTCCCCAATAAAATGCTAGAAAACCCAATCCTACAGCACATTAAAAGAATGGTTCAACATACACAAATCAGTCAATGTGATACGCCACATTAACAAAATAAAAGAAAGCAACAACACAATCATCTCAATAGAGAAAAAACATTTGACAAGTTCAACATGCATTCATTATTAAAACACTCAATAAAATAGGCATAGAAAGAACTTATCTCAACACAATAAAGGTAAATATGAAAAGCCCACAGTTAACATCATAATCAAAGAGGGGAAAATGGAAAGATTTCCTGGTACAAGGCAACGATGTTCACTCTCACCACTTCTAGTCAACATAGTACTGTAAATCCAAGCTGGAGTAATTAAACAAGAAAAAGAAGCAAAGGCATGCAAATCAGAAAGGGAGAAGTAAAATTACTCTGTTTGCAGATGACATGATCATATATGTAGAAAACTCTAGGGCCTCAACAAAATAACTGTTGGAATTAATAAAATGAATTCAGTAACATTGCAGGATACAGAATCAACATATAAAAGTCAATATCCTTTCTATACACAACTATTTTTAAAAGAAAATCAAGAAAACAATGTCATTTACAATACAACCAAAAAGAATAAAATACTAAGGAATAAACTTAACCAAAGAAGTGAAAGACATGTACACTGAATATTATAAAACACTGATGAAGGAAATTAAAGAAGACACATATAAGTGGAAGGACAGCCTGTGTTCATGGATTGAAATAATTAATATCATTAAAATGTCTATACCATCTGAAGTGATCTATGGATTTAATGCAATTCCTATGAAAATTCCAATATAATTTTTTACAAAAAAAGAAAAACAATCCTAAAATTCATATGGAACCACAAAAGTACCTGAATAGCCAAAACAATCTTGAGCAGAGAACACAGCTGGAAGCATTATATTCTCTGATATATATTACAAAGCAACAGTAATCAAAACAGTATGGTACTGGCATGAAAACAGACACAAAGATCAATGAAACCAAATAGAGAATCCAGAAATAAATCCTCATGCAACTGATATTTGACAAAGGTGCCAAGAACACAAAATGGGAAATGGATTGTCTCCTCCATAAATGGTACTGGGAAAACTAAATATTCACATAGAGAAGAGTAAAATTGGATCTTTATCTCATACCACCTACAAAAAATAACTCAAAATAGATTAAAAACTTAAACGTAAGATCTAAAACTGTGAAATTACTGGAAGAAAACATAGAAGAAAAGCTTCTTGACATTGGGTTGGGCATTGATTTGTTGTATATGACCCCAAAGGAAAGGTAACAAAAACCAAATAGACAAATGGGATTGCATCACATTTCTGCACAGCAAAGGAAACAATCAACAGAATGAAAAAGTAACATAAGGAATGGGAGAAAATATTTGCAAACCATACATCTGATTGAGGTTAATTTCAAAAATACATAAGAAGCTCAAACTCAATAGCAAAAAGAAAACCCAAATAACCCAAGTTTTTAAATGGGCAAAGGAGCTGAATAGACATTTATCAACAAAAGACAGACAAATGGCAGACAGGTATATAAAAAGGTGCTCAAATTCACTACTCATCAGAAAAATGCAAATCAAAGAAACATATGGGATGGGCATGGTGGCTCACGCCTGTAATCCCAGCACTTTGGGAGGCTAAGGAAGAGAGAATTGCTTGAGGCCAGGAGTTTTGAGACCAGCCTGAGCCACATAGTGAGACCCTGTCCCTACAAAGAAATAAAGAAGTAGCTGGGCATGGTATTGTGTACCTGTAGTTCTAGCTACTTGGGAGGCTGAGGCAGAAAGATTGATTGAACCCAGGAATTTGAAGTTACAGTGAGCTATGATTGCACCTCTGTACTCCAGCCTGGGTGACAGAGTAAGACTTATTTCTAAAAATAAAAAACAAAACAAAAGGAAAACCTACACTGTAGTATCACCTTAAACCTAGAATAACTGTTATCAAAAAGGCAAAAGATGACTCGTGTTGGTGAGGATGTGGAGAAAAGGGAAGCTTGGCACACTCTTGGGGGGAATGTAAATTGTGGCCCTTATGGAAAACAGAATGGAGGTTCCTCAAACAGTGAAGAGTAGGGTGTGCACGGTGTGTGGGTGTGGTATGTGTGTGTGCATGCTGTATGGTGTGCATGGTGTGTTTGTGTGTGTATGTGTGTTATGGATTTGTGGTGTGTGGGAGGTGTGTGGTATATATGGTGTGTGTGCATGGTGTAAGTATGGAGTGCGTGCATAATGTATGTATGGTGTGTGTATGCAGCATGTGATGGGTGATCTGTGTGTGTACATGGTGTATGGAGTGTTGTGGGTGTGTGGTGTGTGTGTGAGGTATGTGGTGTGTGTGGTATATATGCACATAGTGTATGTATGGGGTGTGTGTGTGTGTGTGTGTGTTATATTGTTGATGGTACAATAAAGAGAATTAAATCCTAATATTGCAGGGTGGTAAGTCCATAGGTAATGACTAAAACAGAAAAAAGAAGTACCAGGGGCAGAAGGTTATTTAGAGATTTGAAGGTAAATTTCAATAGGATCAGTTTAAAGAGTCGAAGTGTTTGCCTCTGGGTAGAAGGAAATTCAAGCTTTTTTATAGAACTTTTTGACTTTTTAAAGTATAAGCACATATAAAGTTGATTTTTAAAAACTAATTAAAATAATTTTTAAATGTTCCAAAGCAGGTTGGATGAGTACACACTTCATCATGATTGTGGCTGAGGGAGATTGGGTTAGAGAAGAGAGGATGAGCTAGAAAGTTCCAGGGACTGGGGAAAAGTTAAAAGGACAAAATGTTCACAATTGTTAACTGCAGGTTGTGGGAAAATTGGTAAGTTGCTTCAAACTTTGTTTCCTCTGTACTTTTTCATATATTTAACTTTTCTTAAATTAGCTTAATAATGAACTATGTAATCAGCTACAGAGTTGAGGGTGTGGAGCTTACACGGGACAGCTGAGCTACTGGTTTAAAATGAATGGTATTTTTTTAAAATGACTATTTGTAGGATTAACAGAAATAGAACACCCGAACGAGGGATGATAAGAAAGGACCCCAGGGCTCTGTCTCAGCTCTCCCAGCCACACCTGGAGGACATGGGCTTCTCCAAGGTCTCACATTTTCAGGAGGCGTTGATGAAGGATATGGAGAGACCTGGGTGCTGCGTGTCTGAGAAGAGAAGCTCTGGGAACGTGGGCGCTGACTGCAGATATAAGAGGGCTGTCATCCAGCAGAGGAAGTAGGTGACGACTGGCCTAGGGAGGGACCCTTATCAAGGCTACATTTGTTGATCACTTTCTTTGTGTGAGGCGCTGCTGTGACTGCATTAAATTTCCACTTACCTAAATCCATTTTTTGTGCCCTTGTTTTCTACTCTTGTAAGAAACACAACAGTGACAACCTCAAACCAGTAATCTAGTCAAAGGAGCAATTCCCAAGGCACGACATGTAGGGAATGCAGATTCATCAGCACCCACAGAGACTACAGTGATTGCCGATAATGCCAACTTAATGCCTGGCCGGCAGCATGGATCCTGACCTCCACCATTCTTGTGTGTTTACAGAACCACACACAAGTGCAGCGTTTTCAGTGTTTTCATTTTTGTTGCTTGACCTTTAAAAGGTCTGTATAACCCACTTTTAAAGTCAAAAAAGGTCTTAGTGATGGACAATAAAAGTATAAACTGAGTACAATGTATAATATACCTTTTTCATATACAAATGAATATACATACACTTTTACACATGTATGCATATGTATCATATGGGTCAATTACTAGATGGAATAGAATTTTTTTTTCTTTTTTGAGACTGAGTCTTGCTCTGTCACCCAGGCTGGAGTGCAGTGGCGTGACCTCAGCTCACTAAAACCTCCGCCTTCCAGGTTTGAGCGATTCCCCTGCCTCAACCTCCTGAGTAGCTGGGATTACAGGTTCATGCCACCACACCCAGCTAATTTTTGTATTTTTAGTAGAGATGGGGTTTCACCATGTTAGTCACACTGGTCTTGAACTCCTGACCTAGTGATTCACCCTCCTTGGCCTTCCAAAGTGCTGGGATTACAGGTGTCAGCCACCGTGCCCCACCTGCAATTTTTTAAAATTGAAATATTTTCCAGTTATTAAGAATATCAGCTAATTTTAAAGTATTAATTTTACTGTTCTTATAAATTATTGAAGCTTACAGTTTAGAATAGTGGAGGATAAGTTAAATGTAGCAAAAAGATTTCTCCTTTATTACTTCCTTTTTTTTAAAAACATTTATTTTTTGGCACAAGGTCTTGCTCTGTTGCCCAGGCTGTAGTGCAGTGGTGCAATCTTGGCTCACTGCAGCCTTGACTTCCTGGGCTCAATCATCCTCCTACCTCAGCCTCCCGAGTAGCTGGGGCTACAGGCGTGCGCCACCACACCCGGATACTTTTTCTGGTATATTTTGTAGAGATGAGGTCTTGCCATGTTGCCCAGACTGGTCTTGAACTCCTGTGCTGAAGCAATTCTCCTGTCTTGGCCTCCCAAAGTGCTGGGATTACAGGAGTGAGGCACTGCACGTGCCCTACTGCTTCTTTAAATAAGGCACAAGAGATTTAAAGAGAAAACAGGAAGTACCTTCTCCCTCTGTAACTTATGAAGTAAGCAGCTAATTGATCATAAGGTAAAGAAGAACCAAATAAAATTTGTGTCTCAAAATATCAGGAGCACTGCTTCTGTGAAATCAGTTAAAGTACACGTCCGTATTAGTCATCCATTGATACACATGCTTATTTTCCTAAGTGAATTCTCCTCAATTCCGAAAACCAGTCAAAAGATTATCTCATGTTAGTTCTACACAAAACCATTGCATGTGACTGTCCATGTTTCAAGGCATACACATCCCTTTCCACTAAGGATCAAAGTGCCCTATGGGAAGCAACTTCTTGCCTTTTAAACCAGATTCAGTAAACAAAAATTGTTTTGCATAGCTGACATAAGATCACACTGATTGCACAAAACA
Source organism: Macaca fascicularis (assembly GCF_037993035.2). Taxonomy (NCBI): domain Eukaryota; kingdom Metazoa; phylum Chordata; class Mammalia; order Primates; family Cercopithecidae; genus Macaca; species Macaca fascicularis. Next base: position 10,191,472 of record NC_088378.1, read on the forward strand.
AGGTCAGTCTGCGGAAGGAAGCTTACAAGGTCAAATGGGGCACGTTAAGGAGGCATAACCCATCACGTGGACTTTTCTGCTGTTAGAATTTTTTTCTGGTAAAAAATGCAGGTATCAGGATTCCCTGAGTCCAGCAGGTGTTAGAACAGAGGAAGACAGAGGGCGGCCTCCTGCAAAACATCCCCTACCCTTGCCAGTTTCCAATCCAGTGACCATGGGCTGGAGCATCAGGGCTACCCGCGCTCGTGCTTGGAAGCAGAAATGCCCTCAACCCCCAGTTCTCTCAGGGCCTCCGACCCACCTACCTGGGGCTCAGCCCCGGAGCCAGCGGTGGGACCAAACAGGGTCGCGCCCTGGAACACAGGGCGGGCGAAGGAGAAAAGCCCAGTTCGCAGCGCATGGGTGAGCGTCCTGCCTTTCCCAGCGGCCTTTGCCTGGCCATCATGGGCCTGCCGGAGGGGGGCCGCCCACCCGCGCCCCCGCCCCGTGCCCGCGCCTCCGCGGAGCGCAGGCGGCCTTGGTCCTGTCGCGCGGGGCACCCCTCGCGCGCTCCAGAAGCATCAGTGTCCTCCAGGCCGCCATGGGCCCGCTGCAGCTCCCACCCTGGCGCCCCTGGATTGCTGTCCCCACTCTCAGCCTTACGCCCCACTCCTTCCACCCCGAATTTTGCAGCCTCAGGACTTGAACCTCTGCTGGCTGAAGTCACTTGGGACAAAACCCGCGACAGGTTTTGGGAGCTGGACACTCCCTCCCAGGGAGGCGAGGGCGCACAGGGAAGTGTGGGGTCTGCCGCCCCCTGCCGGCCTGGCTGAGGTTGGCCTCTTGTTTCCACGCTGCCCAGCAATGTTCAATTGGAACGTTTGGAAGGCAAGGCTGAGAATAAATGCTGTTTGCAAATTCCAGAAAAGAAAAGAAAAAACTGTTGTTCTTCTGTTTAGCAAAAGGTTTTCCCAGCCAAGCCAGCACTTCTGTGGGTAGTAGTTAAGTCTTGAGTGCGTCAGAGCTGTTGCCTGCAGGCGTGGTATTGCCCAAGGGGAAGCATCCAGGCTCTTGGATGAAGCAACCTTTCCACATTAAGTATGTATGGTAATCTACCAGGTCTCCTACGATTTACCCGTCATGTAAAAGGAGCAAGTCTCTGCAAAACAGGGCTTTCAAAGAGCCTTTTCAGGAGAAGAAAATGTTGGAAGAGCTGATTTGTTGCCTATTTGTTGTTCACTTTGCAACTAAAACTAATCCCATTAAAAGTATTTATGGGTATGAATGATAAATAATGAAAGGGATCAAAATAGGAATGTTTCATTCAGTTTAACCTGGCCCATGCAGTGCACTTCAAGTCCTAGACTCTGGTTTGAACTCTGCGATTTCTACCATTCCTTGGCTTTGTTTGCTTCATTGCTTGGACTTTCAGAGTTATCAGAGTTCTGTGAATACAGTAGGTGCTCCATACATGCTTATTCTGGGTACTACCATTGATGCCTGTGGTAGCGACTGCAGATGAGTGGGCTCCGGCAGCAGTGAAGCATGGGGCTGGAGGGCCTGGCTCTGGCATCCAACCCTGCTCCATCTGCCACACTAGCTGTGTGACTGTGGGGAAGTTATGAACCTCTGCTGAACTCTCCATTAGTAAGTTGAGAATGGTAGTAACAGCACCTCCCTCATAGGGCTGGAGTGAGGAGTAAATGAAATAACTTGTGTAAAGAACCTGGTATGGTGCCTAGTATTATGTAAACTACTAATTGGACAGGGGACTAGTACCCAGAATATACAAGGAAGTCAAACATCTCAACAGCAAGAAACCAATGCAATTAAAATATGGGCAAATTATCTGAGCAGACATTTCTCAAAAGAGGGCATACAAATGCCCAACAAATATATGAAAATGTGCTCAATATCACTAATCCTCAGGGAAACGGAAATCAAAACCACTATGAGGTGTTAGTTCACCCCAGTTAGGATGGCTATTATCAGAAAGACAAAAAATAACACATGCTGGTGAGGATGCAGAGGAAAGGGGAACTTTTCTACACAGTTGGTGGGAATTTAAACTAGTACAATCTCTCTGGAGAACAATATGGAGGTTCCTCAAAAAACTACAAATAGAAGTACCATATGATCCAGCAATCTTACTACTGGGCGTTTATCCAACAGAATGGAAATCATATCAAAGAGTCATCCGCAGCCCCAGGTTTATTGCAGCTCTGTTCACAATAACCAAGACATGGAATCAACCTAGTTGTCTGACCACCCATGAATGGATAAAGAAAATGTGGTATACACATACCATGGAATACTATTCAGCTATAAAAAATAATGAAATCCTATTATTCACAGCAACATGGATGAAGCTAGAGTACATTACGTTAAATAAGCCAGTAACAGAAAGGTTAACATTGCATGTTCTCATTCATTGGTGGCAGCTAAAAGAAGTTGATCTCAAGAAGTAAAAAGTAAACAGGATACTAGAGGCTGAGAAGGGTCCCAGGAAGGGAAGGATAGGGAGAGAGTTGTTAAAGGCTACAAAATTACAGTTTGTAAAGAGGAATATGTTCTAGCGTTCTACACCACTGTAGGATGTCAACAATAACGTAGTGAATAGTTTCAAATAGCTAAAAGGAGGACGTTGAATGTTCCCAACACAAATATATAATAAACGATAAACATTTGAAATGACATATATGCTAATTACCCTGTTGATCACTATACATTATATGTATTGAAACATCTTATGTACCTTATGAAGATACACAATTATTATTTGTTGATTAAAATTTTTTTTGAAAGCTTGATCTCATATAATTAGAGTAGAATAGTGGTTACCAGAGGCTGAGGAAGGTAGTTGGGGAGAGAAGAGAGGTTGGTCCATGGTTTCAAAATTCCAGCTGGACAGAAAGATTAAGTTCTGGTGTTCTATTACACACTAGAGTGACTATAGCTAATAATAATATATTGTATATTTCAAAATAACCAGAAGAGAGGATTTTTATTTTCTCACCACAAATAAAGGATGAATGTTTAAAGTGATAGATATGCTGATTACTCTAATTGATCATTACACAATGTATCCATGCACTGAAACATCACACTGAACCCCATAAATATGTACAATTGCTATGTGTCAATTACAAACGAAATGAAACATTTAAAAAATAACTTAGTAAAGTGCCTAGTATATAGGCATCAATCAATCAAGTATAGATATTATTATTATTCTTCCTCCTCCCCATTGTAAATTGCAGTGCAGTGGTTAAAAGTAATCACTTAAGACCTAGATATTTGGGTTAGAACCTGGCTCTGCCAATTTCCATTGGCATACTTTGGGCAAATGAGTTTCAATGTCCTGATCTATAAGTGGTAACAAGAATAGAGAAAAATCTGGTGATTGTAGCACGGTATAGGCAATTCATAGTGCTGTTAGTGCCTGGCACAGATGGACAAGCCTACAATATATCATAGCTAGTAGCAAAACAAAAATTGTAAGGGTATATTTAGATTAGCCACCAATGCTTAATTGTTCTCTAAGGTAATAATATCTTTGTCTAATTTCACCTTTCCGATTATTTCTTAACAGTATGCTGATTGCTAGGGATTGCCAGAGTGTCTGAACTCAGTGACACCTTCCCACCTGAAGGTCAAGGGCTGTCTGCAGCCCCTAGTGGAACCCTGGTTGCCAACATCAGTCCTCCATTTAGAGCAGTTCTTGTGCAGTCTTTGATGCAAAGTAATTCTGGAAGAATTGCTTCAAGTATATTCAATGGTGATTACTACCAATTGCAACCTGGTAAGTAGAAAGGATATTCAGAGAGACCAAATGCAGTGGCCTTAGCTCCCACAGTTACCCATATATTGAAACTTGATTTTGCAAAGTAGGTCAAATGAAACTAAACAACATTTGCAATAATCAATCCATCACTGCTCGTGGACAGGCAAAGGTTCTGGAAGGGACTGGGCTTGAGGTGAATTATGCGTTGGTGCTCCCTTGCCTACAGATTATTTCAAAACAATGTCCCTACAACTTACTGAACTGGAATATCAACTCAGTAGATTCTTTCTTCTTTGGCCACTCTTAAGGGACTCAGGTACTGCTGGATTCAGAAAAGGGCTTTTACGAATTCAAGGAACCACCTTCGCTTACTGAGCTCTAACACTAAGAACCAAAGGACCTATTCTTTTATAAAGGTCAGATGATCTTTGAAAAGTGGGGGGCCCCCTTTTCTCCACAAATGACATTCTTTTCTTTTCCAAGGGCTCTGGGGCTCCCCAAGTTTGTGGCACACCCTGCCTTCAGTGGCTTGTCATGGCCTTTGGGTTAAAATGCACAATATTTAGCAAGGCGGACTCCCCTCCCCCAGCCATCTGGCCCAGGTTAGTTTCTTCTCTCATGCCTCCCCCAGTACTCCTCACTAGCTTATTCCGGTCTAACCAGGTGTCTCAGTCAGCTGGGGCTGCCGTCACAAAATACCACACAGGGGAGGTAGGGTGGTAGGGTTGGAGGTTAGACACAGACCCTTATCTCTCACGGTTTTGGAGGCTGGAAGTCCAAGATCAAGGTGTCGGCAGATGCAGTGTCTGATGAAATCTCTTTCTTTGCTTTTAGACGGCCTGACTCCTCCCTGCACCTTCACATGGCATCTCCTTGGCTTGTGCAAGGAGGGAAAGGGACGGTGTGTGTGTGTAGATTGCTGTCTTCCTCTTCCTATATGGGCACTAATCCCATCATGGGAACCACACCCTCATGACCTGATCTAACCCTTATCACCTCCAAAGGTCCTGCTTCCAAATACTAGCACATCGTGAGTCAGGGCTTCAGCATATGAATTTTGGGGGGACACAAACGTTCAGCCCATCACATCAGCGATTGCAAACTCAGTCAGCTTCAGGGGCCAGGCAGGTACAATGAATTCTTGGCGAGAGAAGGAAATTTAATATTTCAAATACAGTCCTTTGTCACTGTCACTCCAGACAGCCACACAAAACCAAGTTCACCGTCCCTCTCTCCTCTAAGTCCCCTCTCCTCCCCGTACCCAGATTCAGCCCAGGGCAGCTCACACACCCCACCCCCAGCCAGGTGGGGCCAGGGCCCCTCCAACATCCCCAAGCTGGGGGTGCTTCCGGCAGGATGACGGGCCTGGAAGCCGAGTAACTGGCCGGCCCCGAGGACAAGGTGCCCACGACGAATGACAACACCAGCAAACCAGGCCGCAGCTGATCCTCCTGAGGCTGCAGGGGTCCTGTGTTCCTACCCGTTCCCTCTGTGCGTCTCCTCATCGGGTGCAAAACCTCGACTCCCTCAGGTCTCCTGCCCCACCCCGCACCCTTCGTGCTCTGAAGATGGAGGCGCCTTGTACTTCCGGGAGGCAAAGAGCCCTGAGGGAACCTCCTTCCGTTTCCTGCAGTGAGGACAGCGGACCCCCTGTCGCCGCCCAACTCCTTTGTCCTTTCCCCGCAGGGACCACCTTTCCTCGAGTGACAGCCCCACTCTCCTCAGGAACTCACGCTTTGTAACCCCTTCTCTCTTCTCGCCATCTATGGACGCTCTCCTATGAGCCCTGAAATGCCGTCTGCACTCCCGGGGCCTCCAGCTCCTTCTCTCTTGGCTTCATGGCAGACACATTTCTTCAGAGTTACCCTAATATGCTGTTTCCATTTTGTTTCCCACTGACTCTTCAGCGGTGATGCTGTGGTCTGAATGTATCCCTCAAAATTCCCGTCTTACAAACTTTTTTTTTTTTTTTTTTTGAGACTGGGTCTCACTCTATCGCCCAGGCTGGAGTGCAGTGGTGCAATCTCAACTCACTGCAGCCTTGACCTCCTGGTCTCAGGTGATCCTCCCACCTCAGCCTCCCAGACAGCTAGGACTACAGGTGTGTGCTGCCACACTTGGCTAATTTTTGTATTTTTGGTACAGACAGGGTTTCCCCATGTTGCCCAGGCTGGTCTCAGACTCCTGAGCTCAAGGGATCCACTGTCTCAGCCTCCCAAATTAGGAGATTACAGTGCTCCCTGCCAGACATGGAACAGACTTAATCCCTCATGCAACAGTATTGGGAGACCGGGACTTTTGGGAATTTAGGCTGATTAATGCTGTTTTAAAGGGAGCTTGTGGGAGTGGGTTCGGGCTCTTTCACTGTCCTGCTATGTGAAGACACAATGTTCATCCTCTTACCCTCCGCCTTCTGCCACGTGAGGACACTGTAATAATTGGCACCTTGATCAGGGGCTTTGAAGCCTCCAGAACTGTGGGACGATACATTTCTGTCCTGTACGGGTTACCCAAGCTGTCATCTGCCAAATACAATCTGCCATTGGATTCATGCAAGGAAGGGGCCCTGAGCCTGAGCGTTACTAGCTTCCCTGTACATTGGTCTCTATCCATAAAGGACTGTGACTCTTCGTTACAGCAGCACAGACGGGCAGAGTGGAAAGTGGCTTCTCTTCCAACTCCTCTACTGACTCTCATCGCAAACTCAGCGAGCATTTTTTCGTCCTTATCTTTCTAAAAGGACATCTTGGTAGAGTGGGGACTGGAGCTCAGACAGTGCTGGTTACTAGGGTTGGGGTGTCTCTCCAATTGATTTACAGTTGAGGCTTAGATACTGTTTTAAACTTGGGAGGAACCTCCTAACCATCTAAACACAGCCACTGATTCACCCGGTGGGCCAGAGCAGTCTGCCTGGGAGAAAAATACTGAGAGCACTCTAATGACTATTGAGGTGCAGGGATATAAAATTGAGATGGCTCTGGGCCAAGATCAATTTGTTAGAAACAGCCAGGCTTCCTGAGAGAATGTTCCATTTAGGGGAAAAGGAGGTTGGCTGTGCATGACCAGGTAGTTCTCTCCCTTGGGGTCTCTCATGAGGTTACAGTGAGATGGTGGTACAGCCACAGAAGTGGCTCCATACCACATGGCTGGCTGCGCCAAGCATTCAGAGGTCTCCCCCAACACCATGTTGTCAGGTTGGAGGGACTACTGGTTTGAGATAGAAGGTGGGACGAATGCCAAAAATCCATTCCAACCCTGCAACCACAGTGCCAGAAAGCACATCCTTCAGCATGCTTTGTGGAAGGATTGCATGTTTATGGCAGTTAAAGATTGCAACACTTTTGAGTCCCCAAAAATCTATGTGTGATTACACCCCCCGACTGAATGTGATGTGGGGCTATCCTCTGAATTAGCAGAAGCCTAACTTTCTGTGTGCAATGGCAGCCAGAGCTTATTCCTCTGGTGCCACCTGCCGTAGATATACAAGTCCCTTTACCTAACACAGACACAGTGATATTGGGAGTTCGTGCCACCACTGACTCCACTGGCCAGTGGGAGGAGACTAACCTCTGGCTCAACCTCCAGTAGAAGCAGATGTTCTTGAAGCTATTTGGGCAACAAAGTTCAAGGATTTCACCTGTGTCAATGTGGGAGAGGGAGGGATTTTAAGGGGGCACTTTTGGCAAGCTCTGGAAGGGGAAGAATTATAGAACATGGTAAACAGAGACCAATGTACAGGGAAGCTAGCAATGCTCAGGCTCAGGGCCCCTTCCTTGCATGAATCCAATGGCAGATTGTATTTTTCAAGATGGCAGCCAAAAGACCCCAGTCATATGTACTCTTCTTATAGGGTGAGGTCCATACGCCTCTTATGGAAAGGTGGGGTCTATGTGTTCTTCCCTAGAATATGGGCAGGCTTGTGACTCTGATACGGATGATGCTTGAGGATTTCCAGGCTAGACTGTAAAGGAGAATTAGCTTCAGCCCAATCATCTTGGAAACCAACTGCCATTCTGCTAGGAAGCCAAGACACATGGAGAAGCTCTGAGTGTTTTGGCCAATAGTCCCAGATGAGGCTCCAGCAATAGCTGGGTTCACACATGAGATGTGAATGAGGAAGGCTTTGAGATGGTTTCAGCCCTAGCCACCATCTAACTGTAACCTCATGAGAGACTTCAAGGAAGAGAATCACGTGGCCAAGCCCAGCAGACCAGAATTGTGAGAGAAATAAAACAATTCTTATTTTAAGCCACTATGTTTTGGGGTGATTCATCCCATAGCAATATATTCATAGCAACTTCCACAGGCTAGCAATAGACAACTTCGACAGGCTGCTTCTGAGGCTCTGGAGTGGCCCTGGCAATGTGTCCATTTGGTCACTTACTTTGGTCAAGTTTGCAAAAGCACACATTTTAACTGTAATTGGCTAAAATTCTGATCTCTTTCTGCTCTGACTTGTTCTCCACCTCTTTGTGTTGGGTGATAGAGTGGATGTGGGCATTTTTGGGATCCAGGAAAAGAAGAATTGAGTTGTTGAGTGTGGGTTCCATTGGATTTATTTATGTGGTATGGAGTCACTCTGTGTACGTTTGTAAAATGGCTTTCAGAATAGTCTTAGCCTCCCTTGTACTGACTTATGTGGTGGTGTAATGTAAATTGCATGATTGTGTCATATGACGTGTGGATTTGCAGGAACATGGATGGATCTGGAGGCCATTATCCTTAGCAAACTAACACAGGAACAAAAAACCAAATATCGCACGTTCTCACTCATAAGTGGAAGCAAAATGATGAGAACACATGGACACATAGAAGAGAACAACACACAATGGGGCCTATTGGAGGGTAGAGTGTGGCAGGAGGGAGAGCATCAGGAAAATAACTAAAGAGGACTAGGCTTAATACCTGGGTGATGAAATAATCTGCACAACAAACCCCCATGTCAAAAGTTTACATATGTAACAAACCTAAACTTCTACCACCGAACTTAAAATAAAAGTTAAATAAGAACAATAGAAATGTACAGAGCTAGAAAAAAGTCTAGCTCCTCTCCTCTGGGAATTATTCCAAATCTTACAGCTCCTACACAAAAATAGTTTGGTGGAGGTTTTCCTAAATTTGCCAAGAATCCTGAAAACTTATCTTTTGTTATCAATCATGAGTTATGAAGCTGAAAGAAAAATTTAAATCCATCAATAATAAAATACTAGAGGCAAAATGGATTATTATTCTTCTCTCATAGAATATGATATTACAATATTATTGAAAAAGCAACCAAAGAATACATGGCCAAAAATGTTGGGAAAAGAGTATTACGGAGATAGGTCAGGAATTTGTTTAATTAAAATATGCGATTTTACTGAGTTTTGTATATATTTGGTGGTAGCAGTAGCCAGAGTAGACTTTGCTGGGAGCCTGGGTCATTAGATTGGTAATATTAAAGTTGTGTTGGGCTCATTTGCTCTCACCTTCTGGCACACACAGGGGATATCTCAGTTGATTTCTCACAAGTCTTTGGTACCCACGACCACTCCCACCTTTTTGCAGTTTTCACTTTCACTGACTTCTCTGGACTTACACTGTCAATTTTCCCCTCTGGCTAACTGTTCTCAGTCATCTCTACAGAATTCTCTTCTTCTGGGTCCTTGTGTTGTTGAGGGCTTTACCCCAGGGCTTCTTTTTCTCTCTCTGGGCAAGCTCGTCCATCCCCATTGCTTCAACCCCACCTACCTGCTGACAACTGCTGATTCCACATCTCCAGCTCAGATCTCTTTCCCAGGCTCTAGACCAGGAATTGGCAAACTTTTTCTGTAAAGCAAAAGATAGCAAATGTTTAATCGTCATTGTACCATCTCTGTCACATCTGCTAAGGTAGGGCAAATGTAGCTACAGATAACAGTAAAAGAATGGGTGTGGCTGTAAATACAACTTTATCTTTTTAAATAGGGGCTGCCCCATGGGCTGTAGTTTGCCATCCCCTCCTCTATATCAGGATATCTAACTCCCTTATGGAAATTTCCACTTGGGATTTCACAAGTTCCCAAACATAACGTTGTCCCCAGACAAATTCATATTATTTGTTTCTATGTGTTCCTTCTTAATGAATGATGCCACTATCCACCAGATGTCCAACCCAGAAATTCAGGCAGCATCCTTGATTTCATTCCCCACATTCAATCAGTCACAAAATCATGTCAATTCTACTTTCTCAACATCCCCCTAATCCATTCCCTTTTCTTTCTCCACTGCCTTCCTCAGCCCCTCTCATCTCTCTTACAATCTCAGCTTCTTACAATCTTCTCACCATGCTACAATCAGAGGGATCAGGCCACTCTTGGATTTTAAAAGCCTTCAGTAACAGTGCTCCCTGCCTTTCTTTGGTTGAAGTCTAAGCTTCTTGAAACAGAGTGAGAAGCCTGGACAATTGGACCATTTTCCCATGTTAGCCAAATTCCTCTCATCTGCCTGCACCTCCTGCCTCTGGGACCCTGTACATATTCTGCTTAGGGAATGTGTAGCTGGTGATCAGTAACTATGTGAGGCCAGTATCCCATGGGCAGTAAGAAGCATCTACCAAGACAGTTGTAGATAAAGAAAGGCAGATTTATTAAAGAAAGCATAAAAATATGTTGCAAGGGAGCAATGGGCAGGCCAGAAAGAGAGGAGCTGACTGCCAAGAGACAAAGGCTTGCTGGGGATTTTATAGGATGTTGCTTGTACCGCGTGCTGAAGAGGGCTTTGTGCAGTACTGATAATGCCAAGGTTGCAGTGGACTGACCTGCATTTTTCTATCAGCTGAGGGCCTGGTGTTAGCTGGGCACAGGAAGATTGTGAGTTATTTGTGCAGGAGGGCTATGGTCCTGGACCATGAAGAAAGGCAGACTTACAGCTTATCTGCTTTCTCTTTCTGTTTTGCCTCAGTCCCGCCAGCCTGACTCCTTTTGCCTAATTAGGACTCCGTGGAATTCTTCTCCTTTCTCATCCCTCTGGCTGTCTTCTAGGTCTCAACTTGGGATGTCACTTCCTCTGGGAAGTGTCTCCTCACCTCTCAAGACTGTCTCTCTGTGCACCACTACAACAAATGGAACCTGGGCCACTTCGCTTTTACAGTTCCGGTTTACAGACCTGCATTGCCCCAAACCCACGAGACCAAAAACTCCCTGAGGGCAGAGGTGGCCCCTTATTTACTCTTGATTCCCCAGCACCTTGCACAGCACTAAACCTGGTACCAACAGAAAGAACATCTGAAGGATAAGAGTTTATAGCAAAAGTGGTTTCCACTGACATTCCCTTCTCTCCTCCCCAACTTTGGATTGCAGAGCCCAGGAGCTGATCAGGCTGCAGGAGGAGAAGACAAAGGAGAAGTCATTACTCAGGGCCTCTGTTTTGGTGGTGTTTTTCTGGTGTGTGGAGATGGTGGGTCTCCCTTGAATACCTGGGAGGCAGGAGCAGGCATGGACTCCTCTAGTCTCTGGGTTCTGGACTCACATGGGGCGGGGGGGCTGCTGCTCTCTGGCACCCATCAGTCCTTAACCATCTGGTCTCCAGCCAAGGAGGGAGTGTGGTGGTGGAGAGGCCTGTCTGTCCTACCCATGTGTCCTCTGAGCTCACGAGAATCAGCCAAAGGCTGAGTTCCACACCCTGAGTTAGAAGTTCTATTACTCTGGACTCTCCCTGGATGTTGGGAATTCTCTTAACTAGTATGGAAGCAGTTACATCATCCTGGGTCCTCCAAAAATAGGCACATGTATGTAAATATAGGCACATATAAATGCAAATACATATATATACACATATGTCCAAATATATAATTTTTGTTTTGAAATAATTATAAACACAAGGAGTTACAAATACGGTACTGAGAGGTCCCTGTACCTGTGACCCCACCTCCCCCAGGCAATATCTTACGTAACTAGGGTTCATGATTAAAACCAGGAAGTTGCCATTGGCACAATGTCAGAAACTAGTCCGCAGACCTTGCTCAGATTTCACCATTTTTTTGTGTGCACTCATTTACTTTTCTGAAAATATTTAAATGTTTTCTGCATGACTGGTCTCCCCCACACACCGTGAGATGGGATTTTTTTCTGAATGAGTTTAGAGACCAGTGAATGTGAGAGATGGGAAGGATGATTCGGTGCATCTCTGTTTTATCCATGGTGGGTCTGGAACTTAGGGCAGAAGGATCCTGGTTTCTCCTCTGGTGAGTCCTGGTGCCGCCTCAGTGCAGGCTGCTAAGTTATCTGGGACTGACTGTCTTCTCTGCTAATATTTGTCTTCAGCATGTAACACGTCTGATGAGGAGATGGCCAATGAAAATTAACTTTTTCAAAGATGAATAGATATCTAGACTTTTTCAAGCACAACTCGATTAAGAATATATCACCTCACTGAGCCTCAAATTAGTCAGGGCTCACTTAAAAAGTGTCACCTAGTGCCAGGCAAATTGCCTCACACCTGGAATCCCAGCACTTTGGAAGGCTGAGGTGGGAGGATACCTCGAGCCTGGGAGTTCAAGACCAGCTTGGGTAACATGGGAAAACCCTGTCTCTACAGAAAATACACACACATACACACACACACACACGCACACACACATACACACACACGCACACACACACACGCACACACACACATACACACACACATACACACACACGCACACACACGCACACATGCACACACACATACACACACACACACGCACACACACACGCGCACACACACACACACACACACGCACACACACGCACACACACACGCACACACACACGCACACACACACACACATACACACACACACGCACGCACACGCACACACACACCATACACACGCACGCACACACGCACACACACGCACGCACACATACACACACGCACTCACATACACACACACATACACACGCACACACATGCACACACACGCACACACACACGCACACACGCACGCACACGCACACACACACACACACATATACACACACACACACGCACACACACACGCACACTCACATAGCTGGGAGTGGTGACATGCGCCTGTGGTCCCAGCTACTCTGGAGTCTGAGTTAGGAGGATCGCTTGAGCCCAGGAGTTTAAGGCTGCAGTGAGCTGTGTTTGCACCACTGCACTCCAGCATGGGTGACAAAGACAGCCTGGGTGACAATGCCAGCCCATCTCCAAAAAAAAAGAGAAAAGAAAAAGAAAGTGTCTCCTAGTGGATTACATTTTAACCACTGTGCTAACTGAGCCAGCTATCTCTTTACCTGACATGAGGGCTGATACGCATTTCATTGCATGATCCCAGGGACTGACGAACAAAGGCTAACATGTGGAAAAGGGCAATTAAAGAAAGAAGAGCCACCTCCAGGTTAATTAGTACAAGTCTCCTCGCCGATATATCCTAATACACTAAAACAGCAGTAAAAACAATCTGCACATTGGCATCGAAGGCACAGATAAACTTGCTGAGGTCACTTATGATGTCAGAAGGATGCTTTGTATGAGTCCTTAACAGATTAATTAAGTTCTTGCTGTTTTCACTTGGAAATGATACTGTCGTCTTGGGGCTATTCAGAGATGTTCATGGTGACGAAACAAGCTTGCCTGGAATGGCAGTTCCCAGGTGGCAGAGCCTGGGCTTGAGGAAGGTGGAACGTGGGTGTGGCAAGGAGCTGGCAGGTGCAAATATCAGGCCAGCAATGCAGTCCAGCCTGCATGGACGTGCGTCACCTAGGAAGTTGTGTCCTGGCTGCAGTTTCCACTTCAGGTGCGACAGAAGGGTGAACTCCACCTCACCTCCTGGTGAGGTTGACCTTTCCTTGCATTTATGACTTTTCTTTTTCTTTCTCTTTCTTTCTTTCTTTCTTTCTTTCTTTCTTTCTTTCTTTCTTTCTTTCTTTCTTTCTTTCTTTTTCTTTCTTTCTTTCTTTCTTTTTCTTTCTCTTTCTTTCTTTTTCTTTTTTTCTTTCTCTCTTTTTCTCTCTTCTTTCTTTCTTTCTCTCTCTCTCTCTTCTTTCTTTCTTTCTCTCTCTCTCTGTGTCTCTCTCTCTCCTTCCTTCCTTCCTTCCTTCCTTCCTTCCTTCCTTCCTTCCTGCCTGCCTGCCTGCCTGCCTTCTTTCCTTCTTTCTTTTGTTCTGAGTCTTGCTCTGTCACTCAGGCTATAGTGCAGTGGCATGATTTGGGATCACTGTAACCTCCATCTCCTGGGTTCAAGTGATTCTCCTGACTTAGCCTCCTGAGTAGCTGGGTTTACAGGTGTGTGCCACCATACCTGGTTAATTTTTGTATTTTTAGTAGAGATGGGGTTTCGTCATGTTGGCTGGGCTGGTCTCGAGCTCCTGACCTGAGGTGATCTGCCTGTCTCAGCCTTCCGAAGTGCTGGCATTACAGGCATGAGCCACCATGCCTGGCAGGGTTTATGACCTTCTTTGTGAATACTTGCAAGGAATTTACCATTTTAATGCTGGAAGAGACATCCATTCCTTCATAAGAGGACCTGAGTGAATCTTGATTGCAGGCCTCATGCTGGGCAGAATTAAGGAAATTCAGTTTGTTTCCAATCTTATTGAATGTTCTTATGCCTCCTACAAGTGCAGCAGCAGAATCTCCATGAATCTGGTGCATGAAAGTTTCCTGTAGCTTCTTTAGGGTAGAGAGGCTGGGGAAGAGTAGAGACTGATTTATACTTTTTAGATGTGTAGTTGATCCTTGAACAACAAAGGTTTGAAATGTTTTGGAGTTTTGTTGCAACAATGTGAAAGATACTCAAAGACAAACCATGTAGCTAGAAATGTCAAAAAAATAAAGAAAAAGTTAAGCATGTCATGAATGCATAAAGTGTATGTGGATACTTAGTCTATTTTATCATTTAAAACCATTAAATATACACAAAACTATTACAAAAAGTTAAAAGTAATCAAAACTTATGCACACACTCACAGATCATATGTCGTGCTATTCTCATTCAAGAGAAGTGTAAACAAACATAGAGATGCAGGATTAAATTGTAACTGCATTGGCCAGGTGTGGTGGCTCATGCCTGTAATCCCAGCACTTTGAGGGGCCGAGACCGGTGGATCACTTGAAATCAGGTGCTTGAGACCAGCCTAGCCAACGTGGTGAAACCCCATCTCTACTAAAAATACAAAAATTTGCTGGGCATGATGGTAAGTGCTTGTAATTCCAGCTACCTGAAGGGGGCCAGCCCCTCCACATCTGTGGGTATTTCTCATCAGTCGGGACAAGAGACTGAGAAAAGAAATAAGACACTGAGACAAAGTATAGAGAAAGAAAAGTGGGCCCAGGGGACCATCACTGAGCATACGGAGGACCTGCACCGGCACCGTTCTCTGAGTTCCCTCAGTATTTATTGATTACCATTTTCACTATCTCAGCAAAGGGAATGCGGCAGGAAAACAGGGTGATAGTGGGGAGAAGGTCAGCAAGAAAATATGTGAGCAAAGGAATCTGTGTCACAAAATAAGTTCAAGGGAAGGTACTATGCCTGGATGTGCACGTAGGCCAGATTTATGCTTCTCTCCACCCAAGCATCTCAGTGGAGTAAAGAGTAACAAAGCAGCATTGCTGCCAACGTGGCTCGCCTCCCGCCGCAGGGCAGTTTTCCTCCTATCTCAGAATAGAACAAATGTACAATCGGGTTTTATACCGACACATTCAGTCCCCAGGGGCAGGCAGGAGACAGAGGCCTTCCTCTTATCTCAACTGCAAGAGGCCTTCTTCTTTTACTGATCCTCCTCAGCACAGACCCTTCACGGGTGTCGGGCTGGGGGACGGTCAGGTCTCTCCCATCCCACGAGGCCATGTCTCAGGCTATCACATGGGGAGAAACCTTGGACAATACCCGGCTTTCCAGGGCAGGGGTCTCTGTGGCTTTCTGCAGTGCACTGTGCCCCTGGTTACTAAAGAATGGAGAACGGCGATCACTTTTATCAGGCATACTGCCTGTAAACACAAAGCATATCCTGCACTGCCCTAGATCCCTTAAACCTTGATTCCACATAAGACATGTTTCTGTGAGCTCAAGGTTGGGGCAAAGTTATAGATTAACAGCATCTCAAGGCAAAACAGTTGTTCAGGGTAGAGGTCAAAATGGAGTTGCTTATGTCTTCCTTTTCTACATAGGCACAGTAACAGTCTGATCTCTCTTTTCCCTACACTACTCCGGAGGTTGAGGCAGGAGAATCGCTTGAACCCAGGAGGCAGAGGTTGCAATGAGCTGAGATTGTGCCACTACACTCCAGCCTGGGAGAGAGAGCTGGACTGTTTAAAAAAAAAAAATTGTAACTGCATAAACGTAACCGTACTGCATGGTGCATCTCTGTAATAATTTCGTAACTTCCTCCTGGTGCTGTTGCAATGAGCTCACGTGTTGCGAGTATCCACTTAAAATGTTCTGTGATGCTCAACATCCTGGCACGAGCAGTTCATCCCCAGTGAATTGCGCATCACAGTAAAAAGTGCCCTCTCCCTGTTCGCGTGTATTTTTCCTTCTGTTTCGTGCTGTACTGTAAACCTTGAATAACACCGTGGGATCCATATGAAGTGGCACTAGTGATGCTTGAAGTGCTCCCAAGAAGCAGAGAAAAGTCATGACATTACAAGAAAAAGTTGAATTGCTTGATACGTACTGGAGGCAGGTCTGTAGCTGGGTTTGCTTGCATTTCAGACAGATGATTCATCTTGTAAACAGGTGGTATAAACTTACTGTACGGATAAATACAGAACAGTACTGTAGATGTATTTTCTCTTCCTTATGATTTTCTGACAAATGTTCCCTTTTCCCTAGCTTACTTTATTGTAAGAATACAGTATGTCATACATATAACATATGAGATGCATGTTATTAACTGTTGCTGGCCAACAACAGGCTATTAGTAGTTAAGTTTGGGGGAGTCAGAGTTATACCTGGATTTTCTACTGTGTATGGTCAGTGTGCCAAGCCCCCAAGTTGATCAAGGGTCAACTGTAATCCTAAAAGAATCTAATACAATATTGCAAACAGTAGGTGGTCAATAAATAATGAATTGAACTAAATAATACATAAATCTTAGAGTATGTGCAACCTGATCGTAATACACAGATCTCTCTCTCTCTCTCTCTATATATATATATCTTTTCTGAGTTCATGCCATTCTTTCAGGTAGAAAGCGCCTTATTTTGAATTAGTTGTCTTCACAGCAAAAATCCCTCTAAGAGTGTAGTGCAGATTCCTATGTACAATCTGGAATAGTCCATTGCTTCATGCCTACCCTGGACATGAAGGGCCGTGCCACAGCAGAAGTGTCTATGCACCCACCCCTGTCTATACCTAAGCAACGCATTCCTCTTTGCTTTGCTTTTACAGGCTACAGAGTACAGTGGCTCCAGCACAGAGCTCTGCTCAACATCCTTCTGTGCTTTCACGATGCTGATGGATGATGAAGGTAGGGAAGAATGTACAGCCAGGAGGCCATTAGGAGGGCAACTAATTTACAAAATCACATTTATAGAATTGAGTGCATCCAACAACTACCAGGGGAAAGTTGGGCAACAGCTAGTCCAACACCACCAAGTCAAAAACAAAATGACCAAAAAAAAAAAAAAGAAAAAAATGTGGATATAGAATTTCTGATTAACATCATTCCTGAGGCAGCTTATCCAGGGGAAACTGCTAAAATAATATTTTAAGTCAAAATGAACACATACTAGAAACGTTATATGTTAGTTGAGTCTGTTTTTTGTTTTTTGTTTTTTTTTTCCCAAAGTATTTTCTCAAACAGATCAACCTTAGCCCCCTAAGAGACATTTCACATTAAAAATAAAACGTCTGCCCACTGCTGGTTTCTCAACTTGCTTCCACCTTCTCTCCCCTTTAATGAACTGGGCCATGAGGTGAGTCAGAGGGTAAAGGGAGTGGTAAGAATTTGAGGAGAGAGGAGAGTGAGGCTAAAATAGGAAATCAGGAAATGTGATTAGGTCCCCCTTGTCCCTCACATGGGGCCACCCTCTTATTGCCCAACGTGGTTTCTTCTCGAGGGTTCTGCATGGTTCCTCAATCCCAGGGAATTCCGCAGGACGTTCCACCCAAGACCACTGGGCTCCCACCTCTACTCTTTTGCCAGTTAATGAATAAGAAGGAATTTCACTGCCTGGAAACAGGAACGATGCTTTCTGGTCCTTATTTCACATCTAAAACAGAGAGGTCAATTGGATTATTCCTAAATACCTTTGAACACTAAAATAGAAGTTTTAAAGCAAATATACTACCTTTTTGCTGTAGCCTTAAGCCAGGGAAAAGTACAGATTCAACATTTAAAATTGAGATAGACACTTTCCACTTAATGCTACCACTCTTGCTTTACTTCATGAGACTGAGAATATGATAATGCACCATAAATTCATTTGGAGGAAAGATTGATATTTTATAACAATCTATAATTACAGAAAATGTGAGTTTTCTGGGAATAAAGACATTTTGAAGATAATAAAATATTTTCACTTATGTTGTAATTTTGACCCAGTTTGGTATAGGAGGTGGATATGTTAACGGGTACACCTAGCTTAAGTTTGCAACCTAAGACCTGAATGGGTTGTGTCTATAAGCTGCACCCCTGGTTAGGCACACAATCTTGGGAAAGCCTCAGCGCCCCCCTCATACACTAGGGATGAGAACAGCACTGCCTGTTGGGAAGCTTGAAACAACAAACAAAGGTAGCATCAGTCACTTGTGTCACTGTTACTCTATATAAAGGTATGTTTTATCCCTCAGGCTTCAAATCAAATTCTACTTTTTATCTTTGATTATGGACAATTCAACTATGATGTATCCAAATAAATCATAGTTCTACTTTTAAAAGTTCTTTATCTGATTCATTGAGCTTCCTGACTGTGTGAGTTTATCATTCTCTCCATGGTTAGAAAGTCCTCAGCCATCACTGCTTCAAGTACTTTTTCTGTTCCAATATCTCTTTCCTCTCCCCTGTGACTTGCTTTAAACATAAATTAAATGTTTTCATATTTTCATGGATGTCCTTAAGGCTCTGTTTATTTACCTTCTCAGGCTTTCTGTGTGTGTGCTGTGGTTTGCACAAACGTAATGTTTTCGAGCTAGCTTTATCTTTAAGGTCATCTAGTGATTTTTCTCATTACAGAGATGACTTTTTTTAGTTTTTTACTTTTGATTTGGCCCTTTTATATTTTTTCTTTTTCTTGATATTATTCATTTATTCATTTCTTGTTCATGTTTGCTTTAAATCCTTGAACACAATTATGATACATACATTTTAAATCTCCTTGCCAATTCCATTGTTTTTATCATTTCTGGGTCTGTTGGTGTGGACTGGTTTTTCTCCTGGTTATGGATCACACTAAGTGCTTTTTGTATGCCTAGTAAATTTTTAATTTTTTTGTGGATACCTCATAACTCAGCAATTTGATTTTGTTGTTTACCTACAAACAGGTTAAGTTGTCTTCTGGTGGGCAACTAATGTATTTTGAGATCACTTGGATCCTTTTAGACTTGGTTTTTAAGCTTTGCTAGGGTGTTTCTGGAGTAGCCTTTAGGAATGCATTAATCCTACTCCTAAAGTATGGTTTTTTGGGGGTTTCTACTAGATGCCCAAGATGTTCAGTGAGGTGTCTCTCCTCGAGCTGATCAGAACTCAAACACCTCCCAGTGCTATGTGAGCTCTGGCATCTTCATTGAACTCACTGTTCTGTTGCAGTTGTTCTTTCCCCAGTAGCTGTTCTTTGCCCTACTTTGCCTGTAGAATCTCTCCCTGTGCATATGCAGCTTTATATTAGATTCAAGGAGACGTTTATGCATATTCCTGGAGCTCCATTTCCCCCCAAAGCCTTTCCATTATTACCTAGCCTAGAAAAATCTCAGTTTTCTTAGAAAACAAATCTCCAGTCTCTCTCCCCAGTTTAGCGAGACTGCTGCGGTCTGCTTTGGTTAAAACTGCTTGCCTTTAAGTCTAGGAAGGGCCTCTAGAAAGAAAGTCAGGGTCATTACGGGGTTGATCTCATTTGTTTCTCTTTCTAAATTATCTCAGGTTGTACTGCCTGCTGTCCAACATGTGCAAACAGTTTTTCCATATCGTTCATACTCACTTATGGCCAGAGACCAGTTTTTGTCAGACCTATTTTTTTTTTTTTTGTCCACGTACCTGCCCATTTTAATCTCCACATCTGTTTACTTCCCGACTCTCATCTGCATTTCTGCTTTTACTCTTCCTATCCCGACAACCCATATCCCTTCAGAAAACTGGTGCTTAGAACCCAGTGTGTTCACACAGGTTAGTGTTCACATATAAATACATATGAATTCGCTGCTCCTGACCCATGTCAAAAATGGTAAACACAAACTACTCCAGGGAAGAGAGGTGGGAGTGCTAGAACTGCATGGTTGAAAACTGCAGGGATCTTTAGTGGGCACTGCAGAATGACTGGGTCTAAGCATCTGATCATTTGATCTCCTGAGCTTTACATTAGTGAGACCTCGCCACTTCAGTATATCCTACTGCTTCTGTCAAACTATTGTGAAAGATGGCAAGCCTAACATTTCTCTTCACTCAGACCCTTTGCCCGAAGAAAAAGTTTCCTGAGACATTTTGCTACAAATTTTGGGTCTATGGGAAATTTAAACCTAAGAAGTTAGCTTGATGAATGGGTCAGTTAAGAGAAATTTTAGTTGACTATTGTTCCCCTTATGGCTAACATGACAGACATACGCATTTGGATAGTATGATAAAATCCACCGATGCCCAGTGTGGGGTCATAGATGACCAAGACTGACATGTTCTTCCTGTGATAGAGTGAAAAATGTGCCTCAATAACTCTGTCCGTCACCTTGGTAGCACTCCTGGACTGAAGGGCTTTGCTCAGCGGGTGCTGAAATTTAAAAAGAAGAAATCAAGCTCAGTATTGTCTACAAAAAATAAATGTGAAAAAATTTATGACACATGAAGCAGAATAATCTGAGGATTAGCACTTTTCACGCTTCTGTATTAGCACACAAATCAAAGTGTAAAATAAAAAAAACCCAGTAGATTCAAATGATTCTAGAAACTTAGTAAGTTGTCATAAATATTTCAATTAAAATCAGGGAATGAAAAATATATCAGAGTACCTATAATTCAAAATTGCAGTCATGTGCATGCTCTTTTGCATAGACCTCTTCTGGGTGTTCATGAGAACAAGGCAGGAGACCAGCGTGGCATGCATCAGGCTGTACAGGCTGTAGGTGGTGACTGGCTGTCAGCGGAGGCACACATGAAACCCTGGCCCACTTCCCTAGACCTCTGTTCCTCCAAAGCCAAAGCCTTCAGCTTCTGGGGGATGGGTCACGAAGCAGTCCTACATCTAGGACTTGCAGGCAAAGACACATTGTCTCTCAGTGAGAGGTACAGGCCCAAATTTTATTCCCTTAGAGGGGAGACAGGGAATCTTGGGCCCAGGATCCTGCATTGCAACAAAGCAGACGTCCACTACTCTTCTTCTCAAACACCGACACAGATACAAGTTCTGTGAGAAAGAGGGGCAAGGACACTGAGAAATTCCTCCCCTCAAAGCCTAGGTGTGCAGGGCCTGCCTAAGATGGAGGTAGGCTGAGAAGATGGAGCATTTGCTGGCTATGTACTGCTACATAGACCCATGACGATGAGGAACTAACGAGGTCGTGTTAGGTTTCTCAAGGATGACAGACTCAGAAACTGCATTTCTCCGAATCGGCAAAGCTGAAGATTGCAATGAACGCTGCCTAGTTGAAGAAATGCCAGGAACGGCTTATGATGGGCTTGGTTAATCACAAATTTGGCAGGAGGTTAGAATACCCATTTTGACTAGGACACTGAAATGATCTGTTGAATAACCAGGGGAGTGGTAAACCCAAAGCCCTAGAGGGTCTGCACCCATCCTAATGCCTCCACCCTCTCACGGGGTGCCAGACATCACTGCTCTGGTTCCCCCAGAGAAGGTGCTGAGGCTTCCTTCCCATTGGCTGACGCTGAGTACGCATTCGACTTCCCGTGCGGCATGGAAGGCTTCTGTATCACTAAGATTTTGCAACTCTTTTCACCCCAACGTCCCAGGGTGTGGTTGTCTGGCCACATACTTCTTACCTTGTTCAAAAGGAGTCCCTGTGCTTGGAATCAAGATCACAGTGGGAGTCATGAGGACACTTGAGTCTGTCACCAGGCATTGCGTCAGGCTGCAGTACTCACACCTGACACTGGGACCCGTGGTGGAACACCAAGGGCGAATCTCAGCATCTGGATTCTCGCAGTTGTTCCTGGTCAGGCTGCTGCAAATTCCAAAACAATACAGGTCACAAGAGATGGGAGAAGATACAAGGGCATCCGGCGCCCTCTATGTTTTGCTGTAATAAAATGTTAACAAGCGACTTTGAAATATTCACACTAATGGTCCCATAACATGCACAAACAGTCCTTAACTTTGAAACAACTCTGAACATTTCAAAGACAGATTATAATTCTTATTATAAGACATCCAAAGTTGTCTATGCTCCAGAAGAAAACATCAGTGTGTACAAGAGAGGATCCAAATACCCTCCTTCCACCTTCTGCCGAATACATTCCTCCAGATTAACCGAGAAAGACTTTGAGGTGTGTCCTGTAGATTGTTTTATGCATATACAAATTCACCTCCTTCTGGCTCTCTGTATCTCTCTCTATAGGACTATGTGATCTATTTGGCGTCTGGTTTGCTGATTGTTGTTCTCCTAAGGAATCGATCCACATTATCTATGTTCTTGAATTGATAACATACCGTTGTTCTCAATATCTTTGCAGCTTTAAGACCTGGAGGATGCTAAGCAATGGTGCCTCTCCACTGTTACTCCTGATGGTGATGGATATGCTCCCTCCTTGGTCTGTCTTCTGTTTAGCCAGACTTTGGTCAATCATATGGATCTTTTCAAAGAACCAACTTTCTGTTTCATGGATTTATTCCCTTGATGGCCTATTTTCTTGTCCACTGGATGTAATTAGTTTGGCTTATTTCCTTCCATTCACTTTCCTTGAATCTTATTTGCTTTTTCTTGTCTAGATATTTAAGTTGTGATCAACTTAAATCAACAACTGTCAACTTAAATCAACAACTGTCAACTTAGATCAACAACTGTCAAGTGTTTGCTCATAGGACCCTTGAGACTCTTACAAAGTATTGGGGATCTTAAGGAGCTTTCATTTTTCAGTATACATGATGAGTATTTATTGCATTAGAAACCCAAACTGGGCTGGGCGTGGTGGCTCATGCCTGTAATCCCAGCACTTTGGGAGGCTGAGGCAGGCGGATCATGAGGTCAGGAGATCGAGGCTATCCTGGCTAACACAGTGAAACCCCATCTTTACTGAAAATACAAAAAATTAGCCAGGCATGGTGGCACGTGCCTGTAGTCCCAGCTACTCAGGAGGCTGAGGCAGGAAAATCGATTGAACTGGGAAGGCGGAGGCTACACTGAGCCGAGATCATGCCACTGCACTCCAGCCTGGGCAACAGAGCGAGACTCTGTCTCAAAAGGGCCAATAAAATCTTCGTTTTCTCAATGCGAAGTGTTTTAGCCTTATTGACTCTCTCTGAAGGTATCTCAAGGGTCCTCAGGTTTCTCCAGACCACACTTTGAGAACTGCAGTCTGAAATCATTGATTTTTACATGTCTGTTTTCTCCTAAGAGCATCAAACATTAGAGAAAACCCTAAAAACATTCATTGCATCCCACAAGTTTGGATAGATTGTGTTCTTTTCTTATCCAGTTCACAACTTTTCTAAATTCCTTGGTGATTTCTTCTATGTCTCAAGGAATATTTTGAAATGTGTCTTTTCACGTCCAAATCTTTGAGAAGTCAGCAAACTTTTCCTTGTTCGTACATTACTTCATTCTGTTGTGTTCAGAAAACACACTCTTTATTTCGTTTAAATCTATGGAGACTTGCTGAAAGGCCACATGTAGGGTATACCTCGGCAAATGCTTCATGCACACTTGAATGTGTATTCTGCAGTTTGGCATAGTGTTTAGTAGGTCAACATTTTGCAGAGATAATAGAATTTTGCCTGATTTTTTGCATATTTGTTCTAGTATATTGTGTTTGGGGAAGATTTATAACCATAGTGAGAGAGAAGCAAGGAAACCTCTAACTGGTTATTGGCTTATCTACTTCTCTCTTGAGTTCTTTCAGTCATTGCTTCATATATCAGAAGGGCTCTTATTAGGGTACAACACATTTAGCCTTGGTACGTCTTCATGGATGAACCCTTTTCACTCATGAAATGTCCTTCTGATCTTGGTCTTATTTCTTGTCCTGAAATCTCCTTTGTCTGATCTTGACATTGCCACTCCAGCTTTCCTCTGCTTCACGTGTTCCAGGTATAGCGTTTCCATACTTTGGTTTTCCATTCAGTTTTTCCATTTAAAGGGCACTGATTGTAAAAGAACCTCACTGGGCTTTGGTTTTTACTCAACTTAACCGTCTCTGCCTTTCATGTCCAGTGTATCATCCTGTTTCATGGAATTCACTTAGGAGGGGGCTGAGTTTCAGTCGGTCAGGATGCTATGCATTTTCTGCCTGGACCTCATCTTCTTTATTTTGTACTCTTCCTTTCCTTTATTCTTTTGGATAATGGAATAGTCTAATTATAATCTATTCCTCTATGTTTTAATGATGATGGTGGCTCTAGGACTCACAATATCCCTCTTGGACCTACTGCATTCAACCACATAACCCCACATTTATATTACCTAACATCATGGATGACATCACAAACTGTGTACTTCCACAGATTCCCTACATTATTGATGCTACTGCTTTCAAACTTTTACCTTTACATATGTTAAAAAAATACATTGCTATCATTTCGCTTCAATGAGTCGATCTGTCAAAGACAGTAATAAATTAGATGAATACAATCTTTTACATTGAACTTGACATTTGCGATTTCCAGGCTTCTTCATTACATAGTATGGATTAAGGTTTTTACCTGGTATTATATTCCTTCTACCTAAATAGCTTTCTTTAACATCTTTTCTTTTTCTTTTTTTTTGAGACAGAGTCTCACTCTGTCACCCAGGCTGGAGTGCAGTGCCGTGATCTCAGCTCACTGCAGTCTCCGCCTCCCAGGTTCCAGCGATACTCCTGCCTTGGCCTCTTGGGTAGCTGGGATTACAGGCATGTGTCACCACGACCGACTAATTTTTTGTATTTTTAGTAGGGATGGGGTTCCACCATGCTGGACAGGCTGGTCTCGAACTCCTGATCTCAGCTGATCCGCCCACTAGACCTCTCAAAATGCTATGATTACAGGCGTGAGCTACTGTGCCTAACTTTAACACTTTTCTTTCTTTTTCTGTTGAGAGGGAATCTTGCTTTGTTGCCCATGCTGGAGTGCAGTGGTGCAATCTTGGTGATTTTGGCTCACTGCAACCTCTGCCTCCAGGGTTCAAGTGATTCTCCTGCCTCACCCTCCAGAGTAGCTGGGATTACCTGCATGCGCCACCACACCCAGCTATTTTTTTTTTTTTTTTGTATTTTTAGTAGAGATGGGGTTTCACACTGTTAGCCAGGCTCGTCTTGAACACCTGATCTCAAGGGATCCACCCACCTTGGCCTCCCAAAATGCTAGGATTACAGGTGTGAGCCAATGTGCCTGGTCCTTTACACCTTTTCTTATGGGAAACTGCCAATCAGACAGGCTTTTAGATTTTTGTTTGTTTGTTTTGGGGAGGTACAGAATATTCCTTTGTATAAATTCATTTTCAAGGGATTTTTATTTCTGGATATAGTGTTCTAGGTTGATCTTTTGTTTCTATTTCGTCACTTTAAAGATGTTATTCCATGGTTTCTGGCTTGCATTGTTGCTGACGAGATGGCATCAGCCTTTTTTTTTTTTTTTTTTTTTGTCGTAGCTCCTCTACGTTAAAGGATCTTTCCTTCCTCTGGCTTCTGGAAATGGTTTTTCTGCTTAGCTTTGAACTGGGACAATTTAACTATGATGTCCCCCAGTAGAGCACAGAGTTTTGCTCTTTAGAATTGTATATCTGAGTCACTGAGCTTCTTGACTTTGTAAGTTTCTTGTTTTCTGGATATTTGGAAAGTTGTCAGCCATCATGGCTTCAAGTATAATTTCTGTCACAATATCTCTTTGCTCTCCTTCTGTGACGTGCTTAACATGTATATGAAATGTTTGGATGTTTTTATAGATGTCCTTGAGGCTCTGCTGATTAGTTGGTTCAGTCTTTGTGTGTATGTGTGTGTGAGTGTGTGTGTCTTTCCTGTGGTTTGTCTAGTTTCTATTTAATTATTTTCTAGTTCACTTTTCCTATTGTAATGTCTAAAGTGATGATAAGGCCATCCAGTGAATTCTTCATTAGAGATTGCCTTTTCTCAGTTCTTTAATTTCTATTTGGCTCTTTAATTCTTTTTCTTTCTCTTGATATTCTACAATTGTTTCTCTCATGGTCAGGTTTTCCTTATATCCCTGAACATAGTTCTCATAGGTGCATTTTAAATATTTTTGCCAATGCCATCATTTCTATCATTGCTGGGTCCGTTTGTGTTGAGTGATTTTTCTCCTGGTTATGGATCACACTAAATGCTTCTTGTGTGTCTAGTAAATTTTTAATTGAGGTCACACATTGTAGAAAAGCCATATAACTGAGCAACTAGACTGTGTTCCTTAACTCTAAGGAGGTTGAGTTTTCTTCTGGAAGGCAGTTAATTTACTTGGAGATCATTTGGACCCTTTAGACTTGCTTGGAAAAAGGGTTGCTTGCGGGTTTCTGGAGTTGCCTTTACTCTAGGAATACAATGATCCTACTCCCAAAATATGGTTTTCTTTGGTTTCTAATGAATGCCCAAGATGTTCACTGAGGTGTCTCTCTCACAGTGGTCAGAACCCAAATATCCCCCAGTGCTATGTGAGCTCTGGCATCTCCATTAAGCTCACGGTTCCCCTGCAGTTGTTCTTTTCCCAGTAGCTGTCCTTTATCCTCCTTTCTTTGTGGAACCTCTCTCTGTGCATACGCAGCTTTCTATTTAGCCAAAGTCTTGAGGAGACTTCTACGCGTATTCCTGGAGCTCCTTTCTCCACAAATCCCTTCTCATTCTTAGCTAACCTGGAATACCTCAGCTGCCTGAAACATCGCAAACTTCAGTCTCTCTCCTCAGTTCAGCAAGACTGCCATGGTCGGCTTGGGCTCCATCTCCTTGCCCTTTAGTCCAACAAGGGTCTCCAGAAGGATGCCAGGCTAATGATGGGGTTGATCTCCTTTGATTCCCTTTCTCAATTCTCTTAGGCCTATCATGCCTATTGTCTAACCTGTGAAAACACTTTTCCCATGTATTTGTTAATCCTTCATGGCAGAAAGGCTGGCATGGTCAGAACTGGGTTTCTGTCCATCTTCCTGCATGTGTAACTCCTCAGAATCTCTATATTTCCTAACTCTCAGCTGCCTTCCTACTTTTGCTCCTCAAGTGCTGGCAACACATAGCTCTTCAGACACCTTGTGCTCGGGACCCAGTGTGTTTGTACAGGTTAGAGGAGAAACTAATTGGAAGATCTGGATGTCGATATAGATATCCTTTACTTGGGACCCAAGGTGAGAATGGCAAACACAACCTTCACTTCAGGGCTTGGAGACTAGAATGACAGAATTCCCTTGTTAAACAAGCACATTGGTGTTTAGTGGGCGTTGTGGAATGGTACTGTTTCTAAGCACGTGGTCATGTGGTCTCCCGAGCTTTCTGTTCATGGGACCTCACCAGCCTCCTGCTTCTGTAAACTATTAGGAAAGAAAGCCAGCCTGAGATTTCTCTCCTCTCAGACCCTGTGCCCAAAGAAAGAAGCCTGAGGCCAGGTGTGGTGGCTCACGCCTATAATCCCAGCACTTTGAGAGGCTGAAGCAGGCAGATCACAAGGTCAGGAGATCTAGATCATCCTGGCTAACATGGTGAAACCTCGTCTCTACTAAAAAATTAGCCAGGCATGGTGGTGGGTGCCTGTAGTCCCAGCTACTCGGGAGGCTGAGGCAGGAGAATAGCATGAACCCGGGAGGCAGAGCTTGCAGTGAGCCAAGATTGCGCTACTGCACTCCAACCTGAGTGACAGAGCGAGACACTGTTTCAGAAAAAAAAAAAAAAAAAAAGAAAGAAAGAAGCTTGAGACATTCTACCCAACATCCCGGGTCAGAGAGAAATTTGGTCTTAAAATGTTAGCTGGAAGCATGACTCTTCCAAGAGAAATTTAAGTGGGCTGCTGTTTCTCTTAGGGTAAAACTCAAAGATATACCCATTTGGGTAGTATTCTGTGGTCCTCTGATGCTGGTGTGGTGTCACAGAGGACCAAGACTGACATGTCCTTCCTGTGACAGTGGTGGAGAATGAGGCTCAGTAACTCTGTCCATCACCATGGTAGCAGTCCTGGACCCCAGGGCTTTGCTCCGTCGGTGCTGAAATTCAAAGAGAAGAATTCAAGTTGAGTAATTTCTAGAACAGAGAAGCATGGAAAGAAATCTGTGACAGACACAGGACAGAGTTCTCTGAGAATGCTAACTATGCTCTTTTCTATATTAGCAGGCAGAGGGAAATGCCAAAAGAAAATAAAACAACAATAGATTCGTAGCATTCTAGAACCTTAAGGAGTTCTTAGAGTGATTTTCTTTAAAACCTGGACACCACAGAACAGATGAGAGTGCCTATCAGTCGTAATGGTTCTCACGCACATACTCTTTTGCATAGACCTCTTCTGGGTGTTCATGAGAACAAGGCAGGAGACCGGAGTGCCATGTATCAGGCTGTGCATGCTGTAGGTGGTGATTGGCTGTCTTGGGGGGCAGACATGAAACCTGGGAAATTTTTCTATATCACTGTTCCTACAAGACCAAATTTTTTCAGCTTCTGGAGGACAGGTCAGGAAACGGTCCTGCCTCTAAGACTGTAGGCAACCACCCTTTGCTTCTCAAGAATGGGTAGGGGCCCAGATCTTATTCTCTTGGTGGAGAGATGGGGACTTTTCTAGTGCCCAGCATTTTGCATTGCAACAAAGCAGAAGTCTACTACTCTTCCTCTTTAAACGCCCCACAGATACAAGTTCCATGAGAAGCAGGGGCAAGAACACTGAGAAGTCTCTCCTTTCAACGTCTAGTTGTACACAGCTTGCCTAAGACTGAAGTTGTTCCCAGAGATAGTGCATTTGCCTTCATTGACCAAAAGCTGAGCATTCAGTAACAGGAAACAGCAGAGTATCTGTGGGGTTAGTTTGTGTGCATGAAGCTATCTCCTCTGTAGTGCAGGCATGCAGTGACTGCTGAAATCTCAGAATCGATTAGGAACGCTGAGAAAACTCTTCAACCTCCCAGGCCCCACTCTAAGCAAAAGATATTAATAGTAGCCCATCACTGGAGGAATTTAAACCCTTAGTGCACTTAAGGTAAAAGTAGCAATCACAAAATCCCAAATTCAGCTCAACTAGTGACTACATTGAGTCAGTTACCCACAACATTTATTTGCAAGAGAAGAAGGGTGACCATTTCAAAGTATAAATAATACTTACTGCAATCTCTACTGTTCTTCCATTTATAACGTCTAGTTTTGATTAAAGAATGACAAGGCATACCAAAAATCCAAGGGGGGAGAAAGACACTATTGAATAATAAAGCAATCAAGAGAGCCAGACTCAGAGAAGACTCCATCTGACAACTATCAGATTTGAATTGTACAATACTTACATTAATATGTTAAAGGATTTTGTGGTAATAGTGGACAGTATGCATGGATAGGTGGAGAATTTCAGCAAAGAGATGGAAACTACAGAAAAGAGTAACATGAAAATGCTAGGAAGAAAATCGTAATATCAGAGATGAAGAATTCACTCAATGGACTGAGAAGTCAACTAGACACAACTGACAAAATAATCCATAAACTTGGACATATGTTACTAGAACTTATCAAAACCAACACAAAAAGAAAGAAAAATAGTTACTGGAAAAAAAAAAAGCAGAACAAGCTTATAAGATTTATGAAACAACATTTTTCTAACACTGGGGTACTTAGAGTCCCAAAAGGAAAATACAGAGAGAAGTGAAAAAAGAACCATTTGAACAGATAATGGCTATGAATTTTACAAAGACAATGAAAATCAACAAATCTACAAATCCAATGAGCTCAGTAAACCTCAAGTGGAATAAAAACAAAAAATTAGTAATAAACACATCATAGTCAAATTGTTGAAAATCAAAGATAAGAAAATCTTAAAGGCAGTCAGAGAAAAAGGAACTATTGAATACACAGGAAGAAGTGCCAGATTTCTGGTCAGAAACCATTTAAAACAGAAGATAATGGAATATCATCATTAAAGCAAGGCATGAAACTCTCAACCTAGTATCTATACTTGGCAAAATTATTTTAAAAACTGAAGGCAAAATAAAGACTTCTTCTGACACACAAAATCTGAAAGACTTCAGCAGCAGCAGATCTGTGCTACAAGAAATGCTAAAGATTGTTTTTCACAGAAAGAATCTGACAACAGATGGAAATTGAGATCTACCCCAAAAGATGAGGAGCACCAGAAATGGTAAAATAAATTAAGAAGGAAATATTTAAAATATGTGTATTCATAATCACTTTAAAACGCAACTGACCATTCCGTTAATGGTCATGCAGTTAATGTATTGTGAGATCTATAACAGAGTGGATGTTATAGATCTCTGTTAGAGAGAGCAATAGCACAACATTTTGAGGGAGGAACTAGAAGCACAAGGATGTAAGGTTCTTATAGAATAGTATCCTTTCAAGGTAGAATAGTATCATTTCAAGGTGGAATGTGAAACATCAAAGATGTATAATTATAAACATCGAGGAAAATACTAAAACCGTTAAAAATTAACTAAACTCATAAGTAAATGGTGGAAATAAAAGGCAATCATAAAAACACTTAACCCAAATGAAGGCAGAAAAAGATGAAAAAAGGAACAAAGTTTAAATGGGACAAAGAGAAATAAGTAACTTGATGGTAGGTGTAAATTCAACCCTATTAACAATTACTTTAATGCAAATGGTCTGTACATCTCAATGTAAAAGCTGAGAAAAAGATATATCAAACAAATACTAGTGAAAATAGAGCTGTGAAGGCTGTATTCATATCACCACAAATAGAGTTCAGAACTTCAGAACAAAGAATGTTCCCAGAGATAAGAAGAAACGTTACATAATGATAAAGGGGTCCTTTCATCAAGAAGACATAACAATCCTAAATACACATGTGCCTAACAATAGGGTTCAAAATATACAAAACACAGTTACGATCTAAAAAAGAAACAGACTAATCTACAGTTGAAGTTGGACACATCACCATTCAGCCTTGGGAGTCAATAAAGGAGACAGACAATCAGTAAGGATACAGAAGAATACCAGAAAGCAACTTCACCTAAATGATCTTGAGAGAACATCCCACCGAACAACTGTAGAAGACACATTCTTTTCAAGAGCACATGAAACTGAGTTTCAGACCAGCTTGGCCAGCATGGTGAACCTCGTCTCTACCAAAAACACAAAAAATTAGCTGGATGTGGTGGTGTACATCTGTAATTTCAGCTACGTGGGAGGCTGAGGCAGGAGAATCGCTTGAACCTGGGAGGTGGAAGTTTCAGTGAGCCAAGACTATGCCACTGCACTCCAGCCTGGGTGACAGAGCAAGACTCCATCTGAAAAAAAAAAAAAAAAGAACTGAGTTTCAGAATCAGTAATAAAAAACCGACCAACCAGAAAAAGCCTTGGACCAGACAAATTCACATCTAAATTCTACCAGTCATATAAAGAAGTGCTTGGACCAAGACTACTGAAACAATTCCAAAAAACGGAAGAGGAAGAACTAACGCATTTTATGAGGCCACCAGCGTCATTCTGATGCTAAAGCTTGGCAGAGACACAACAACAATAAAGGAAACTTCAAGCCAATATCCTTGATGAACACAGATGCAAAAATCCTCAATAAAATACTAGCAAACTGAATTCAGTAGTACATCAAAAAGCGAATCCACCGCAATCAAGTAGGCTTTATTCCTGGGATTCAAGGTTGGTTCAACATACACAAATCAATAACTGAGATTCATGACATAAATGAAACTAAGATCCTCAAATATGTATCTTAAGGACAGTTGTCTTTTATACTATCTCATTGAGGTTCTCTGAATTTCCTGTGTTTGTATGTCGACCTCTTTAGTGATTTTGGGGAAATTTTCATGGACGATATCCTCAAATATGTTTTCCAAGTTGCTCACTTTCTCTCCCCTTCAGAGACAACAATGAGTCACAGATTTGGTCTCCTTATATAACCCCATATTTCTCAGAGGCTTTGTTCATTTTTTACATTTCTTTTATCTTTTTCTTCTTTCTTTTTCTTTTTTTTTTTGAGACGGAGTCTTGCTCTGTTCGCCCGGCTAGAGTGCAGTGGCATGATCTCGGCTAACTGCAACCTCCTCCTCCCAGGTTCAAGTGATTCTCCTGCCTCAGCCTCCCAAGTAGCTGGGACTGCAGGCACGTGCCACCATGCTCAGCTAATTTTTGTATTTTTAGTAGAGATGGGGTTTCACCATGTTGGCCAGGATTGTCTCAATCTCTTGACCTTGTGATCCACCCACCTTGGTCTCCCAAAGTGCTTTGATTACAGGTGTGAGCCCCCATGCCCGGTCACTTCTTTGTTCTTTATTTTTGTCTGACAACGTTAATTTGAAAAATGGTATTCAAGCTCTGAGATTCTTTCCTCGGCTGGGTCTATTCTGCTGTTAAAACTTCTGATTGTACTATGAAATTCTTACAGTGAGATTTTTTAGCTCTACCAGATGGGCTTGGTTCTTCTTCAAATGGCTTTTTTGTCTGTCATCTCTTGAATCATTTTACTCACTCCTTAGATTCCTTGGGATGGGTTTCAACTTTCTCCTTAATTTCACTCAATGCTCTCTGCTGCCATCCAGATTCTGAATCCTATGTCTGTCACTTCAGCCATTTCTTTCTGGTTAGGAACCATTGCTGGGGAGCTAGGAGCTAGTGTGGTCATTTGGAGATACGGAGACAGTTTGGCTTTTAGAGTTGCCAGAATTCTTGTGCTGGTTCTTTCTCGTTTGTGTGGGCTGATGTTCCTTTAACTGTGATGTAATTTGAGTACAGTCAGTGGATTTCATTTCTGGATGTTTTCAGAGGGCCAAAGTGGTGTGCAAGGTCTTTATTTGTGGCTAAATTTCCATCCATAGTTTTACAGGGGAGTATACTAACAAAGTATTTTTGATTTTAAAGTTTGCGCTGCAAACTCACAGATGGCTCATAAATGGCCTGTGAGTGGGCTCTGGCTCAGTCACGTGGCTCCTCTGCATTTCCTCGCATTTGGAGCCACGCTCCCTCTCAGTACCCTGAGGATGCCAGCTCCTCTCCCACTTGAGTGCTGGCTGCAGATCTCAGCTTAGCACTCCTGGGCTGTGCACCGCAGCCCTGGGGCAAGCTCAGGCTTTATGTTCACTCCACAGCTTGGGGGCGGCAGGGGCAGGAACCTTGTCAGTGGCCATGGGAGTGGACTTTTTGCCCGTCCCTTGGGGCTCCACTCCAGAGAAACTTAGAGCTATTGCCAATCGGAAGAATCAGCCAGGGTGTGGTGGCTGCATTGTGAGCCCAAGCCAGAGGGCCCTGCCTGGTGAGGAGTGGGGCATCGGGGGCGTGCAGGGAAGACACACTGGCCTGTTTTCCATAGGGTGGCTGGGGCCTGCTGGGGTGTGAATAAAGCGCTCAGGATCTTTGTTCCTTCCCCAGTCCACAGACAGCAAGGGCAGTACGACTGCAGTGGCTGTGGCAGATGGGCTTCCAGTTGCCTCTGGGAGCTCCATCGCACAAAAACAAGGAGCTGCTGCCAGTGGAAATGTTCAGCTGAGTGTGAGGTGCCTGCACTGTGGGCCCAAGCCAGGAGCCCTGCCTGGTGAAGAGTAGCAGGTGGGAGCTCACAGGGAAGAGAGACTGGAATTCTTTCCATATAACCTCTGCTGTGTGCTGGAGGTGTCAGGGAAGTGACCCGGTCCCTTTGTTCCTTCTCCAGTCCAAGGCCAGTAAGGGCGGTCCTGCTGCAGCTGCAATGGCAGAGGGGCTGCGGGTTGTCTTTGGGATTTCCTCCCTAGAGAAGTACGGAGCCAACACTGACTAATATGTTCAGGCAGGGCCAGGGGGCCTGTGCTCTGCCCAGTGAGGAGTAGCAGGGGCAGGGGCCAGTGTAGAAAACAGTGTGGCCACTTTTCCATAAGGCAGCTACGCTGTGCTGGAGGTCAGCGAGAGTCCTGAAGCTCCTCGCTCCCTCCTGAGGCTGCACTTTAATCTCAAGAGTTTGAGATAAACACTGGTAAGGAAGAAAGTATAACATGTATGGCTAATGAAACCCAGGAAGATAAGTCAATGCACAGAAGTAATTCCAACCTAAAGAAATACTTTTTAAAATCATATTTATAGAGGTTTGCAGTGATACTAAAAACAATATTGCAAATCATTATCAAGAATACAATAACTAGGGTGTTTGTTTCCCTTCCTGTTTAACACCTGTGATCAGAATCTTTGGAGAGCTAAATTGTTATTATTAACCTCTTAATACCTAGCCACCAACACAGCACAGGAAACAGTTTTTAAACTGTCATACATCCCTTTAAATCTTCATATACTTAGTGGAACTTTTGCATATCTAAAAAGACACGTAATTTCCATTGAAATCCAGGCCACCTCTTTTTCTAAACAATGAGACTATTGATCCACATTTTAAAAGAAACTGTAGAAAAGGAACTGTAACTTTTGCACATTAAAAAAAATTTTCAGAGTCTGAGGAAAATATAGACCATGGCCCCCCAAACATGGAAAATTTAAGAATAAAGCTAATAATTTTTTACAAAAATTAGCTGGGCATGGTGGTGTACAATTGTAGTCCCAGCTACTTGGGAGGCTGAGGCACTAGAATTGCTCGAACCCAGGAGGTAGAGGTTGGTTGGAGTGAGCTGAGATCGCACCACTGAACTCCAATCTGGATGGCACAGTGAGACTCTTTCTCAAAAACATAAAAAAATAAAATAAGGATTTTTTTGTTCCTATTCGACTGTTACTGAGGATTAAAAAGCCACAGTATTTCTATTTTACAAGGCTTCAGTCCAGAAATTAGAGACCTGGGCCATGGTCACCCTGCAGAATAAGAAGCCAAGATCATAAGGATTGCTTAGACTTCCCATCTCTTCCTTAAATATAAAATAATATTTCAAATATCCCATTTTCAGGGTCATAGGGGTAGATGTGATTTTTGTAAATCCAATCTCTTCATTTTTTGAACAACTACAAAAAATGAAACCCAAGAGGTGAAATAATATACTCAAGCTGACATGGCTAATTAGTAATCAAATCCTGTCCTAACTCAGAATTCAATGTCACTACGCCATAGTGCCTTCCTTCTCTGGTCTCATAAATTAAAGACGGAAAAGAGGAGGAGGTGGAGTGAGAGGAGGGGGAGGAGTGGAGAACGAGGAGGAAGAAGAAAATGTACTTTTCAAATAAACTGACCTCTCATCCTCATGACTGTGGAGGACTTCCTGCTTTCAGCCATTATCACACATTATTGCTCTTTACTCTGATATTGAAATGACCTGCAGAGGAAATCAGGAAACCAAATAAGTATTTTTCTTTATTTAAAGAAAACAAATGTTTATTAACAAGTGAGACACGCTAAAGAGCACTGAATCTCTTGATGGACCAGGGAGCTCACAACGGCCGCCTCTTTCAGTTATTTGGGCATGGCATCGACGAAGTACTGAACAAAATACACCAACGTGGCAGTAACTCTCGTTCTCTTGTGCCCCTACTTCCCCTCCCTCATAATTTTCTCCTTCTTTCTTTCTGTTTCAACTGCTTTACTTCTTCTTACTCGTTTTCTTAATTTTTGTTTTGGGGTTGGAAAGAAGCAACTGTCCATGACAGTACCAGTAGAAATAAAAGTGGTTTAGACATATAGGATTCTTCAAAGGGGTCCTAACGTAGATTAAAAATAAAATGTTAATTTTGCTAAAGATTATTAATAGCTTATTACCATTTAAAGTAAATTTGAAAAAATAGACAAAAGTACAATGCCTATTTGGTAAATATTCATGTATTTTATAACAATATATACCACGACTATATATCCAAAACATTAGAGAGGTACCTAAGGAATAGAAAGGTGTATGTACCCAGAAGATGATGAAGGGAAAAATGAAATGCAATACTTAAATTGTATTAAAATGAAATCTAATAAAATATAAACATGAAATTTATAAATAAGAACTAGGTCTCACAGAATGGATTAGAATTGTTCATCATATACTGAGTAATATTACTAAATTGAGTTTGTGTTCCTGAATTCCCAAGTAAAACCAAATACATTTAAAAATTAGGAAATTCAAGGCAAACTTTGTTTCTTCTATATTTTCTTGAAAAACCCAAAACCTAGCCCACTGGGTCTTTACTCCTTTATGGCAACAAAAACACTATTTCTGAGTAGCAGCTGTATCTTTGAAAAGGGACTACGTTCTTGTAATAGCATCCACTTCAGTTTCACTTATCTGTAATCAGCTTGGCACATGTAAAAATGTGTTCGTAATTATTTCAAAGTGTCTAGCAGAACAGGTGAGGCAATATAGATCAATGAGAATTTTGACCTTGACTAGAATGTATCACGTTCAAAGTGCTTTTGTACATTCAAGGTCAATAAATTACCTTGATTTAATGTCCAAGCCCTGTTGCCCACAATCTTATTTTCTACCTTAATACTGTTTCCAGTTCAGAGTCTATAAGAGAATCTCTTTCTTGGCTTCCAGTGTTATTTATTTTACCTGCATACACCTATTCCTACTATAGCATTATATATATAAAGAGTATCTATTGTAACTGGAGCTATTGGGAATAGTATTCTTATTTTAGAATATAATAATTTTGCTTACTTGATATAATGCATTTTAAACTGGCCAGTAAAATTCAACCTTCTGCAAACTTCATGTAGTTTTAAATTTTTAAACCTCATCAGGTAAAACCAATTCATACTAATGTTCACTAAGCATTGTCATATTTTTCCCTAGAATGTTTGCATCCATTGAAATGTCTACTAACATAACAGTACAGGAAAGTGTCTATTTTCCTTCATCTCCTCTTCTGACTTGTACTTTCTATACATTATTACTTTTTAAAAGATGTCAAACTGTCTATCAAACTCCAACAATTATCTAAGCAAATGCAGTACACACGCATGCACACGCACACACATCATCTGGAATTCCCAACATCCTTTCTTGTGATACCACTTTTCATTTTGCAATGTCGTTGAATTTCATTTATTGGAAACACTCATAAGAGACCCAGGGATTGTTACACAAATGGCATTTCATTAGCAGGTCATTGATCTCTAGGCTTCCTGAAAGCCAGAAAAGACTTTAGGCTTATTACTTTGGGAGTGATTTAACCAAAGTTGCGTATCTTCTGCTAGACATGAGTGGTGAGTCACAGAGGTGATATAATTCTAAATCGTACTAAAGTAAAAATGCATACTTTTATACTTACAGATAAATGTGGAGGAAAAGGAGGGATAATACATTGGGAAAAGAAAGAACAGAACTAAGATTTACCTCTTTGTTCAGTGAGGACAAAATTCAAACTATCTCCTTTGCAAATAACTTTATTTATGCATTACATTTGATTTAGAAATAGGATAATAGAAACCATAAGTATTAACTTGATAGAGTTTTTAAATGCATATATGAATACATGGATTAGTGTTTTGTTTTTTTTTTAATTTTGTCAAAGAACATAGGCATTCTCTTCTAGTTACGAATAAGGCTCAATTTTTTTTTTTTTTAAACTAGAGTTCCTATGAGAAATGGCAGCTCTCACTGACTTCACTGGGTAGTGCTGATACATATATAAAATGTCCTTGAAGGAGTTCAGCCATGTGGGTAGAATGTTAAGAAGTGGGGTGCAAGCAGGGACTTGTATGCTTGCTTGTTTTGACCCCTTTCTGTCCCAGGAGGCTGCTGCCCTTCAGCCTGGGTCTCAGAATGAGAGGTGGAGCACACCTGAGAAAGCCAGGCCTGTGGAGTGAAGCAGAGTTACCCTGCTAAATCCAGATGACTCCCAGACATGTGAGTGAACCAAGCTGAGATCACAGAGCTTTACTGGTAGATGTGCAGATCTGTGAGAAAAAAATTCTTATTGTTGTATGTTGCTGGTATTTGTGGACTGTATATTTTGAAGCAATAGCTATAGCTACATACTGCAACAGAAGTTTTGAATATTTTTGTTTTCCATTTGTACAATATAGTCCTTTATTACGTAAAGACCTGATTTAAAAGACCTTTTTATGTGAATTTACCATTATGTAAATTTCCTGATTTTTCTTCATCTCAGAAAAACACTCTTCTATTATTTCTTTGATTATTGCTTCTAAACCATTGCTTCTGCTTTCTTGTTAAGCAAACTCAAGTGTATTTATGTGGACTTTTTATTCTCTTTCTTTTTGCTGTTATCTCAGCATTGGTCACATTTTAACCTGCATTCTGAGTGGACTTACTATTTCCTACACATCATTGATTCAATTTTTTATAGCCCAGTTCATTTTTTTTTCTCATAACAGAGCTTTAAGCCCTCAAATATAGCTTTCCTTTTTAATGATTCATTTATGCTTTCCTTTTTAAAATATATTCTCTTAACTTTTGAATTTATTTCTCATTTTTATTTTCCCATAATTTGGACTGAGAACACAAACTATTTTACTTCTAGAACATTCTTCTGTTTTTCAAAATGAATTCCTGTTGGTGTGCCCTGCTGTTATAATGATTGCTCTGGAATTCTTGTTTTCAGAGTTTAAGCTAAGAGTGAGTTTCTAGTCAGCTCCCTCCTAGTTAAATGTGTGATGTTTATCCTCTGTGTGTATCTGCTAACCCCCAGGAGGAAACTCCTAGTTTGTCTTCTGTTATTCTTTCTGGCTTATGATTTTTCTTTGTGTCCCAAATATAGAAAAGGCAGTTAAAGGGGTGAAGGTTGAGGTTAAATTTCAGTACAAGAGTTCTCAACAATAGCTTATTAATAAAGCATTTGATTAGTTTTTCCCTAAAAATAACTTGTTTGTTAGTTATAGATATTCTATATCCCTGAAATATAGCACTATACAAATACTGCTTTTAAATAAACATTTAATAAATATATCAGAGTGTTTCCCATTTGACTGATGGAATACAAAACCATTTTTATTTTTTAAAGTTTTTTTGACTTTTAGCAGTCAGTTTTCTAGAAAACCTGTGGTATTTACCCTATATCCACTACTGCAGATTGGGAACAGCCTATCAATATCTCCACATTGTACTTATGTAGCTTTCTTACTCCTTATTACCTTTAAGTTAGAAAAACATGTATTCAACAGAATGGAGTATATTATTCAAGCAACTTTTCTATTAAAGCTCTATTGCAGATGAAGGAAGACTTCGAATCTCTAATCAAGATTCTGTTTTAGTTGTGTTATATATTCCCACTTAAAATGAGGTATAACAAAAAGGTACTAAACTGAAAGTCCTGGGCAGGAGAAAAATGTAAATGTCTTCAGTTCTGTTCTTAACTCTTCTGCATCCTGCCTACTGTTCTAGGAGACAGACCAGAAACAAAAAGGAAGGGAAGACTGGGGAAAATTGAGTCTGAGGGAGCCATAAGTGAACGGACCATTAAGGATGGCCAGAGCCTGTAATTCCAGCACTTTGGGAGGCCAAGGCGGGCAAATCATGAGGTCAGGAGTTTGAGACCAGCCTGGCCAACATGGTGAAACCCCATCTCTACTAAAAATACAAAAATTTAGTTGGGTGTGGTGGTGGGCGCGTGTAATCCCAGCTACTCGGGAGGCTGAGGCAGGAGAATCACTTGAACCTGGGAGGTGGAGGTTGCAGTGAGCCTAGATCATGCCATTACCCTTCAGCCTTGGCAACAATGTGAGACTCTATCTCAAAAAATAAAAAATAAAAAAAGACCAGAGTGTGAAGATATTTATGTTTTCTAAAATTAAACAACTGGTGATGAGATAACCAGGGGAAGAAGTTTAATTAACTTTCTCAAATCCACAGAATGGAATGCACTATAAATTTGTACATGTAGAAGAAGTACCTTTAATATTTGATTCAATATTGAAATAACTGTAAACCCCTTCAGGATGAAACAAATTACAGACAGTTGGAAATACATATTTAGACTGTACAAAGGAAAGAACCTATGACAAGAGATGTAGGTCTAGGAGTCATTTAAGATGAATCTTTAAGTCACCCAATGAGATTGCCCAGAAAGACATGGGGACATTTGTGTCAACAGCATGCAAGTAAATAGAATGGCACAGACACTAAAAAAGAATAACCAAATATGGGAATTCACATTCCAGAGTGAAAATTAGGAGCAGGAGCCACATTCTGAACAATCAGGGGACAAAGTGGCCACAGGACACATGAGGCAGAAATGATGGAGGTGTGAGTAATCTGGTTTAGTTCTGGAAAACTAAGTCTTACTATTACAGCGAATTTTTTTAGGAGAGAATTTTAAAGAGATAAAAATTTTAATCAATGCCGCTTCTCTTAAATGCTAAACATTATTGTTACTACTTGTCAAGTGCTATAGGAAACCCACAAAAGTAGAAGATTAAGAAGATACCACCAGATTATAATTGTAAAATATTTGAGATCAATACATGAGCTCATATGCAGTGGGTGGAGTGAAAGTCAGGTATCAGTGGATTGAGGAGTGAGGGATCTAACAACCACTCTGATAACCTCTGTAGCAATTTATTGTTATCATTTATTAACACATTAGACAGGGTAGGTTACATGTTTAATGCAATCCTGTAGTCATTCAAGGAATTTTGGTTTTCTGAATGTTGAATAAGAATGGAAGTAAAGACTATAAAATCTACTTTTCATGCCTCTTTCATAAAAGAAAGGGCTAAAGTTAGGGCCAATTCTGAGGAAGGGGTAGGATCTTTGTCCTTAAATTCTTGAAAATCAAGATTAAAAAAAAGAAAAAAGATGTA
This sequence comes from Macaca fascicularis, assembly GCF_037993035.2. Taxonomy (NCBI): domain Eukaryota; kingdom Metazoa; phylum Chordata; class Mammalia; order Primates; family Cercopithecidae; genus Macaca; species Macaca fascicularis. The sequence continues at coordinate 10,232,330 of NC_088378.1, forward strand.
GTCTAGTGAAAAGGACATTCTACATCAGATTTTTTTTCTGCCCATCAGAAATAGAGAATTTCTGAATGAAGTTTAAAAAGCTTTAAAAATATAGTAATAACAGTAATAGAAATAAAACAATTTTTTTTCTTGATTTGCCTTTGAAATGTACATGTTAGAATAAAAATGGTTCTGTTACATAAACTCTTGCCTTTAAGGAAGCAATCAATTCTGTAAGTTATTGTGGGAATCCAAAAGACAAAATAATATTACAATTAAAACTATGTCAAGAGTGGTGTGTGATCATTTGATTTATGTAACTACTAACAAATTACTGTTTTGAACACAGGGAAATTAACTATCATTGTGATGTTTTATGATTTAATACAAGAACTTTCATTCTATGGAGTTTGATTTTTAGAGCATTTAACTATGAGAAATATTTAATCATTTCAAGGAAGTATCTTGCCATTTCCTGGACTGTGAATAAGATTATAAATCACATTTCCTGCAAAATCCTCACATTAACATTTTTACAGTAAAAACAAGGATAGAACAGAAAATATTACATCAATAGATTTAGTTTTAGAAAATTTAGAAGGAATTATAAATAAAGGTACGCCCCTTCCCCTCTGCCCCAAAGTATACGTGGCCTTCAGAGATCAGCAGACAGCTTCCCGTGGCTCACACAATAGTGTGGTTTTATCCCATGATTTTCCACCCTAGATGCTTTCTTTTTTTGGGAATATTGTTTCTTTTTCTTTTCTTGACCCAAGTCTCTCACCTCTCTCCTAACGTCTTAGTCATTAGGCCCCGAATGTTTGGAAGGCTTCCACATGGAGTTGTTTTCTTTGTTTTTCAAGGCATGCCTGGAACATTTTGTATTATAGGAAGTTGGAAAAAGCAGCCAGAAATGACTGCTGACAAGTGAGAGCTCTTCTGTCCTCACTGAAATACAGTATAACTGGAACTTTCTGACATTGGTCCACCTTAGCTTAACCCCTTGGCCATACCTTGCCACTGAGAACCCCGGGGAAGATTCTGACTTTCCTTCTACTTAGTGAGCACTCTGCTCATGTGTCTTCACCCTCCTAGTAAACCTCTCTTAACAACAATGTATGGTTTAAAATTATCAGGAAACCAAAAGGCAAGAAAGGGGACAAGGGAGAAGTGAATAAAGTTATATGGCTTTATATTTTAGAAAACATGGTCCATAAATAACAAAGTACTTGCTGAAGTAGGGCAAAGCAAAGAAAATCCTTGAAAACAACATATGTGGAAATTACTGTTTGTTGTAGACTCCAATGGTTCAGATACAGAATCATGATTAAAGACAGAAGCTATTTATTTCAGTAGAATGACAATGGAGAGATCTATCAGATGCCAGAAAGTAACCATCTCTCTGAAGTTCAAAAGCTGCAGACATGGATAATACATAACTTTGTCTCCTGAAAGATTGCATGTTTAGATAGAGCTCTCATTATCCGAGGAATGGTAGACTAAAACAAATAAAATAAAAATAAAACCATTGTATCTATGCCAAATAATTGCAAAAAAAAAAAAAAAAAAAAAAAAAACAGAAGACGGGCATACCATAAGCATGCTTTAGTTGCATACGACAAAAGCAAAACTTAAACAATTAATAAACAGAAGGAAGGTATTGGTATGTACCCAAATTGCAGACATTTATTTTTTCCACTTATCAAGTATTTGTGTATACCTTTCCTTTCCAGGCCTATTCAGAGACTAAAATAGACATGTTCATTGACTGTGGATGTCAGGAGACGTACAAGGTCAGACATAATCAGATCCAGGCATGTTTGTATCCTTTTATAAGGTCAGGCTTTCATTGATGCTTATTTATTCATAAAAGCCACAAGCTACAGGGAGTTCCCAAGAAGGCAACTCTCCTAAGTATTATCTCTTTACCTGGCAGTTACAGCCAAGAGCACACAGGCTCAAGCTGATCTACAAGTTAGTCAATATGGTAAACCATACATAGTAGTATAATTAATGGATGCAAGTGATAGGTTAAAATTTCCACATCAGAGTGACATTTAACATTGAGAGAAAACTGTGTAGTATAGGGAAAGATGTTAATGAACCAGTCCAAGGATAGCAAAACGGACAAGGAGAGTGTCTTGGACTAATCCAGGCACTTGTCAAAGTCTTGCAAGGGAAAGTTCTTGATTTGGGCAGAGCCTTTAGCAGCAGATGCTGGGTGCTGCCCAAGAGTGACCGCAGGACAGTGTCTAATGAGATGACTGTGTTGAACTGATGAAGTCCTGTTCTTCGTACCATCCTTGCATCCTATGATGAGGGCTATCTTACACCTCAGTCTTGTTGGGTATAGACTCTATTGATTAGACAAACATCTGGTCCCACTGATATGATGCCATTTAAAGTATAAGATGAGGTCTTTTTCTAAAATGGAGTTACTTATGTCTATGATGCTCTATACAGTGGATATTGTAATTTCGAAGAAAACAAAAAACTTTTTATAGATATACTTATGGATATTGTGAACCCCCCAAATCTGAGACATGTATCAGTTAATGTAAAAAGTTTATTTTGCCAAGGTCGAGGATGTGAGCCCATGACACAGCCTCAGGAAGCCCTGACGACACGTGACCAAGGTGGTCAGGGCAAAGCTTAGTTTTATACATTTTAGAGAGACATGAGACATCACTCAATATATGTAAGAAGTACATTGGTATGGTGTGGAAAGGCAGGACAACTTGAAGCAAAAGCAGGAAGACTGGAAACGGGGAAGGGGCTTCCGGTCACAGATAGGTGAGAGACAACAAACAGTTGCATTTCTTTGAGTTTCTGATTAGCCTTTCCAAAGGAGGCAATCAGATATGCTTCTATCTCAATGAGCAGCAGAAGGATACCTTTGAATAGAGTGGGAGGCAGATTTGCCCTGAGCAATTCACAGCTTGAAAGGGCCCAAGATATTTTCCTTCCACATTTTCCTCCTTTTCTTCTTAAAAATCTTTTGGAGAAAGCATTTTAGAAGAAAATGAGTCTCTGGTCTCTGATCTCTTACACCTGATCTCTTACAGCTAGGCTAGGATGGTTTATTCCTAGATGGGTAGGTCCCAAAAGTTCATTTTTAGCAAGTTGTGAAGTCTCACATCCTATGAAGAGGAATTAGGGAGATGAGATGAGGGAAGAAAAACAACAACAAACAAAAGAACAATCCTGGAAAATTGATATAGGCCACATTACTCTGAAGTCTATACATCAGTAGGCAGGTATGAAAGTGGCTTATGTATGTAAATAGGTTGCTGTTATTTTCTTCTGAAGTTTAATTTGTCTGGTTTGAGTTTGCAGGGCTTTAAGAAAGCACAACTTAAGTTTTCAGTGACTCCCAATTAGGAAAAATGGAAAAAAAGAAGGAAAGAAAAAGAAAACTTTATTTTGAAGACTTGAAAAACATTAGGCAAGACTAGATCCTAACAATAGGTGTACTATAGTTTTTGAAACATAGTAGTTTTTCTCTCTCCAGTTTCCCATTTTACTAAAGGCAAATCATGGTAGGACTGGTTTTCTTTACTATACTTGGCCTAATTATTTGTATGCATTGCAGCAAGAATAATTATTTTTACATAGGCTTTTAAATTGGCTTTAATGGAACTTTGTTCCATAGAAGGAATCTCAGATAAGACTTTTTAAAAGCTGAGCCCAGCTATGGATTTGTGCCATCAAATACCTATGAGTTGGGTATATTTCCTCTCCTCTTGAGGTTCCAAGATAAACCTGGGGCTTCTGGGCCTGTCAGAAAGTAACATTCTTAGCACAGATCAAAAACCCTGTACAGGCACTGCATACACAGAATATGAGGCCAGTATTTCCAAGGGCTTTATTGACTCTGTAACTCATTTGATTCCTTAAAGGAGAGCACACCATTCCAGTTAAAGTCTTGGTAAAATAACCAGTTTCTCTAATTGTGTCCTGTTATAAATGAAAACAGATTCTTTTTTTTTTTTTTTCTTTTTTGAGATGCAGTTTCACTCCTGTCACCCAGGCTGGAGTGCAATGGCATGATCTTGGCTCACTGCAACCTCTGCCTTCTGTGTTTAAGCAATTCTTCTGCCTCAGCCTCCCAAGTAGCTGGGATTACAGTGCCCACCACCACACTCAGCTGATTTTGGTATTTTAGTACAGATGGGGTTTCACCATGTTGGCCAGGTTGGTCTCAAACTCCTGACCTCAGGTGACCCACCTGCCTTGGCCTCCCAAAGTGCTGGGATTACAGGCATTAGTCACCACTCCTGGTATGAAAACAGTTTCTTATTGCACTTATGCAAATAACTATATTACCATAAGTTAAGAATACTCACAAACAGTTCCAAATTCTGGAGAAATCAGATAGAGAGAAACAAATATGCTCCAAATTTTGTTCATAGGAGTGTACTAAATTTTTTAAAGCTATCAGTAGCTCAAAAGAAAAGTTTTAAGACTCTGTAAAACAAAACAAAGGATCAGTAAACATTTTAAGCAAAACGTTAGAAAGAATAGTTCAGTGTGTGCATTTAATTTCTGTTCTGCTTGATACTCATGAACATTTTAACTCTCCATGAGTCCTGAATGTCTTTTTCTCTATTCTGATGTTATAATCTTCAAAGTTATCAGAATCTTTCATTCAAGAGCACCTGTTGAAGTTTTATAGCTGATTATAAAACCAACTTCTACAGAGGACCAAAACAAGACAATTGTCCATGGATGAAAAAAGGTTTTAGGGCACCCACAGTCAAAGACACAATTGACAAAGAAATGTATTACCTCTGTGGGACACAATAACTTTAACATAATTATTATTACTAATAATGTACACTAAGTCATATCAAAATAACAGGAGTTTTCCATAATTTTGGAACACATACCAATAACATATTTATACAAATACAGCCCAAAGAAAATAAAGTACCGTTTAATATTTGACAATTATTCTGGTATAATTTTTATACCAAATAAGCGAAATTATGTCATTTTTGGACTTTAGGGAAATGAATATCTTAAAGGATTAATTAGGTGAGAAAAAGACATAATTTGTAGTTTGACTTTGGAAAGCTTGTCAAATACAAAAGGTTTAAAACACTTGATATTACAAAATAGGATTACAGGTCATTGTGAAGTCATTCATGTAACCAAAGCGGTAACTCAAGCATTTCAAAAAAGTGAAAACCTTCATTCTTTGAGAGAGGAGACTTAATTTTCCAAATAAGAAGTCCTAATAAAAATAGCATGAAGCCAATTAAATTTGTTTTCCCAAATTTTGCAACCAATCTATAAAATTTAATCTTGATCATAAAATATAAGTTCAATAAACCTTTTATAACTTTTATAACCTTTATTAAGGAGTTGGTTAATGCTTCAAGAAAACCTTGCTAATCTGACACAGTGGTTCATATGCTGGTCTTGCATCAGTGTGTCTTTGACATTAATGATTAATTTATACAGAAACTGAACTTATTTTATCTTTCAAAATCAGCCCTTACAATCTTACGTGCCCACCTCTTCTGTGATAGTACCTGGGCCTTGAGAAGTTGAATGGTTTTAATTTCTGGCTCTGTGTCTCAGGAATATAGTTTATTTTGATTGGCATCTTCTACAGGGCCTGAAGATGAGGCTTTAATTGTTGCCAGTGTTTAAGATTTAGCAGGACTTGGTGTCGTTTTTAGACCCAGGAGTCAAAGTCCTGTAACTCAATGTCACAAAAACTTTAAAAGCACATATAGGAAGATACATCAGTTTTTTTTGCCTAAGCAAACCAAAACTTACTCATAATATGACAAATTGATCATATACAAGTTTTTGTTTTTTTCCTCAAAATAAATCCTCTTATTGTGACTTACACCAACTGTTCATAACATGCTTGGGACTTTCTGGTTTGTCCTGAATATTCCTCCTTCTGAAACAACCAGTCATTTTATCTAAGACTAAATCTGCCATATAAGATTCTTTCTCATATAAAATTGTGTCCCTTTAAGCTTTCTTACCATGCACATACAAAATATCTTTATTTTTATAACTTTCTTTACATCTCTTTTTTATTTCCTGGTTCCTTTTGCCCTGTTTTCTATGTAACCTTTAAATAAGCTTTGAATTAGATAAAACTTGTTCACTTTTTTTTTTTTTTGCAAGAGTATTCTCCTAAAATGTAGATTGGAAAAATACCCAAATAATGAAATGTCTATTATTTAATTTAATATAACTTTAGATTCTAAATTATGACATTTGTCTACAAGTATTTATCTTAATTATTTTATTTTGTTTACCTAGATTATTTATGGAAACTGTGATAGTTATGATTTAAAGTTATAGATCACCATTGAAAAATATAACTGAGGCAGTGAAAATGATATGACCTAACTGACTCCATCTTGCTTCTCACCTCCAAGCTGTCCTTCATTCCTGGACTTTGAAGTTTAGCTTTGAAACAAAGACATTAACAGTCCTTTCCCAAAACAAACCTCCTTACTGCCTGCGGACTAGACTCCCTAAAGCCACAAGATCAGAAATTATGGTAATCTTACTAAATTTAAGGTGCAGCTGTGTATGAAGAAACCTTTAGATCCAACTTACAAAGAGGCAGCATTAGGCTAAATTCAATATAATAGAGTAGATACTACATTTCCTGTATCCATTTGTCCCTGGAGGGACCCCTGGGTGGATTCCATAACTTTGCCATTGTGACTGTGCTGCAGTACCATGGGGTGTGGATGCCTCTTGGATATACGGTTACCTTTACTTCAAACAGATGCCCAGTTCACAACAGTGAACCCAGAGAGAGGACGACGGTGAACCCAGAGAAAAGATGATGGTGAATCCAAAGAAAAGATGACAGTGCACCCAGAGAAGAGATGATGGTGAACCTAGAAAAAAAGACGATGGTGAACCCAGAGAAAATACAACAGTGAAACCAGAGAAAATACAATGATGAACCCAAAGAAAATATGACGGTGAACCAACAGAAAAGATGATGGTGCACTCAGAGAAAACACAATGGTGAATCCAAAGAAAAGATGACAGTGAACCCAGAAAAAGACAACAGTGAACCCAGAGAAAAGATGACAGGGAACCCAGAGAAAAAATGATAATGCGCCCAGAGAAAAGATGACAGTGAACCCAGAGAGAAAACAACCGTGAACCGAGAGAAAAGACGATGGGGAAATGAGAGAAAAGATGACAGTGAACCCAGAAAAAAGACAACAGTGAACCCAGAGAAAAGATGACAGTGAACCCAGAAAAAAGACAACAGTGAACCCAGAGAAAAGATGACAGGGAACCCAGAGAAAAGACGACAGCAAACCCAGAGTAAAGGCGACAGAGAACCCAGAGAAAAGAGACAGTGAACCAAGAGAAAAGATGTTGGTGAACACAGAAGAAATACGACAGTGAAACCGGAGAAAAGATGACAGAGAATCCAGAGAAAAGATGACAGAGAATCCAGAGAAAAGATGACGGTGCACGCAGAGAAAATACAAAAGTGAACCCAGAGAAGAGATGATGGTGAACCCAGAGAAAAGACAACAATGAACCAAGAGAAAGTACAATAGTGAACCCAGAAAAAATAGGACAGTGAATCCAGAGAAAAGACGACAGTGCACCCAGAAAAAAGAGGATGGTGAACCCAGAGAAAATTCAATGGTGAACCCAGAAAATAAAGGATGGTGAACCCAGAGAAAATTCGATGGTGAACCCCCCAAAAAGATGACAGTAAAACCAGAGAAAAGATGATGATGCACCCAGAGAAAATACAAAAGTGGACCCAGAGAAGAGAAAACAGTGAACCCAGAGAAAAATTGACAGTGAACCCAGCGATAAGACGACAGTGCACCCACAGAAAAGATGAGAGTGAACCAAGAGAAAAGATGACAGTGAACCCAGAGAAAATACGACAGTGCACCCAGAGAAAAGACGACATAATGGTGCACTGTTGTCTTTTCTCTGGGTTCGCTGTCGTTTTTTCTCTCGGTTCACTGTCTGTTCTCTGGGTCAACTCTTGTCTTTTCTCTGTGTTCACCATCATCTATTCTCTGGGTTCACCGTCTTCTTTTCTGTGTGTTCACTCTTGTATTTTCTCTGGGTTAACTGTCATCTTTTCTCTGTGTGCATTGTCATCTTTTCTCCTGGTTGACCGTTGTCCATTCTCTGGGTTCACCATCGTCTTTTCTCTGGGTTCACTGTGTTTTCTCTGAGTTCACCATCATCTTTTCTTTGGATTCACTGTCATGTTTTCTCTGGGTTCATTGTCATATTTTATATGGGTGCACTATCGTCTTTTCTCTATGTTCACGTCGTCTTTTCTCTGGGTTCAGTGTCATCTTTACTTTGGGTTCACCGCTGTGATGTCTCTGTGTTCACCATTGTCTTTTCTCTGTGTTCATTGTCGTCTTCTCTCTGGCCTCTCCATCGTCTTTTCTCTGGGTTCACTGTTGTCTTCTCTCTTGGTGCACCATCATCTTTTCTCTGGTTTCACCATTGTCTTTTTTTTGGTTCACTGTCATCTTTTCTCTGGATTCACCATCGTCTTTTCTCTGGGTCCACCATTGTCTTTTCTCTGGGTTCACCCACATATTTTCTCTGCATTAACTGTCGCCTTTTCTCTGGGTCCACCGTTGTCTTTTCTTTGGGTTAACTGTTGCCTTTTCTCTGGGTGCACTCTCATCTATTCTCTGGGTTCACTGTCATCTTTTCTCTGGGCTCACTGTTGTATTTTCTCTGGATTCATTGTCGTCTTATCTCTGGATACACTGCCATCTTTTCTTTGGGTTCTTTGTCGTCTTTTCTCTGGGTTCACTGTTGTATTTTCTCTGGATTAACTTTCCTCTTTCTCTGGGTGTACTGTCTTCTTTTCTATGGGTTTACTGTGGTAATTTCTCTGGATTAACTGTCATGTTTTCTCTAGGTTTACTTTCATATTTTCTCTGGTTTCACTGTCATATTTTCTGTGGGTTGACACTCATCTCTTTTCTGAAAGCACTGTGGTCTTTTCTCTCAGTTCATCATCATCTTTTGTCTGGGTTCACTGTCTGTTCTCTGGGTTCACTGTCATCTTTTCTCTGTGTTCACTGTTGTCTTTTCTCTGGGTTCAGCATCATCTTTTCTCTGGGTTCACTGTTGTCTTTTCTCTGGGTTCACTGTTGTCTTTTCTCTGGGTTCACTGTCTTCTTTTCTCTGGGTTCATCATATTTTCTCTGGGTTCACTGTCATTTTTTCTCTGGGTTCACTCTCTGTTCTCTGGGTTCATTGTCGTCCTTTTTCTGGGTTTACTGTCATCTTTTCTCTGGGTTCACTGTTGTCTTTTCTCTGGGTGGACCATGATCTTTTCCATGGGTTCACTGTCGTCTTTTCCTTGGTTCCTCATTGTATTTTCTCTGAGTTCACTTTTGGCTTATCTCTGGTTTCATAGTCATCTTTTCTCTGGGTTCACCATCATTTTTTCTCTCATTTCACTGTTCTCCTGGTGACTATTGTCTTTTCCCTAGGTTCACTGTGGTCTCTTCTCTGGGTTCATCATCGTCTTTTCTTTGGGTTCATTGTGGTATTTTCTCTGGGTGCACCATTGTGTTTTCTTTCGGTTCATTGTAATCTCTTCTCTGGGTTCACTGTCGTATGTTTTCTGCGTTCACCATTGTCGATTCTTTGGGTTCACTGTTGTATTTTCTCTGGGTGCACTGCTGTCTTTTCTCTGGGTTCACTGTCATATTTTCTCTGGGTTCACTGTTGTATTTTCTATGGGTTCACTGTCATCTTTTCTCTGGGTTCACTGTCGTCTTTTCTCTGGGTGCATTATCATCTTTTCTCTGGGTGCACATTCGTCTTTTCTCTGGGTTCACTGTCATTTTTTCTCTCTGTACATTGTTGTATTTTCTCTGGATTCACTGTTGTCTTCTCTCTGTGTTTGCTGTCTTCTTTTTCCTGAGTGCACGGTCGCTTTTTCTCCGTGTTCACCATCATATTTTTCCTTGTTTCACCATTGTCTTTTCTCTGGTTTCACTGTCATCTTTTCTCTAGGTGCTCCATTATCGTTTCTCTGGGTACCCTGTCATCTTTTTTCTTGGTGCACTGTCATGTTTTCTCTGAGTAACTGTCATCTTTTCTCTCGTTTCACTGTTGTACTTTCTCTGGGTGCACCGTCTCTTTTTTTTTGAGTTCACTGTTATCTTTTCTCTAGGTTCACTGTCATCTTTTCTCTGGTTTCACTGTTGTGTATTTTCTGGTGCACTGTCGTTTTTTCTCTGGGTTTACCATCATATTTTTCCTGAATTCATGTCATCTTTTTTTGGGTACACTGTTGTATTTTCTCTGGGTTCACTGTCATCTTTTCTTGGGTTCACTGTCATATTTTCTCTGGGTTCAATGTCGTCTTTTCTCTGAATGCACCATCATCTTTTCTCTAGGTTCACCGTTGTCGATTCTCCAGGTTCACTGTCATATTTTCTATTGGTGCACCCCCGTCTTTTATCTGGGTTCACTGACATATTTTCTCTAGGTTCACGGCTGAATTTTCTCTGAATGCACCATCTTTATTTCTTTCAGTGTACTGTCACCTTGTCTCCTGGTGCACTGTTGTCTTTTCTTGGGGTAAACTGTCATCTTCTTTCTGGTTTCACTGTTGTATTCTCTCTGGGTCCACTGTTGTATTTTCTCTGGGTGCACCATCATCTTTTTTCTGGGTTCACTGTCATCTTTTCTCTGGGTTCACTGTTGTATATTATCTGGGTGCACCATCATCTTTTCTATGGGTTCACCTTTGTTGATTCTCTGGGTTCACTGTCATATTTTCTCTGGGTTCACCATCATCTTTTCTCTGGGCGCACTGTCTTTTCTCTGGGTTGTCATATTTTCTCTGGGTTCACTGTTGTATTTTCTCTTGGTTCACTGTTGTCTTTTCTCTGGGTTCACTGTCATCTTTTTTCTGGGTTCACTGTTGTCTTCTCTCTTGGTTCACCATCGTCTTTTCTCTGGGTTCACTGTCATCTTTCCTTTGGGTTCACCGTCGTCTTTTCTTTAGGTGCATGGTAGTCTTTTCTTTGGGTTTGCTGTTGTTTTTTACCTGGGTTCAGTCATATTTTCTCTTGGTTCACTGTCATATTTTCTCTGGGTGCACTGTTGTATTTTCTCTGGGTTCACCATTGTCTTTTCTCTGGGTGCACTGTTGTCATTTTTTCTTGGTATATTTAGGGTTTTCTTTGGGTGCACCATCATCTTTTTTCTGGGTGCAATGTCTTTTTTTCTCTGGGTTCACTGTTGTATTTTCTTTGGGTTCATCGTCATCTATTCTCTGGGTTCAATGTTGCATTTTCTCTGGTTGCACTATTGTCTTTTCTCTGGGTGCACCATCATCTTTTTTCTGGGTTCACTGTTGTCTTTTCTCTGGACTCACTGTGATCTTTTTTCTGGGTTCACTGTTGTCTTTTCTTTGGGTGCAGTGTCTCTTTTCTCTGAGTTCAAGATCTTATTTTCTCAATTTTCATTGATGTATTTTCTCTGTGTTCACCATCGTCTTTTCTCTGGTTTCACTGTCATCTTTTCTCTGGGTTCACTATTGTCTTTTTCTGGGTGCATTATTGTCTTTTCTCTGGATTGACCATCATATTTTTCTTTGGGTTCACTGTCATCTTTTCTCTGGGTTCACCATCGCCTTTTCTTGGAGTGCACTATCATCTTTTTTCTGGATCGACCATCGTCTTTTCTCTGGGTTCACTGTCATCTTTTTTCTGGGTTCACTGTCTGTTCTCTGGGTTCACTGTCGAATTTCTCTGAGTTCACCATCGTCTATTCTCTGGGTTCACCGTCATCTTTGCTCTGAGTGAACCGTCGTCTTTTCTCTGGGTTCACTGCTGTATTTTCCCTGTCTCTGGGTTCAGTGTCATCTCTTCTCTAGGTTAATCGTCATCTTTCTTTGGGTTCACTGTCTGTTCTCATGGTTCACTCTCGTCACTGTGAACCCAGAGAACAGATGACAGTGAACCCTGAGAAAAGATGGCAGTGTGCCCAGAGAAAAGATGACAGTGCACCCAGAGAAAATACAACAGTGAACCAAAGAAAAGATGATAGTGAACCCAGAGAAAATACAACAGTGAACCCAGAGAAAAGACGACAGTGCACCCAGAGAAGAGAACACAGTGCACTCAGAGAAAAGATGACGATGAACACAGAGAAAAGACGACGGTGAAAACAGAGAAAAGGCGACAGTGAACCCAGAGAAAATACTATTGTGAACTCAGAGAAAATACGACAGTGAACCCAGAGAAAAGATGACAGTGAACCAAGAGAACAGAGAGTAAACCCAGAGAAAAGAAGACAGTGAACTCAGAGATAAGATGACGGTGAACCAAGAGAAAATACAAGAGTGAACCCAGAGAAAATATGACAGTGAACCCAGAGAAAAGATGAGAGTGCACCCAGAGAAAAGACGACAGTGCTGGTAGAGAAAATTCGACAGTGAACCCAAAGGAAAGATGACAGTGCACCCAGAGAAAATATGACAGTGAACCAAGAAAAACAATGATGGTGAACCAAGAAAAAAGATGATGGTACATCCAGAGAAAAGACAATGGTGAACCCAGAGAACAGACAGTGAAACTAGAGAAAAGATGATGGTGAACCAACAGAAAAGACGACAGTGAACCCAGAGAAAGAAAAGACAACAGTTCACCCAGAGAAAAGATCATGATGAACCCAGAAAAAATATGACGATGAACCCAGAGAAAAGAAGACAGTGCACCCAGAGTAAAGTTGATGGTAAACCCAGAAAAAAGAGGATGGTGAAATCAGAGAAAATACAACAGTGCACCTACAGAGAATATGACAGTGAACCCAGAGAAAATACAACAGTGAACCCAAAGACAATAAGACAGTGAACCAACCCAGAGAGAAGATGGTGCACCCAGAGAAAAGATGATGGTGCACCCAGAGAAAAGATGACGATGAACCCAGAGCAAAGTCAACAGTGAACCCAGAGGAAAGATGACAGTGAACCTAAAGAAAAGATGACTGTGAACCCAGAGCAAAGACAACGGTGAACCTAGGGAAAAGATGACAGTGAACCCAGGGAAAAGTCGACAGTGAACCCAGAGAAAAGGTGACAGGGCACCCAGAGAAAAGACAATGGTGAATCTAGAGAAATTTGGACAGTGAATCCAGAGACATGATGACAGTGCACTCGGAGAATATACGATAGTGAACACAGAGAATCAACAATGGTGAACCCAGAAAAAAGATGAGGGTGTACCCAGAGAATTGACAGTGGTGAACCCATAGAACATATGAAGTGAACCCAGAGAAAAGAAGATGGTGAAACCACAGAAAAGTTAATGGTGAACCCAGAGAAAGGACAACACTGAACCAAGAGAAAATACAACAGTGAACCCAGAGAAAAGACGACAGTGCACCCAGAGAAAAAGACGATGGTGAACATAGAGAAAATTCAACAGGAACCCACAGAAAGGATGACAGTGAACCCAGAGAAATGATGATGGCACACCCAGAGAAAATATGACAGTGAACCCACGAAAAAAACAAAGATGAACCCGGAGAAAATATCATGGTGCACCCAGAGAAAAGACGACAGTGAACCCAGAGAAAATATGACAGTGAACCCAGGGAAAAGACGACAGTGAACCCAGAGAAAAGACGACCTTGCATCCAGAGAAAATACAACAGTGAACCCAGAGAAAAGATGACAGTGAACCCAGAGAAATGAAGATGGTGCACCCAGAGAAAATATAACAGTGAACTCAGAGAACAGACAGTGAACCCAGAGAAAAGATGATGGTGAATCCAGACAAAAGTCGACAGTGAACCCAGAAGAAAGATGACAGTGAATCCAGAGGAAAGACAATGGTGAACCCAGAGAAAAGACGACAGTGAACCTAGAGAAAAGACAAAAGTGAACTCAGAGAAAAGACGATGGTGAACCCAGAGAAAAGATGATGGTCAATGTAGATAAAATTGGACAGTGAACCCAGAAAAAATATGACAGGGAACCCATAAAAACAATGATGGTGAACTCAGAGAAAAGATGACTGTGCACCCAGAGAAAAGATGATAGAACCCAGAGGAAAGACGATTTTGCACCCAGAGAAAATACAACAGTGAACCCAGAGTAAAGATGACAGTGAACCCTGAGAGAAGACGACAGTGAACCCAGAGAAAAGATGACAGTGAACCCACAGAACAGACAGTGAACCCATAGAAAAGACAATGGTGAACCCAGAGAAAAGGTGATGGTGAACCCCTAGAAAAGACGACAGTGAACATAGAGAAAATTCAACAGTGAACCCAGAGAAATGATGATGGTGCACCCAGAGAATATGACAGTGAACCCAGAAAAACGACGGTGAACCCAGATTAATGAAGATGGTGCACCCAGAGAAAAGATGGCAGTGAACTCAGAGAACAGAGAGTGAACCCAGAGAAAAGACGACAGTGAAGCCAGAGAAAAGCCGATGGTGAACCCAGAGAAAACATGACGATGAACCCAGGGGAAAGACGACGGTGAACCCTGAATAAAGATGACAGTGAACTGAGAGAACAGACAGTGAACCTATGGAAAAGACAATGGTGAACCCAGAGAAAAGATGACAGTGAACCCATAGAAAAGACAATGGTCAACATAGAAAAAATTTGACAGTGAACTCGAGAAAAGATGACAGTGAACCCAGAGAAATGACGATGGTACACCCAGAGAATATGACAGTGAACCCAGAAAAACGACGACGGTGAACCCAGAGAAAAGATGATGATGAACTCAAAGAAAATATGACATTGAACCTAGAAAAATGATGACAGTGAACCTAGAGAAAAGATGACAGTGAACCTAAAGAAAAGATGACAGTGAACCTAGAGAAATGTCAGTGGTGAACTCTGAAAAAGATGATGTTGAACTCACAGAAAAGACGATAGTTCACTCAGAGAAAAGGGAACAGTGAACCCAGAGAAAAAGACAGTGCACCCCGAGAAAAGCCTCAGAAAACGATCCAGGACAAAATCCATCCTGCGATCAGATGCCCCACAGTTAGTGACATTTCTGCCACTGGTGGAAGTTTCTTGTTCATTTGATCTTTGATTTATGCAAAGATCTGGTTGTACCTGGAAGATGGCAAGAATGGGGACAACAGTTCATGACTATTCTGAGGAAGTTTGCATTCATTCATTTACTGCTACATCCACATAGCTCACAGCATGGTGGCCCACAAAATTTTGTCAATGACCGAGGATGACATCAGGAAGATAATGTAATTTTCAAATGTGGTTTTCCTGAAACCAAGTCAACTATAGCTGATATGTTTTTATTTCATTGGTTAATGTTTACATGGGAAAATCCAATATTATACTTTACTGAACTTTGTGTAATTACTCCGATTTTTTTGATACCTGTTTGACTTACCATGGGGTTGACATGATGAATTTATTGCACATTGTTCAAAAGGAACCAGGAGGTTTTTGTCAGCACTGTAATGTAAATTTCTTTGTGGATGGTAACTGCAAATGGAAAAATTTTTGCTATAAAATGAAATGCTTCCTTAAATCAGATATTTTGGTCAAGTAGTTTGACTTAGTACAGGTAAGGAGATATTTAAATATAAAATACAATGAAAGAAGGCTAAATATTTAGAATCTTGGTTTAGAACCTGTAAGTCACTAATAATCCATAAGCAATGCAATATTGCTCTACTGGGTCCTTTTGACATTTATATCATCATCTAGCTTTCCATATTGAATAAATTTACAGATTTAATTTATATAACTTGAACCTATGAAGCAATGGGTAGTTCTGCGGTTTAATGTCTTGTGATGCAGAACTCTTGAAAAACCTTATGTTTTATAAAATCAAGCTTTAAGTGAAAAACGAAGAAATAAAGTTAAATGTGTGTGTGTGTTTTTTAAAAGAAGTTCTAGTGATCTATTGCATAGCATGGTGACGACAGTCAATAATAATGTATTGTATGTTTTGAAATTGCTAAAATAACATATTTTCAATGTTTTCTTCACAAAAAAATGTCTGTGCAGTAATAAGTTATTTAGCTTGATTCTATCATTCCACAATGAAAACACATATCAAAACTTCACATTGTACCTAATAAATATATACAATTAGGGTTAAAATTCTTTTGAAAGAGGCAAGACTAAGCTGCTGCAAACAGGGATGCAGAGTGGGTGGCACAATGGCAAAGAGCAAGGGTCAGTGTCAGGGTCAAGACAGTAACCTCTAACCGTGGCTGGGTGCACATGGAGGGTGTGCGTACAGCTGACAAAGCCTATGATCTGAGCTGGGTGTGGTGGTGTGTGCCTGTAATCCCAGCTACTGGGGAGGCTGAGGCAGGAGAATCACTTGACCTGGGAGGTGGAGGTTGCAGTGAGCAGAGATTGCGCCAGTGCACTCCAGCCTGGGCAACAGAGTGAGAATGTGTCTAAAAAAAAAAAAAAAAATGGAAAAGAAAAGGCCTATGACCTGACCTGCATGGAGTTCAGAAAAAAAGAGAAAAAACATGTTCCAGGGGTTTCGACATGAGGCTGGAATGAACACTTTGTTCATTGCCTGTTTTCATGCATTTATACATTTTATGGTCTCAACCCTGTTCCAGGAAAGATTTAAAGGACGCAAGTAAGAATGCAAGTACCTCAAGGCTGTTCCAATTTTAAATGTCAGTTTAGCTCCTACTTTAAGGGGTTTGGCAAATCGAGTTAAGGGCTTTATCCACAAATATTCAGACATTCCAGTGAGACTAAATCAAGCAACTGGAATCACATGAAAACGAGAGACCAGATTCTATTCTCCCTCCATTTTTTGAAATCTTCACTTCTTTAGCAGCAGCTGGGTTTCAATGACTCTTCAGGTGTAAAGGTCAACCTCCTAGAAATGGGAAAGCCTGTGTTGTCACGAAGGATGGTTTTATGTGAGCATTGGGAGTTTTCTGGCAAGAAAAGCCTCAGGCCATCTGTCAGAAAAAGCTGCCACATCTGGGCAGTGTCTCTGCTAGGGTGAAACGTGCGCAGATTAAATTGAAGTAATAATGAATGAGCTCACCTACAGTCTCAAACGAGACAGGAAGCTTATATGCACTGCATGTACCTTCGGTGCCCAGGCTATGGAGGAAAGAACACAGACAGTCTTCCTGAAGTGGGGCAGATAAAACTGCTGAAAGTGAAGGAGAATTAAGGTGATACCTGGTGATCATTCAAAAAGCCTCGGACTTCCGCTCTTAAGAAGATGGAACAGGCGTGCGTTTCCCTCCTTCCCGCAGGTGCAACTGGAAACCTCCGGCAGTGCCAATCAAACAAACGCAGGAAGAGGAGGGGCGGAGAGAGGAAGCCCGGGGGAGCCGGGGGACCCTGAGAACGATAGAGTGGGGGCGTTCCTGGGTTTTCTTTTTGACTCTTCCACCCCAAACTGGGTGCTCACGAGCGCAGAGGAAGACAGCCCCCGCTGCTGTCTCCAGCCAGGGCACTGGAAGAGGCGCGGCTCCAGGAAACATTTCAAGGACTCTGGGAAAATGGGGGAGATCTCTGAATGTGAAAAATCTTCAGGAGACTGGAAGTGTTTTGAAGTTGAAGGTTATGATTCTTTCTCATTTTGTTTCCAAACAGGACCCCCATTTCTCTTAATGTAGGATCGGAGGGCACAAGCGGAGGAGCAAAGGGGTGTCACGGTCAGAATCGCCTAAAAGGCAACCAGAAACAGAAGCGCAGGCCTGCAAGGTGCTCTTCAGAGTGACTTCGCTGTCGGCTGCGGAAGGCAACAGAAGGAACTGGCCACATTCTCCTCCCCGGAGCCGAGGACAGAGCCGAGTTTCTTCAGGCAGTGGATCCAGCCAAAGGAGCGCGCAGCTGCTACACACCGCAGGCAGCGCTGACACACTTGGCCTTTCAGCAACACTGTGAATCATCTAGAAACAGCAGACAGCTCTAAAACACATTACCCAACAACATGGCACATTTTCCAGGGTAGACCATATGCTACCCTATGCTATAAAAGAAGCTGTAATATATTTCAAAAAATTGAAATAATAAAAAGGACATTATCTGACTAAAATTGAATGAGATTAAACATCAAAAACAACTTGGTAAATTCACAATTATATGGAAGTTAAATAACACATTCTATATTAAACAGTGGATCAAAATGAAATTACAAGAGAAATTAGAAAAGACTTTGAGATTATTGAAAATAGATACCAAAACTAATGGGATGTGGGTGATGCAGTGCTTGGGAAAAAAAATTATAGCTGTAAATACCTCAATAGCCTAAACTTCCACCTCAACACAATGGACAAGAGAGGAAACTAAACCTAAATAAAATAAGTAGAAAGACGGAAATCATAAAATGAAGAGTAAAATTAATAAAACAAAATATAAACAATAACGACTATCAAAAAACCCAAAAGTTCATTTGTTTTAAACATTAGCAAAAAAATACTAAAATCAGGAATAAGAGTTAAAATATTACTGAAATTACAGAAAGAAAAATAATCACAAACGCTATGAACAACTGTAAATTAAAAAATTTAGTTAACTTTGATAAAATGGGAAATAGAAAAATACCAACTACTGTAATTGATTCAAGAAGAAATAGAAAATCTAACCTATAACAAGTAAAAAGATTGAATTAGTAATTAAACTAACAAAAATTAACACTATGAAATGCCCAAGACTAGATGACTTCACTGGGGGCATTGTAACAAATATTTAAAGCAAAAGTAAGAGTAGGTATTCACCACCTCTTCCAGAAATACAAGAGCAGGGAACATTTCCCAACTCATTTTATGAGGCCATTAATACAACAATACCACAACCAGACAAATCACAAGAAAATTATAGGCAAATCTATGTTTTCAATCTAAACACAAGAACCCTCAACGCAATGATATCACACTAAATTCAGCAGCATATAGAAAGGTTTATATAGCACGACCAGGTGGGATTTATTATAAGGATATAAGGTTGGTTTAATATCTTAAAATCCACTAATGTAATTTACTGTATCACTAGAATAAATAAAAAAGAAAATGCATGATAATGTAAATAGTTGCAGGAAAAAAAGCATGTTACCGAATTATCACAACTCTTTATGACGAAAGCACTCAACAAATGAAGACTACAAGGAAACTTCCACAATCTGATAAGGGAAATTAAAAAAAATTAGAAGAACAAAGAAACATAACTAACATTATACTTAATGGTGAAAGACTGAAAGACTGGAATGGCAAATCAAAACAATGAGATAACAGTTTACACCCACTTATATAGTCTAATCATAGACTTTCCATATGATCCAGCAATTCTGCTTCTAGTATATACTCAAAAAAATGAACATGTATGTTCATACAAAAATTTGTAAGTGAATGTTTGCACAGTTTTGTTTGAAAGAGTCAAAAAGTTGAAGCAACTCAAATGCTCATGGACTGATGAATGGATATGTAAAATTTGTTATATTCATACAATGAAATGTCATTTAGCAACAAACAAAAATGAATTACTTCAATATGGATGAACATCGAAAATGTTTTGACAAGGAAAAGAAGTCACGTCACAAAAGACACATATAGTAGTGTTCAACAAATACTTGCTTAATGAAACAATGATTTTCAGAAACTTATCTATTAAGAAAATTATCCTTCATTTTGTGATGTAATTTCCTTTTTTTCTGATTTTGTGATTCTCCTTTGTTTGCCATTGTTTTTTGATATCCAGAGAATCTTGGCATTTTTGCAATTGAAATGATCAACACTTTAATGAGTTCTTGATATTTTCTCATAATTAATACTAACAATGGAGACTAACAAATTTTGCAAATACAAGTATTTTATGTAAAATTAAGTTTATATCAGTTGCAACATCTAGAAATTATATATGTGATACCACCTGTTATAATGTCAAAATATATGCAAAATCTTAGAATTAACAAAAGATGCTCTAATTATCTGTTAAAAAGATCCTCTATACACCACTAAGCTCAATGAAAAAGAGAAAATTATATATACTCTGAATAAATGGAAAGATAATGCATGGACTTAAATGTTAGGCCTCAAATTAGCTAAGATATGAATTCTTCCCAAATTAATTCACACATTTAATTCAATAATAAAAATATTACAGGTTATTTTAGAAACTATGTTATATATATTATAAAAGTAATGGGTCAGCAGAGAGCTCTGACAATGACCCAGGTATATACGGATCTTGATATATGAGAAATTTGGCTATAATTTCATTTGAACATACAGGGTTCTTTAGTAAATGGCATCGAGGAAATGGCTCATTATAAGACCCTAAATGAAACTGGGTTACATCCTTATACTTTATATAGAAGGAGACTCTAAATGTGTATAGGGATCTAAAAGTAAAAGATAAAATGATGATATAAATGAAAGACATGTAGAAAAATATCCTTGTGATTTGAGGATGGAGAAATTTTCCAACTAATGTCAATTTATAAAGCAAAATAATGATAGTTTTATAATAATAGACACTAATAATGGTGATGATGCTAACAGACACAAAGTTAATGAATAATGTGTAAACATTTTTCTTTTAAAGTGTATTTTAAATGGGTGCAGATTAAAATTCATAATATAAATGATGTATTTCACACAGGTCTGCCTATTACCACATTTTTTTGCCCTGAAATGTTCAAAAAAATCTCTGGGAATTTATAAAATGTTTAATGATAAAAAAAAAAAAATTTACACCAGCCATATTGTTACTTAAGTCCAGGAAAGATTTGCTAAGTATGGGATGATAATTTCTTAATACCAGGCCCAGACTGTGAAGTGTTCATGAATCCCACCTCTTTGCGAAGCCTCAAATTTATGTCTAAGTCACCAATCCCTACTTGCTACCAGACATATTATAACAGAATAAAATATATTCATTTGTACATTTATTATTTTGAATATCCTCTAATTGGAAGACATTGTTCAAAATGTTATGACAATGAGACATGATACTTGTCCTCAGGTAGTGTACTATACATAGATAACATTATATACTCTTCAGAACACACTCCATAGTTGTTCTATTTCATTTAGAAAGTGAACACATTTTTAAAGTACTAAAGCAATTATTTTTTCACTTTCTGAATATACGAGTTGCTTGATTATGTGTCTTCTGGCTTTCTTTCTGGAAGTTTTAAATTAAATCTGTTTCCTTTACAGGCTATTTTAGGAGATTCACATTTTCTGTGTAATGTTAAATTTAACCAAAACATAATTTTTCAGTTATAAGCGAAAGTTCTATTTCAAAGTGCAAAATCTGAAAGTTCATAAGAAAATCAGGTATACTTTCAAAAACTATTTCTATACAGTCAGGAGGCTTGTATAAATAGAACTTTATGTGAATTTGCCACAAAAATATAGTATAATTTTACCAGGAGTGTCTTAAAGTCTAAATAATTATTAGACTTCTTGGATAAGAAGTCTAATAGTTATTTATTCTAAGACTGTTGTAATTTCTGCCATGATGTCAGTGATTTTATTAACAAGTAGAATAGTTTGTTTTAGGTTTATTTATTTATTTGTGCTATATTATGCAAACTTTTCTGCCTTCAAGTAAAAGTTTTATATGCTTACATTTTAACTTCAAAACAAAAAGGATATAGAACTACATATGAAAGTGTCATATTGAATATATTTTTGGGTTTGGGCCAGTCTTGATACCACTGGATCGAGTGTCTAAATCTTTTTGTCTAAGGCAATTACATGCACTGACATATTTTCTCTGTTTATTATGCCTCAGAAAACCAAATAATCTTGCTTCTTAAATCCTTATAGTAAAATGATATAGAAATCATTCCTTTAAGCAATTCTAGAGTACATATCATTGTATTATCCATACACATACCAAAATTATTATGATAAGCTTCATTAAATGAAGCGCTTTGGGATAATAAACTTTCAACTCTCATATGGGTTTAAACTTAGCTCATCTATACATAATTATCTTTCATACATTTTTCCCAAATGCATATGTTGTGTACTTAAAATAAAAGTTTGACCATATTATAGCTTCAGATTTTATGACTTTTCGTACTTTAATTTCATATCTCAAATAAAATGTTTTTATGCATGTTATATAATTTTGTACCACCTGAAGCAGATTTTTATTTTCATTTATATTTAAATAGTTTTTATAGGTATAATCTTTTTGCCTTGCTATTCAAATTCTCTTCTAAGACTTGGAATTTCATGCAGCCTTTTGTGCAGAATATTTAAAAAGATGACCTTTGTCTTGAGCATAGCTTGTTCAAGTTTAAAATGCATTTGTTGACAATATTAAAGCAACATCAATGGAGCATCCACAGTTTATAAGGCATTTGGGTCATAACTTTAGGACTCAGGATAATAAGTAAAGCAATACATTTCATTTTTTCTATTCCTAGAAAATTTTTTCATTAAAAATGTAAGTAATAAAAAACTAATAATTATAATATGTTAACATTAGATCATATTTTCAACTTACAGATTTTTACCCAGTAGGCTGCTGCTTTTTACTTTTATCATATTATTCATCATTTGAATGGTGAAATTCAAATTTAAGTATATTTTAAATTTTATATGTTTAATAATGCAGTTAGCAATACATTCATAAAGTATTTTAGTCCAATTTAATTTCTCAAGGAAAATTTCTTTACAAAATATTTTCAAGTTTTCAATAAAATGTGTAGGCCACTATAATTTTCATCAAAATTGATATTTTATCAAAATTGATGTACTTCTCACTGAAAAGCTTTCAATGGGATAGCCATTTATCTTAGTACTGAGTACCAATGTACACATATATATTACCATTTATTTGAATTTATTAATTATGCTGACAAAATGCTTGACATACTAGTACATGGTTAGGTGAAAGGCGATAAGTGCTTTTGGTAAATTGGAGAAATTTATTTTAGCTCAGTGATTTTCAGGGAGACTCTTTTGTCTTCTGGAGGCACCTTGGCAATTTCTAGAGTCATTGTCAATATTCAGAATAATTGACTGGAACAGTTGACATTTAGCATGTGGGTAATGAATGATGAATGTTATAATCTTTCAATGCACAGAATAGTTCAGGCAAAGAAAATGTTTTTCATGGATTGCACAATTTCTAAAAGTTGCAGCATACGTTAATGTGTATATAAAACCTAAGCCTTAGATATTTATATATAAGATATATAAATATCTTTTTTATATATAAAAAATATATAAATATCTAAGCCTAGATCTGAATTTCATATCACATATTGGCACAAAATATTTTTACACAATTTTAATAACCATTGACTATGGCAGGAATGAATCTTTTATGTTAAAGAAATAAATCTATTTTTCATTCAGAAATTTCTTAGAATTTGTTAACCATATTGAAAAAAATACATCATCTTACTTCAATGTCTATTAGGAAACGACTATTATCAGTCCTTATTTATGGCTGCCAAACCCACAGCAATTCTGTGTATGGGTGCAAACAGCTAACCACTTCAGTGTATCTTCTAGTTCAGTTATTCTTTAGTATTTTTGTATAGAAGTAGTGGTCTTATAAATTAGTGGTCTCTTATGTTGTTTATATAAGAGTTAGGGAATTATCTTGGCTAATTTTTAATATTAGGTGTGTAGGTAGGATACATTATGAATTCCATCGTATGAAGTAAAGAGTGTGCTACAAAACCCAGAAATGTACTATTAACAGAAAATATTGGTCTGATTGATTTTATTGTATCTGTTTCAAGAAGTACAAAACTAAGTAGATTATGCACCTTTAAAAGTATAACTAATAGAGGATCAAAACAAAGTATTTCAGAATTATAAGAAATAAATCACATCACCAATTCACAAAATAAAGAAAACACAATTCATATTTCAAAACAGAAAACAAAAATATTATAAACGCATAAAAGATATATTGGTTTGGTTATTAACATCTATAAATTACCTTAAAAATCAAACTAAAACAGACCAATTCTAGATTAAGAGGTTCATTATAACAATTTGACTTAGAAGAATTACAAAATATATAATAGAAAAACTTACTGGAGAGATCCTGATAAGAACAAGGCTGGAACTACAGACTTGATATATCAAGGTGGAATTTAAAACAGAAAATGTTAAACCAGATAAAAAGTAGTTTTTATTTAGCTTTATGTTGACATACTAAAAGCATTTTGCATTATAATCAATAATACCTGCTATTAATGTAGGCTCTTGAAAGTAATTAAGTATATGAACAAGTCAAAAAATGAGGAAGTATAGATTGGATAGGAAGAAACACAATTATTGTGGTTTATAGACGACATGATTATAAATATAGTAAAATTAAATTTCTTTAAAAACCTATTAGAAATAAAATAATTTTATATTGTGGTCTACTGAAAAACTAACATGAGAAATATAAAGATTTCCAATAAGAAATAAATGTCATTTAGAAAATAAACTGGGCCGGGCGCCGTGGCTCAAGCCTGTAATCCCAGCACTCTGGGAGGCCGAGACGGGCGGATCACGAGGTCAGGAGATCCAGACCATCCTGGCTAAAACGGTGAAACCCCGTCTCTACTAAAAAATACAAAAAACTAGCCGGGCGTGGTGGCGGGTGCCTGTAGTCCCAGCTACTCGGGAGGCTGAGACAGGAGAATGGCGTAAACCCGGGAGGCGGAGCTTGCAGTGAGCTGAGATCCGGCCGCTGCACTCCAGCCTGGGCAACAGAGCAAGACTCCGTCTCAAAAAAAAAAAAAAAAACACACACACACACAAAAAAAACTACAATTTGTACGATATTTTCTGAATCATGTAGATTTATCACAAAATCTATTACTTCTTAATTCACAAAAGTTACTTGTTTTGTTTAATAATAAGGAAGAAAGTTTAAAATACCCATTTTTGTAGACTCGTGTGTGTTGTGTATATGTCTTTACAAGAAGCATGAACGAAATATAATACAACAGTCTTGATATCTGGAGACTTGTAATATAAGTGACTTTTTAAATTACAGGAATGTAACAAATTTATAAACAAAAGTTATTTCAAAACAAGCTTAAAAATCTAATGATCCTATTAATTTACTGAAAGACACTAGTACCATTCATCTGCAAGACTTATATAGATACATGTGTTCATTTTCTTGGTTAAATACTTAAATATGGAATTGTTAGCTTTCATTAGAAACTATCAAATTATATTCCAAAGTGGTTGTAGAATTTTTCACTCCCTTCAGCAACATTTCTCCACACTTGGTATTGCTATGATACTGGTAGCCTGGGGGAGGACCCTGAATGCCAGTGGGACCTTGACCCCATGGCCGTCCAGGCTCTTGACACTGTCATGAGAATGAATTCAAGGGCGAGTCAGGAAATAGTGAAAATACAGAGATTTAATGTAAAGGGAAAAGTAGACGTTTAAGAAAAAAGCGCAGTTGTACTCAAGAGAGAGACCTTACCTTTATGAGCCCCTTCAGCCAAGGGGTTGAATATTCATGAAAATTCCTGGCAAAGGTGGAGATTTCTCAGGTCTGTGGTTGCCACCCATTTTTAACCAAATATGACTGTTCTCAGAACTGTCATGGCACTAGTGGGTGTGTGATGAGCATATAATAAGGTCCTAGTGAAACCTAGGTCAAATCCAGTACCATGTTGGGTTCAGTTGGTCTTAGCCAGCTTGGTCCACACCATTTTTTAGGGTCTTATTAGCCCTTAGCCTCTGCAGATCTTTCAACAGTTTCCTTTTGCTAGTCATCTGAAACTGCTACCTGGAATTTTCTACTCTCCTGTGACCACTCTGATTTATTCCTGTCTCGGTCTTTGTAATATTTGCTATTCCAGTGGGTGGCAAAAAATACTTTGTTTTTACTTTCATTTGTGCTTCTTTGCTGATGAAAGACGTTGAACACCTTTTCATGTACTTATTGGGCATTTATATATGTTACCTTAAGAACTGTCTTTTAAAACTTTTTTCTATTATTATTGAATTACTTGTGTTTCATATTTGAAGGAGTTCTTTATGTATTCTTGACACAAGTCCTTAGTAAGATTTAAGTATTGTGATTGTATTCTCCCAGTCTGTGGATTAACTTTTCATTTCCTAAATGGTGATTTTGCATAAGCAAAAATTTGAACTTTAATGAAATTCATTTTATTACTTTGTCTCTTTAAGATGGAATTTTTGATGCATCATTTTAACCCGCCAACAGTTTTTAGTTTTTCAAACACTAATCTAAGTATCATTTTGAGGGTAGTTTGCCAGTATGCAGATATAAGTAAGGGAGATTATTCTGGAAACTTTTGGTGAACCTGCTGAGTGAATCAATTAGGAGGCTTTAAAAACTGGGCTTAGGTAGGAGAGAGGGAGTGGAAGTGAGAGAAAGTAGGGGAGATAGAGAAAGAGAAAGAAAGAGCACAGAAGAAATTTCACTTGTGGATGACAGCTTCCTGTATGCATGGAGTTCATCCTCACGATCTTTCTTTCTAACTAACAGCTTTATGGATTTTGGATTGTTTAGCCATCCATTACAATTGTGTAAGTTAATTCCTGGTAATAAATCATCTGTCTGTCTATCTATCTCTCTCTATCCATCCATCCATCCACATATCCTGCTAGTTCTGCTTCTCTGGTTGAACCCAGTTTGGTTCATTAATGTCTTCTCTAAGAAATTATTCTCTACCTCCATATTACAAAGTCATTCGATGTTTTCTTCTAGAAACTTTATGGCTACATTTAAGCTTATGACCCATCTTTAATTTTTTTGGTAAATATTGTGGGGAAATTTTTCCTCCATTTGAGTATCCCCTTTTCCAGTAATGTTTATTGAAAAGTCTTTTTTATTCATATTGAATTACCTTGTCATTGTGATCAAAAATTAATTTATGAAATACATGTGAGTCTACATCTGGAGACAGTATTTTTTTTCTAGTTTTTAAATATTATTTCTATTTATATCATCATAATTACTGTAGTCTGATAGTATATCTTCAAACCCTGTTGTTTAAGTCCTCCAATTTTGTTGGTTGTTTTTTTAAGTTATTGACCATTCTAGGTGTTTTGCATTTGCATATAAACTTTAGAAACAGCATGTCAAATTGTGCAAATGAACAATAGCATTTAAATTATTCCTATATAAATTTAGAAAAATAATATAATACTCTTGTGAATATTTTTATATCTTTATCCTAAAATATTTCATTAAAAACCTTTGATTTTTACCATAAATTCTATCAACTTTCAGTGACTTCACATATATTTTGCTAAGCCTCAAAAACTAATTTATAGGTTGTTGAATCATAAACTTCATACGTATAAATGCCTTTATTATGTTTCTTCTATAGAAACTCAAGTAAATTAGCTAGGAGTGTATGGAATGAGCTAAGAGTTTCTTTTTTTAATGTTGGGAACCGCCTTAGAACCAGCTTTCTCCATGTGCTTCTCCATTCGATTTTTTAAAACTAATTTTCCTACTGCAGTTTATAATTTAAATTAAATTGACTAAGTATGAATGTTCCTGCTGTGCCACTCTAGTAATTTCTTTGGTATTAAAATTATGTTTGCCACTTGGATGTCTTTAGGGAATTGCTCTGCAAAGAATTCATTAGTGGTAATGTCCAATATAGCATCTATGATTTTTGCTTCAACTAATTTTATTCTACTAGGAAGATAATCATCTTTACAAATGAGCACAAATTAGAAAGCAATAATTTCGAATGTCTATCATCACATTTTTATCTTAAGTCAAATAATTGTAGGCACTAATGCAAGCTCCATATAAGATAGGATTTTTGTGTGTTTTATCTACTCCTATATACCTAACATTTAGTTCCATGCCTGGCACATTGGATAATACATATTTATAAAATAAATGAATGAATTGGACCCTAATATATTTTAATGTTCAATATTTAAGTAATTTCATATTTTATAATTTCAACAAAATAAAAATTACTTAAAATTTCATGAGACAGTTTTATGCTGAATAGAATGCAGAAACCGATTGGCAATAATTTTAATTACCTTTCCTTCTGAGCTCATAGCTAGACTTCTGTTCTCATCCTCTCTTATATTAATAATTAGATATGGCAATATGATTCATCTCTATCCAATGAAATGCAGGTAGCACTAATGAAATCACTCCCAGTTGAAGAGAATGAAATAGGGAAAGGCAGAAAAAAAGCAACTCATACTTGAACATGATTCCTAAGAAACAAAGCAAAACACCTTTAAGTTTGATTATTGGCAAATGAAACTGATTTAAAATATACACATCAGAGTATTAAGCAATTAAAGAAATGAGACAAATTTTCAAAAAGTTTTAACCATTCAGTTCTAAAACAAATTTTAAATAGTCAAGTATGTACCAGTAGGAAGTGGGTCAGGAAAGCTGTAAAACTCATAAGCAGGGGAAAGTGCCAAAACCAACTTCAGATGTGTCCATGGAGAAAAATGGATGCAAAGAATCTCACAGAGGGTGAATCCATGGGCCACAAGAGACACGGGATCTCATTGCTTGCAGAGAGCAGGAATAGAGTCATCTAATGAACTGTGCCTGCATCCAGGGTAGGAAACTTTCATAAGGCTTGCTGAAAGATTTCCAAATCATAATGTCCAGAGAATATTGTGTGTTTTTGATGCTTTCTCTTGATTATGAGTTTTTATTGCTGTCTTTGTTTTTGCTCCAACATTGTACATTGGGTGTATGAAAGGATAGTAGTGGGTGGTTTTCTTATTTTAAATTTCTAGATTGCCATCACTCAGGGGCATATTTGGAGTCAGGGGGAGGACATCTCTAGGTGGGTACACCTCAGAAGATGAAGCTTACTTGGGAAATAGGTTGGGCTGTGTTTTATCAGAAGAGAAACAAAACAAGTATGTGGCTACCAGAAAAGAATGTCCAGGGCAGTGTCTGTTTAGTTGTTCACCTACCTCCTTCCTCCTGGGCACACAGCTAGAATTCATTTCCCAGCCTCGTTTGCAGTTTGGTGTGCCCACATGACTAAATTCTGGTCAATGTCATGTCTGGACAATAAAAATAACTAGCATGATTTTTGGCTCTTTTGTTCATCTGTTTGTTGGATGTTGGTGTTAAGGACACTTTTGAAAGTCACACACTGAATATTGTTCAAGCCTCCATCAATCTGGGTTCTTGAATTGTTAGGGTTAACACCCACCCCCTCATGCCATTTAGTCTTACATAAGAATTAAGCTTTTCTTTGTTTAGTTACTGAAGTATGGAAGACTATCAATTACAGCAGTAATAACTATTATAATAAACACAAATATTTTGTTGAAGTTTATCTTAGGTTGAGTTATCTGTGAAGCAGACCCCTGAAAAAGAACTTCAATACAAATAGTTTATATGGGAGGTTATGGCAGGGTGCGGGTGATAGGGCAGTGGGGTATGAGACTATGGATGGAAAAAAAAAGACAAAGTAACCAAGTAACAACATAGTTACTACCTGGTATAAGTGTCCACCCACCTTCCAAGACTGAGGCAACCACTAATTCTGCAGATCCACAGGTTTTCGGATAGGAAACAATTTCCTGAATGGATTACTAGAAATTATAATGAAAGAGGCCATCCCTCCTTGCCGGGTCTGTCTCATAGACCCTGGCCGAGTGACAGATGAAAGGAGTACTCAGACACAGGTATGCAGTATAAGAGCAGCTAGGGGACTCACTATTGGCCAAAGAGTGAGCAGTCTTGAACAGCTGGGCTGCTTGCTTTTATTTAGTATAGACACAATGCTGAAAGCCTGGAGCAAACGCAATCTGCAGGTAATTAACATTATTGTTCCTCCTTTTAGGAAGCAGTCACCTGCGTGGATGATCAAAGGTCAGTTTTTGGACAACATAAGTAAACAAGCCTATTTAAGATAAATTCCCTTACACTCCCTTGTACCTATTCCTCACCCTCTGCCTCAGGGTAAGAGAACAGCTGCCTTCAGCTTATTCTCTCCCGAAGCTATGCAGCGCCTTCTGACCTTTCAGAAGGCCTGCTCCTTTTCCTATAGCTTCTCCCACCACTCTGATCTCCTACACCTTCTTCTATCCTTTGGTTCCTGGTCCATGTGAAATAAAGACCACACAAGTGAGATCAAGCAGAGGCTCGTTATTCACAGATTTTTATAGCAGAGGAGGCCACCAACATCACTAGAATCCCTAAAGTTGGCAAAGACTCAATGGCAGGCAGGGGGACGGGAAATTTTTGTAGTAGACAAACAGGGAAGATTTCAGGTATCCTCTGATAAGAGGTTGTTGGCCCAGGGTAGCTGGAGATGGGCTAATTAGAATCCTATGTGGTTTGGGGAGCATATTTGGCTTTGTCTAGTTGTCCAAAGTTATAAAGGTGGCAAAAATTAAGGAAGCTGGAAGTTCTTAATTAAGTCCTGACTCTTTTGGGGTGATTGGTAACAGAGCTTATTTGGTTTCCTGGACTGGTTGCTGAAGATTATGTGTCAATGTCCTGTTTTCATATATGGTCTAGCCATTGTCCATTTCATATATCCAGTTTATCATCCGTGTTTTCTAGTTAGTGGGGACAAAGCACCATGTGATGGTCATTCACTCAAAAGATGAAAATGCATCTTTGAGGACAGAGCCAAATGCACCTTTGAGGGCAGAGCCAAAACTTTGGAAGGTGTCATCCCCAGACCAACACCAGAGCTTTTTAATTTTTTAATTTTTAATTTTTTAAAAAAGAGACCAATCTTACAGGTAGAGAAGTTTTGATTGATATGGTAAATGGATGGATCCCACTGCCATATGTTCACTGCTGCACTTCTTTTTACCATAAAGCGGGTCCTTTAGGTTTAGGCACTATTCTATGGGATTTCATATTCGTATATCAGATCCTCTATGAGCCCTTGAATAGTGCACTGACCCAAAAGTTGCAGGCTTGGAAACTATTCCATATATGAAATAGGTATCCATTTCTGTAAGAACAAATTCTTGCTGTATGTATCAAAAACATTTCTACTATCAAGAAGATAAATGTTAAAAATAATAATGAGGCTGGGCACCGTGGCTCACGCCTGTAATCTCAGCATTTTGGGAGGCCGAGGCAGGCAGATCACTTGAGGTCAGGAGTTTGAGACCATCCTTGCTAACATGGTGAAACCCTGTCTCTACTAAAAATCCAAAAACTTAGCCGGGCATGGTGGCGCATGC
This sequence comes from Macaca fascicularis, assembly GCF_037993035.2. NCBI lineage: Eukaryota > Metazoa > Chordata > Mammalia > Primates > Cercopithecidae > Macaca > Macaca fascicularis. The sequence goes on from NC_088378.1 coordinate 10,263,448, forward strand.
CTGTAGTCCCAGCTACTTGGGAGGCTGAGGCAGGAGAATCACTTGAACCTGGGAGGCAGAGATTGCAGTGAGCTGAGATCGTGCCGTTGCACTTCAGCCTGGGCAACAGGGCAAGACTCCATCACAAAAAAATAAAGTAACAATGAGATCTATTATGTTTTGTAAACGTCTCTTTCTTTTGCTCATGAACACTTCTTTAAAATCCACTGACAGAGCATTAACATTAATACTAAAATTTATGTTTGGATTATTGAAAACAACAAAACATCTCACTGGTAAATTAACTGATGTACAAAATCATTCTGACTGTGTCAACATGGAACTTTAAACTTCTTAACACACAAAAAGATATGTTACTTTATACTTTATACTTTATTATGAATATTTAAAAGCCATATACAGAAAGAAACGCATGCATTTGTAATCATACGTTGAAAGACTTGACAACACACATGTCCACCACGGGTTCCTTATGAAAAATGTCACCTTGGCTAAATGTCAATGCATTTATATACCAAGTGATGTGGTAAGCAACTTCCTGAATTTCCGAGAAATAGTGCACAACTTCTTAAAATACCTCATACATGCCTTTATATTTGTTTATTCAAAAATTGGCAAAGATATATTGCAAAAATTTGTATTTTTTGAAATAGATATTATGGGGAATTACTGCTTTATGAAACACAGTTTGGGAAATATTCATCCAACGTAAAGCCTGTTGGCTGATAATAAAAAATGTAGACACTACTTGCTCTTTGTATTTTTCATACATAAGAGAATTATTTAACTTTGTTTCCTTAACAGGAGTTGGGAATAATAGCATCAAATCTATTTGCTTTATTTATTTTTTTATATGGTAAAATAAAAAGGAAAGAAAATTGAATAAAATCTAAATACTCCCAACAGACTATTGTATTTAACAAAGATAATTTTTATTGATTTTGTTGTATTTTTATTCCCCAAAATGTATCACTGGCTTAAAGCAATTATTTAGTTATGCTGAAAAATATATTTAAATTGATTATATATAAATATAGATTTGCTTATAGTTTCTGCTATTAGTTTTTTTTTGGAACTTAGAAATGTTAAAAATAAAAACTACGGGATTTCTGACCATCTTCATTAAGTTACAATTTACATAAAATAAAACACATTCATTTAAAGTAGAGTTCAATGACTATGACACCTGCGTAAACCCATCCCTCAATCAATAATGCTTTTTTCCTTTGACTTGCATTACCCACTCACCCCACAGCACACCCTCCTACCCAGGAAGCCACTGTTACAATTTTTATCATGTTGAAACACATGTGTATGTGTCTGTATCTGGTTTCTTTCCCTCCATACAATGTCAATAAGATTCCTCCATGTTGTTATATATATCCACAACACACTCATTTTTCTTGTTGAGTTATGTTCCATTGTAGTAATATTACCAAACTTTGTACCCATTTGCTGTTGAAGGACATATGAATATAAATTTCTGGCCATGATTTCCACTTTTTGATTGTTACCCATAACACCATCATAAACATTTGTCACTAAATTTCCCTGTGGACATTTATTTCATAAGAAATTGAAAAAAACAGTTGTTCAAAGTGGGTGTACTACTCTACACACTTACTTTCAATATATGAGGGTCTCAATTGTTCTACATCCTTGTAAATACTGCTTTGTCTGTATTTTTAAGTTTAGCTATTCTGCAGGGTGTAATTAGCATGTGATACGGTTTGGCTGTTTGTCCCCTTCAACTCTCATGTTGAAATGTGATCCCCAGTGTCAGAGGTGGGGCCTGGTAGGAAGCGTTTGGAACATGGGAATGAATGTCTCATGAATGGTTTAGTGCCCTCTTCACAGTAATGAGTGAGCTCTTGCTCTGAGTTTAAGAGTGGTTAACTCTGGTTGTTTAAGAGTGATTTTTTCCCCCACCCCTCACTCTCTTGCTCCGTCTCCCTGCTGTCTTCCTTGCCATGTGATGTCCTGCTCACACTTGGCCTTCTGCTGTGAGTAAAAGCTCCCTGAGGCCTCACAAGAAGTGGAATAGATGCTGGTGCTATACTTCCTGTAAAGCCTCTTTTCTTTATAAATTACCCAGCCTCAGGTATTCCTTCAGAGCAATGCAAAAGGGACTCACAACAGCATCTCACTATGGTTTTAGTTTGCCTAAGGGTATAATCATCTTTAGAGGATTTTGGCCCTGGGAGTGTTATTCTAAGTGTGTGTGTGTGCATGTGTGTGTGTGTGTGTGTGTGTCTTTTCATGAACAAAATTTTAAGATTAAAAAATATAAAATAGGTTGGAATCGGGGACAGTGAAGTAGATATGCTTAAAAAAAAAAAAAAACCAGCAGCAAGGAACATTTAAATAATGATGCAATGTTTATTCATCCAAAGTAATGTATTTATAATAAAACAAGAAAGTCAACAAAAATTACAGAAAGAAAGGAGGGAAAATGAGTAAAAAGAAAAGTTACAAAACCAGACTACGAAGAGTTTGGGAATATATAAGCTGACTATATAATTTATTGTCCAATTTGGGCACTCTAGAGAGTGAAAGAGGGCTTTAGAGAATAATTTAAACAATATAATTTAACAACATATTTATTTGTTGATCAAAAAATTAGTTTTATTATATTAGTGGTCCTATAAAATATTTTTATGAAAACCAAATTTTAAAAACATTTTTTCAAAAAATTAATAACAAATCCATATATATTAAGCAACATTTTAGAAAATATGTAGTATTAAGTATCTAAAAATAATCATGCACAAATTTCAATATTGAAATTCATACTTGTGGAATATCTTGTGAGAATAATCACTTGACGGTGTTCCTACATTTAATTAAATAAATTTATATCCTGAATCAAAATTGAAGGAACATAAGAAATCTTCGAATTTTGTAGCACCTACATTTGACAAAAGAATCACAATGTAAATTATTATTTGGTGAGTTGTCTGATACACATGTTTGCTGAAGACAGGGTCTGTGAAACAAGACCAAAAGACTGATACTCTGGAAAAATGTAAGCTGTAATATTTATATATTTATGTGACAAGTTTGTAACTGACAGTATTCTCTAATAGTAGTTGTTCTACACATTGCAATTCTAGCGTATATAGTGGCAATATTTTTATAAAGCATATTTGGGTCCACAGAGATGAATTGATTAAAGTTGATAATTCCAACTTTTATAACTATAAAATGTGACTTTGAAGAAAGGTATATACATTTCTGTGAGCAACTAAGAAGTAATAAGAGCATGGTAAAAATAAAACTTCAGAAATAACCAGGGATATATTAAAGGCAGATATGAATAACAAATATTGACATATGTATGTATATTCTATAATAATCAATTTTTTAACATAATATGTAATTCTCAAATTTTTTATATAAAATGGCTATTAAATATTTTTAAACTAAACTACTTATGTGTTAGAAAGGATTTTCTTTTTCAAAATTGTTTTGGAATAGTATTTTTAAACATCCATATTAAATTGTCAGGCAATAATCACTTTTTTATGAAATGAGTTCTTAGTATATTACCCAGGCTGGACTTGAACTCTTAGGTTCAAGCAATTCTACCACCTCAGCCTTCTGAGTTGCTGGGAATATGGGATCAAGCCAGTGTGTCTGGCTAAATAACACAATTTTGAGCAACTCTCCAATACATCCTTTGGTGTGGTTTGGACCTTTGTCCCCACCAAAATCTCATGTTGAATGGTAATCCTCAATGATGGAGGCAGTGCCTTGTGGGAGGTGACTGGATAATGGGGCAGATCTCCCCTTTGGTGCTGGTCTCATGATAGTGAGTGAGTTCTCAGGAGATCTGGTTGTTTAAAAGTGTGTAGCACTTCCCCGCCTCTCTCTTCCATCTACTCCAGCCATGTGAAGATGTGCCTGCTTCCCCTTTGCCTTCCACCACGATTTTAAGTTTCCTGAGGCCTCCCCAGCCATGCTTCCTGTACAGCATGTGGAACCATGAGCCAATTAAACTGCTTTTCTTTATACATTCCCCAGTCTCAGGTATTTCTTTATGAGGGTGTGAGAATGGACTAATACATCCTTGTTGGGCAATAGACTTATGGCTGTTAAATGATGTCAGTTCTTCTGAAATGAATCTAATTTAATACAATTCTGATCAGAATTCCTACAGGAACTTTTGTGAAACTTAAACTGCATTTAAAATTTACATATAATCCTAAAAAATGCATTACTGTATATTATTGTAGCTCTAACACGATTAAGGCTAGGTGACGTTGGTTCGTGGATAGAAGAATAGATGAATGGAACAAAATCAAAAGCTTGGCAATAGAAATATGAATCTATGAGAATATGATGTGTGATGACCCTGGCATTGCACCCCAATGGGAAAAATGGATCAGATAATAAATATGTCTGAAGCATGGGAAACAAATATTATCCTTATTTCACACCACACAGAAAAATTCCACATGAATCAGAGACTTAAATGTGTAAAGCATATCTTAAACATTTTGAAGAAGATTTGGTGGGGTTAGCCCTGATTTCAGAATAGGAAGATAATTCCTAAGCTATATATTTCTATTCGTAGGCTATAAAAATGATTGATGCATTTTTTTCTGAAGGAAAATATTAATAAAAGTTTCTATTTTTCAAAGAATAAAAGTTTCCACTTATCAAAGAATAGCATAAAAGATTAAAAAGAGCAAAGAGTGGGGGAAAGTACTTACGGTACAGCTTCTGATTATTAAGAGAATAATCCTACACTTCCATTAGAAAACTTCATGGTTATGAATAGGTAATTTCCAGACAGGGGAAATGCAGGGCATACTAAAAGCACATGACAAAAATCTGACAAATCTGAAAATGCTCAGGAAGCTGGGGAACGGACAATTGTCCTGCATTATGGAGGAAGCGTAAATTGATAGAGTGATTCTGAAGAGAAATCTGTCATTATTTAGTGAGATTGGTCATACGAATACCAGATGATGCAGCTATCCTATTTTATGACATATAACTCAGAAAAACTACCACAAATACCCAGAGGGACAGACATGAGTATATATTTATCAGATCATTAGTGAGTGGGCTCAGCAGATAATCTAAATGGCTACCTGCATCCATTTGTTAGGGCAGCAATAACAGAGGGTCATAAACTGCATGGCTTCAATGACGTAAGTTTATTGTCTCCCAGTTCTGGAGGCTCGTCTCCACGACCTCCCAACTCTGATCACTTCTCCTGAACCTCTGCTCCACATTCCACCCCGCACTGGCCCCGACCCCTCCCATCCCCATCCACGTGGTCCTGCCCTGCCGTGGGTGCTCAGTCTGGCATCCATAGCTACCTTCCCAGGCCCATCACCTACACAAAGCCCCTGCTTTAGCCAGCTTGATCTCTTAATGGTCCCCCTCAGAAGGTGCAGGGCCGCATCATCCCCTGCCTTCCTGGTGCTTGTCAAGAGCTCTCTCAACTCCAAACCCAGCTCAGCTCCCACCCCCTCCCTGAACCTCTTCTAGCTGCCTCAACCTTAGGCACTGTTCTTTCTTCTGGATCTGGGTAGAGCATGCATTGATTATGCCACTTCACAGTACCTCACTGGGGCTGTCTTTTCTTTTTCTTTTCTTTTTTTTTTTTTTAACATTATATCCAGTTTCTTGGATACACCTTAAATAGTAAAGGGCAGGCACTGGATCTTGTAGCTATAAGTCATTGCTCAGATCTATCTAGGACACTTTCATTCACATGATCTTCAACGAACATTTACTGATAAAGATGATGTTAAAAACTAGACCTCAGAACAATAGCTGCTAATGTTTATGTCCACTGTAAAAATAAATAACTTCCTTTTGGGGTATTTTTCTAAAGGAGACTCCAATAAACCTTAATAAGAAACTGTTAGTATGGCTTCAGATACTGTGAGCAAATACAGTTCCAAACCCTGACTCCACAAATTCCTCTTTCCTCTTAAGTCATTAATACAGTTGTGAATAAATAACTTGCCATCCAAACGACAGATTCCTGCGTAGGTGCAACAACAATGCAAATACCGGCAGGTGAATTCTTTCTCCTCCTCACTTTTGCTGCACATTCTTCTATGCTTCCTGCCCCCCGCTGCTGCTCAGTGATACCGAACACGGAAGCCCCCTGGGTATTCACATAGTCACCTAGAGGCTCTTCCTGACCTAGAGGTGGGAGATCCAAGTGGAATAAATGGTCAGTTAATCAAATGGTCAGCTAATCAAGTCTGATCGTCATGAGTTCTTTTTAACCTATTTGGTTCATATTAACCAAATAAAACTCTCTGCTTTACTGGAAGCAGAATGGGTAGCTATGAATCAAGATGTTTAATGAAGAAAGTAGTTCAACACATGGATGTAAAGATGGCAACAAAAGACACACTGGCAACTACTAGGGCGGGGAGAGAGGGAGGAAGGCAGGGGCTGAAAAACTACCTGTGGGATACTAAGCTCACTACCTGGGTAATGAGATCATTTGTGCCTCAAACCTCAGTGTCACGCAATTTTCACAGGGTGAGAGGCCAAAAGAGGCTAATTTACTGATGTAACAAACCTGCTTATGTACCTCCAAATCTCAAATAAAAGTTGAAATTATACAAAAAACTTTTCCATGAACAGATTGCAATATATTAAAAGATTAACTAGACTGATAAACAGGTTAGAATGATGTCACCACTCCTGTGTTACTACATTAATGAATGCAATGCTATCAGGAAGTGCAGGAATCCTCAGATCTTAGTCTTACTTGGGAGAAAGAATTCTGCTAAGTGACTAATTTAGCCGAAAAAGACAATTTATGGAAGGAAGGTAGAAAATTTATGGAAGGAAGGCAGAAAGCAGAGAGTTTACATAGAGAGACAGTATACCCTGAAAGATAAGGCAGAGCGGGCTGTTGAAAGGGAGGGAGCCAACAGCTCTCCAAGAGTTCTGCATTGGGTTACTATGATGTCAAACTCTTTCCTGAAGTTTCCACCTCTGTCTTAAGTCTCTGCCTTTTTTCCTTGTCTAGATTTCTTGCTCCTGCCTTAAGTCCTAGCCTCATGCTAGGCTTGTGGGACCTTCCCTTAGTATTAGTTGACGTGCATGCATGGTCCTGGCGTTGGATACTGTATTAATCAGTTTTCATGCTGCTGATAAAGACATACCCAAAACTGGGTAATTTATAAAGAAAAAGAGGTTAAGTGGACTCACAGTTCCACGTGACTGAGGAGGCCTCATAATCATGGTGGAAGGTGAAATGCACATCTTACACATGGGCAGACAAGAGAGAATGAGAGCCAAGCCTAAAAGGTTTTCTGTTATAAAACCATTATATCTCATGAGACTTATTCACTATCATGAGAACAGTATGGGGGAAACTGCCCCCATGATTCAATTATCTCCCACTGGGTCCCTCCCACAACACATGGAATTATGGGAGCTATAATTCAAGATGAGATTTGAGTGGGGACACAGCTAAACCATATCAAATATGAATTCTGCCTACTGGCTCCATTGCTCATTGCCACTACCCCAGGAAGGCTGCATAGCACTCAGATCTATACTAACTACAGCTGTGTATCTCTTAAGAATTTCTCCTTTGCCCTCTTCCCTCCCTATTGGCATGTACCTGGTGACATCTGGAAAAGTTAACTACAGGGTGAGCGAATGCTGGGCGTGTTAAGGGGCATTCCCCTCTGCCTAAGTATTCCCCCGCCTCTGCGCATATCTAGCATGCAGGACTCAGGTAATACCTGGGGTGTGAGATTTTCCACACCTACCTTTTCTCAGGAGCTTTCCCCTCTTGCTCATGTCTAGCTGTCTTCCTGTTCTAACCATAAAACCTAAAATAAGAATAAATTGTATATTTGCTCTTGATTGCCATGTCATGATAGAAAAGTAAGGTACCATCAGTGGCAACTGTGTTGCCAAGATTGATGTTGATTTGTTCATCCCTGAGTAGAAATGGAACTTAGAGGACATTGTTTGATTTCTTACAATATGTGCTTTGGTTGTGACATTGTCACTTTAACTGGTGATAAGCATCCTCTAAATGGTCCCTTCTTGAGATACAAAAAATTTTGTGCACTGATGATGTTGGGAATAAATCAGAACTGAACTAAAGTATGTTGCCATCTTGCACAAAAATTATGCAAAAAACTGGAGGGTAAAAAGCCCCCCTACAAAAGAGGGCAATTTTTGTATTGGGTTTGCTACAGTGACACACCACTATTAACTGGGGAGTAATACATCTGTCCACGATGTTGACAGGCATCTGAATTTCAGAGGAAATTGTAAAAAAGAAGAGCCTGGGATAAATACTGGCCTTGCTTTTTCTGGGAAATCAAATGTGTCCAAAAGCTGCTTTCTGTCTGATCGTGGCAAAGGGTGGCCAAGGGAGCCTCAGCTGTGCTCCCACCACAAGGCTACAGTGTCCCCTGTCCCAAGGCTCCTCAGGACACCTGGCTGAGCTTTGGCAGGTCTATTCCAAGCCTGGAGATGCCAGCTCCATCCCTGGCACAGAATGCTAGTGATTTTCACAGGGTGAGAGGCCAAAAGAGGCTAATAAAATGAAGGTAGCCAAGCTTCCATGGAATGAAGCAACAGGACAACCTTGACCACTTTGAGGGGTGTGGTGGGGGCCGCAGGCAGAGGGAGTGAGTTACAGAGTGACTGGGAGAGCAGTGGAGGCGGCAGCAGGAGACAAGCCTAGCTGTGAAGACAGCGAGCCCTCCAGGGAACATGCGGTCAGGGGAGGTTCTGAAAGATGGCACACTGCAGAGCGCATTGGTTTGTATGCTGATGACAGGTATCCAGTAGGAAGGCAAATGAACAGATTCTCACTCTCAGAAAGGCCGGTCCTGACCTCCTGAGAGTACACAGAGCACAAGGGGCAGGACAGGGAGGAGGATGCCCCCTCATCGATTCATGCAAAGTCCTCAGCCAAAGTCCCTCTGTTCCCCACCTCTGGGACTTTGTCCTTCCTCAATTTAAGACACTTCAGGCTGGAAAAATGGATTATTGAGCAGGAGTTGGCTGATGCATTCTAAACTTAATCCACCAAAAAGCACTTGAGAGATGTATCAAAAGATCATAGAGAAGTAGATATTTTAGACCCATATCCATGTCTTCACCCTGCATTTTCTTCCCATTCGAATTTTCATTTCCAAGAAGAGTTGTGCTTTGGGAAATTCTATAGCTCAGAGTGTGACTTCAAAACACGCAATAAATCTGTAAAGTCTTAGAGTGAGTTAAGTTAAACTTTCTGAAGATGTTTTATGAAATGTAGCAGAGCAGGCTACAATTGATACTCAAAAAGAGAAACTTCCATTTGTTTCCGCCTTTAACTAAGTTACCTGTAATTGTGTTGTGTTATTATGCTTCATAGTGTATCACTACTGAGATCCCCTCCCCAGCTCATGTCGCTAGGAAATATCCCAAAAAGAATCAAATTTTTCTCTGATTTTCTCCGAAAATGATAATTCTCCCCCAAGGATTATTTTCTCCTATTTACCTCCAGGGCTCATAAGGCAATGAGATTTATTAGGGTTTATTTGCTGGTGAAGAAACATTAAGCAAATCTTTTAGTAGAAAAAACACTTTTATATTATAGGCAAATGTAGATGTATATTGCTACTGAAGTAACTGTGTTTTATTAACGCTGTGAGAATTTCTTCCTCACTGTGGCGTGTGAATGTGTATGCATATTGCATGTGTAAGAGAAAAGACTTAGTACTATTTGTGAAATGGAAGATGTTTCTCTGCATCTCACTGAGCATGGCTGTAAAACTTTTTCCTCTCCTCGGGCATTGCAGCACACTGGAAAGATGACACATCCACAGAAAGCCTTGCTTTCCAAAAGAGCTTATGAGAGAATGTGCCCCCCAGGTTGGTTAAAACATATGTTAATCCTGTGGCAGAGAAGTTTGTTCTAGCCTTTGGGTGTAGCCCGCTGAGTAAGTTCATAGTGATCTACGTCCTAGTTTCCATGGGCGGAAATAGAATATTAATATGTCCTGCCCCCATCCACACACACACACATAGACACCAATTTCCCCCCAAAGTCTCTTTGCTTAATCTTCTCCTGCTCTGTATTTTCTTTGGTATTTTCTTGAATGGCTTCCACAGAATTCAAATGTATTTGACTCTAAATTCAACTTGTAACATTGTATCTGGTAATTTATAGATTAAATTGCAAGCATCTGGACATTGTTTATATGAAGAACAACTACCAAAATGTATGGTTCTATTTATATGAAGTGTCCAAAACAGAAAGTAGATTTGTGGTTGCCAGAAGCTGCAGAGGAGGGGCAACAGTCAAGGAGAGTGGAGTGCCTTTTGGGGTATGAAAATATTTTAAAATTTATTGTGAAGGTGGCTGTACAACTCTCAACATATTTACATCCATTGGATTGTATGTCTTAAATGGGTGAATGACATCTCAATAAAGCTGTTTAAGAGAGCCTACCAGTGTGACCGAGGACCTCCATTTTTCCAATATAGCTTCATTATTATTTTTTCTCTTTTTTCTTCTTCTCCTAGTTCCCCATTTCCTACTTAGCCCTTTAGAAATGCAAATATGGCCCTTTACATCCCCTTCATCAGAGTCTCCCTACAGGGCAAGTTCATCTAACTATGTGCTTTAAGATGGAACTCGTGAGTTCACACTCCATTTATAAACCAAAGCATGCCCTCTAGAGAACTCTCACCCTCCGCGGAGTTGCCTCAAGAGACAACAGCCTGCTCATAAAGGCACTAGCAGTCACCGGTTCAACCAGCTGACAGATAAGGCTCCGAAGCTAGAGCGGACCCCCGCACCTTGCTTCCTCCCCTACCTTTCAAAAGTGCCACTTTCTGCTCCAAAAGTGAAGTGGTACAGCAGGACTCCTGTATTTCTTCCCCCAAGCTAGCACTGGAAGTAAATCACTTTATACCAGACTTATCTCTGCTTAATTGGGTTCTGCAAGTGTCAAACAACTAACCTGCTCTTCAGTTACACTGGGATGTGTTTAGATTATGTTTTCAAAGGTTGGAACATAGTTGAAAAAGTGAGAAGAGTCCTAAATTTTTTCTTGGAAATCTGGCTTAAATCCAGGTTCCTTTATTTCCTTGATTTGGGAGTTTGGTCATTGGGCAAATAACATGATTTTCTATGTCTAGATTTCCTTGTGTGTAAAATGGGGATGAATATACTACACTACCTACACCACAAGCTAAATAAGCTAGTATTTGTAAAGGACACACACTCACAGTTACACTCACACACAGATGTGTATGTATGTATGTATGCATGTATGTATGTATAACAACGTGGGGGCCTAACCCAAGCACTAAGTGAGGATCTGCTAAGTCACTATATGCATACAGCATCTGGCCAATGGATGCCTGTGATTTCTCCAGGGATAAGAAGCAAATGTATATCTATGTAAAGCCTTACTCAAGCCCTAACAAAGAGAGAAATACTGAGTCCCACTCTGTGAACTGGTCAAGGAACAGAATATATTCAAAGAGATATTTCATTGTTTCAACTTGCAAGGGAGGGGAGCATGGCACCTGAACAGAAATGATATAAATTAATCAAACTGAGAACCAGGTGAAGAGCTTAGTCATGCATTGCGTAGTTGGCTACAATGGCTATTTTTTTTTTCAACTGGACTGGCCATCATGTGGGCCCACTCATTTAGATTTGAAAAATCACCCATTATTTTCTCTGCCCATTCATTCCAGCACCCTGACAGTCTTCACAAGGAAATTAAACATATTTTTGGAAGAATTCCTCAATCTTATATAAGATTTTGAACTAGGAATTTCATCAATCAAAAATTAAATGAATTGCACATAAAGCCATGGCATATATATTTTTACTACATTGTGGGAGAAAAAATTATTATTATACAAAAAATCTTTGTTCTACCTGATTTCAAAAATAAAAGAAGTAGAAGAACCACTTCCTTATGTTCCATTTTGGGACTGGCCAGCAGTGCCCAGAAAGTGTGTCCCAATCCCAGGATGTTGTTGATTTACATGAGAATAAATGCATCCACAAACCAGACAGTCAAGTTAATTAATTATTCTCTCAGACACCCACGCCACCGGTTCAGCAGGGTTCAAACATTACCTTGAATAAAGGGTCCTTACAAAATGTTTGAGGGTAGAAACTGCAATAGGTGCTGGGAAGTGGTGAAAGCCATCTCCCCGCTCAGCTGCTCCACGCTGCCTTTATTCCTGTTTACTCCTCCCCTCACCACTACACCTTCATGTCTCCTGATTAGTCTTGTTTCCTCCTCTCTCCTTTCATTCCCGTTCTTTTGGAGAAAATAAAATCATAAAAGTATCTCACATTTGCTGGTACCTTCCAGGACGAGACCCACTGCCAAGCACTGCACCTCCATAGCCTCCGTCAAGCTTCCCAACAGGCAGTGCTGTTCTCATTCCTGCTGTATGAGGAGTGGGGCTGAGGCCTTCCTGAGGTTGTGTGGCTACCCAGGGGTGCAGCTGATAGACACAACCCTTTCAGGTCTTAGATGACAAAATTAAGCTGGGTGGTGGTGTTAACATCTTTACAAACCATGTCAAAATTACAACATAAGTGAAACTATTTTTTTTTTTGAGACGGAGTCTTGCTCTGTCGCCCAGGCTGGAGTGCTGTGGTGTGATCCCAGCTCACTGCAAGCTCTGCCTCCCGGGTTCACACCATTCTCCTGCCTCAGCCTCCCGAGTAGCTGGGACGACAGGCACCCGCCACCATGCCTGGCTAATTTTTTTTTTTTGTATTTTTAGTAGAAACAGGATTTCACCATGTTAGCCAGGATGGTCTCGATCTCCTGACCTTGTGATACGCCTACCTCAGCCTCCTAAAGTGCTGGGAGTACAGGCGTGAGCCACCGTGTCCGTCCCCATAAGTGAAACTATTTTATTATCTTCAAAATTTATTCATTTCTAGTGGACTCACATGTTTTCTGTAATTATAAATTATGTTATAAAATATCAATCCTTCCAGCTGGGTGCAGTGGCTCACATCTGTAATCCCTAGAATTTGGGAGGATGAGGCGGATGGATCACTTGAGTACAGGAGTTCGAGACCAGGCTGCCCAACATGTCAAAACCCCGTCTCTACTAAAAGTACAAAAATTAGCCACGCGTGATGGCGTACGCCTGTCATCCCAGTTACTCAGGAGGCTGAGGCACAAGAATTGCTTGAACCCGGGAGGTGGAGGTTGTGGTGAGCCAAGACTGTGCCACTGCACTCCAGCCTGGGCAATAGAGCAAGACTCTGTCTCAAAAAAAACAAATAAAAAAAAAAAATAAAGTAAAATAAAATATCAATCCTTCCCATTCCAGTAGGTGTAACTTAAATAAATAAATATTTTAAAAAATAAAATAAAATATCAATCCTTCCCCAAATGAATTCATGGTGCATTATTACATTTTCATCCTCATGAAGTAAAGCAAGAGTGGTAGAATTAAGTAGAAAGAGTCTGTCTCTAGTGTAGTCACATCAGTGGTTGTGTCGAGATGGTTAGGAGGCTTCTCCCAAGTTTAAAACAGTATCCAACCCCCAACTGTAAATCAATTGGGGAGACACGCCAACTCAGATCAGCAGCAATATCTGAGCTTCAGTCTCCACTGCAGCAAAATGTCCTTTCACAAAGATGAGGACTGAAAAATGCTCACTGAATTTAGCAAAGAAGGAGTCACTACAGGGGTGGGAAGAGAAGCCTCTCCATATGTCTCAGTCTGTTTGTGTTGCTGTAACAAAATGTCACAGGTTGGGTAATCTATAGAGGACAAAAATGGACTGTGTCACCGTTCTGGTGGCTGTGAGGTCCCCAGTCAAGGTGCCAGCATCTGGTGACCCCTTATTACTGTGTCCTCATGTGGCAGAAGGCCATGATGAAATTCCCATGATGGGATTCATGCCTCAATAAGGAGAGCCATCTCTACACACACACACACACACACACACACACACACACACACACACACACACCATCCCTTTCCCTCCTCACAGAAGCAGAGGAGATGCCATGTGAGGGTGCAGCGAGGAGTCAGACCATCTAAAGCCAAGGGGAGAGATTTCACCAGACACTGCATCTTCCCACACCTTGATCTTGGACTTTCAGCCTCTAGACCTGCGAGAAATAAATGTCTGTGTCTAAACCCCGAGTATGGTATTTTGTGATGACAGCCCAAACTGACTAAGACACCTGATTAGACCTAAATAAGCCAGTGAGGAGCACTGGGGGAGGGGTGAGAGAGGAAATTAGACTGGGCCAGATGACTGGGGGAGGGGAGTCTGCCTTGCTAAATATTGTGGATTTTAACACAAAGGCCATGACGAGCCACTGAAGGCAGGGTGTGCCACAAGCTTGGGGAGCCCCAGGCCCCTTGGGAAAGAAAAGAATGTCATTTGTGGAGAAAAGAAGGTTCCCCCTTTTCAAAGGTCATTTGACCTTCATAAAAGCATTGGTCCTCTGGTTCTTAGTGTTAGAGCTCAGTAAGGGAAGGTGGTTCCCTGAATTTGTAGAAGCCCTTTTCTGAATCCAACAGTAAGTGAGTCCCTTAAGAGTTGCCAGAGAAGAAAGAATCCACCCAGCTGACATCTAATTTAGTAAGTTGCAGGGACATTGTTTTGAAAGAATCCATAGGCAAGGGAGCACCAACCCATAACTTATCTCAAGCCTGCGGGGTTCTCCAGCCCAGTCCCTTCCAGAACCCTTCCCTGTCCCACAGGCAGTAATGGATTATTGCAAACATTGTTCAGTTTCATTTGACTTACTTTGAAAACCATGTTCCAATAATGAATAACTATGGGAGCTAAGGTCACTGCATTTGGTCCCTATGAGTATCCTTTCCACCTACCCAGACCACAATCAGTAGTCATCACCATTGAATGCCCTTGAGGCAATTCTTCCAAAATTACCTTGCATCAAAGACTGCACAAGAACTGCTCTAAGTGGAAGGATGGACGTTGGCAACCAGGATTCCACCAGGGGCTGCAGACAACACTTGACCTTCACGTGGGAAGGTGTCACTGAGTTCAGACACTCTGGACTCAGCCTTCCTCTAGGAATCAATCTTCCAGTAAGCAAATAAATGGAAAGGTGAAATTAGATAAAGACATCATTACCACAGGGGACAATGAAGTATTGGTGGTTAATCTAAATACACTTGCTTAGAATTTTTATTTTACTACTAGCTATAACTTATTGTAGGTTTGTGGATCTGTGCC
This sequence comes from Macaca fascicularis, assembly GCF_037993035.2. NCBI lineage: Eukaryota > Metazoa > Chordata > Mammalia > Primates > Cercopithecidae > Macaca > Macaca fascicularis. The sequence continues at coordinate 10,278,662 of NC_088378.1, forward strand.
AGGCACCAACAGCACTATGAATTATCCATACCATGATATAATCACCAGATTTTTCTCTGTTATTGTCGTTACCATTTTATAGATCAGAGCATTGAAACTCGCTTGCCCATAGTTACATCAGTGGAAATTGGGAGAGCCAGGTTCCAACGCAAATATCTGGGTCTCAAGTGATTATTTTTAACCACTGCACTGTAATTTACTACTGGGAGGAAGGAATAATAATAATAATGGCTATACTTGATTGGTTAATCGCTATATGCTAGGCACTGTACTAAACTCCTTTTAGAAGTTTTATTTATGATTGGCACATATAATTGTACATATTTATGGGGTACAGTGTGATGTTTCAATGCATGGATACATTGTATAAGGATCAAATCAGAGTGATTAGCATACCCCTCACTTTAAACATTTATCCTTTCTTCTTAGAAGATCTAAATCCTCTCTTCTAGTTATCTTCAAATGTACAACACATAATTATTAGCTATAGTCACCCTAGTGTGTAACAGAACAGCAGAACTTATTCTTTCTATCTAATTGAATCTTTGTACCCATTGACGAACCTCTCTCCATTCTCCTCTCCCCAACTACCCTCCTCATCCTCTGGTAACCACCATTCTACTCTCTAATTCTATGAGATCAAAATAAAAAAAATTATTGACAAATAATAATTGCACATGTTCACAGAGTACATAGAGATATTTCAATACATACAATGTATAGAGATCGAAGAGGGGTAGTTAGCATATCCACCAATCATCTCAAAGTTTATCACTCATTTGTGTTGGAAACATTCAATATGCTCTTTCTAGTTGCTTGAAACTTTATAATATATAAAGTTAGCCATATTTATCCTACAGTGGTATAGAACACTAGAACATATTACTGCTATCCAGCTGTAATTTCGTAGCCTTTAACCGAGCTCTCCCTATTCCCCCTTTCCCCACCCTTCCAGGCCTCTACTGTCCTCTGTTCTACTTTTTACTTCTTTGAGATAAACTTTTTTAGCTGCCGCATATTGTTACCAGCAGCAAATCCATACGGGTCTACAGCAACCTCAATTCTTGCTTCCTCAGAAGCATGAATTTGACTGAGGGGCATGGGGCAGAAGGAGAGACTGAGGCAAGTGTTTAGAGCAGGAGTGAAAGCGTATTAAAAAGCTTTAGAGCAGGAATGAAAGGAAGGAAAGTCCACTTGGAATAGGGCCAAGTGGGCGACTTGAAAGGCAAGTGTGCACCTTGACCTTTGGACTTGGGGGTTTTATACATTGGTATGCTTCCGAGGTCTCAGGTCCCTTCTCCCCACTTGCCCAGTTCCTGAGATCTTATCAGGAAGCTGCTGATGATAGGTGTTTTCTATCTCTTGGGAGACTGCTTTTCACTGGTGCCAGCTGTGACCAATTATTACTTTAGCGAGACTGTTAATAACCATCCTGACCATCATCTGATGGTTGGCAACACTCCTTGTGTGTGTTTGGGGCAGTGGTGGGGGAAGCCCTCTTCTGCCCTGCTCATACCTTAATAGCCACCTATGGCAACATTATGAGTGAGAACCTTTGTGAGTGTTTACCTTTGTGTTCTTGGCTTACTTAACATACTGTCCTCTAGTTTCATCCATGTTGCTGCAAACGATAGGATTCCATTATTTTTTATGGCTGAATAGTATTCCATTGTATGTATATACTTTATTTTCTTTGTCCATTCATGTGTAGTCACACAACTAGGTTGATTCGTATCTTGGCTATTGTGACTAGTGCTGCAATAAACCTGGGGCTGCAGAGGACTCTTTGATGCAATGATTTCCATTCCATTGGATAAATGCCCAGTAGTGAGATTGCTGGATCATAAGGTACTTATATTTGTAGTTTTTTGAGGAACCTCCATACTGTTCTCCAGAATTACAGTAGTAAATTCCCATCAACTGTGTAGAAAAGTTCCCGTTTTTTTCTGCATCCTCACCAGCATGTGTTATTTTTTGTCTGACAATAGTTATCCTACTGGGATGAGACAATAGCTCATTGTGGTTTAGATTTGCATTTCCCTGAGGATTAGTGACGTTGAGCACATTTTCATACACTTGTTGCACATTTGTAATGTCTTCTTTTGATAATTCAAATCATTTGCCCATATTTTAATATATATATATATATATATACACATATATATATATATATATTTTGCTGTGGAGATGTTTGAGTTCCTTGTATATTCTGGATACTAGTCCCCTGTCCCATGAGTAGTTTACACAACACAAGGTACCACACTAGGTCCTTTACACAGGTTATTTCATTTACTCCTCACTCCAACCCTATAAGGGAGGTGCTATTACTACCACTCTCACATTATTAATAGAGAGTTCAGCAGAGGTTCATAGCTTCCCCAAAGTCACACGGCTAGTGTGGCGGATGGAGCAGGGTTGGATGCAGAGTCAGGCCCTCCAGCCCCACGCCTCCTTGCTGTGGGAGCCTGCTGGTCTGCAGTTACTGCCACAGGAATCAATGGCAGTAACCAGAATAAGCATTTATCGAGCACCTACTGTATTCACAGAACTCTGATCAGAACTCTGATCAGTCTGAAGCAAACAAAGCCAAGGAATGGTAGAAATCGCAGAGTTCAAACCAGAGTCTAGGGCCTGAAGTGTACTGCATAGGCCAGGTTAAACTGAATGAAACATTCCTATTTTGATCCTTTTCATTATTTATCGTTAATACCCATAAATACCTTTCAGGGGATCAGTTCTGATGTAAAGTCAACAACAAATAGGCAATGAATCAGCTATTCCAACGTTTTTTTTTCCTTCTGAAAAGAGTCTTTGAAAGCCCTGTTTTGCAGACTTGCTCCTTTTGCATGACGGGTAAATCGTAGGACCCGTTACATGATGCTGCATACTTAATGTCGAAAGGTTGCTTCATCCAAGAGCCTGGAGTTTTCAGAGACACTGTCCTGAAACTATGTCCTGAAACTATGTCATTGAAACCGAAACATTGTCCTGAAGCTGGTATTGGGCAATACCAGCGCCTGCAGGCAACAGCTCGGAGGCACTTAAGATTTAAATTTTACCCACAGAAGTTCTGGCTTGTCTGGGAAAACCTTTTGCTAAACAGAAGAGCAACATTTTTTTTTTTTTTCTTTTCTGGAATTTGTAAACAGCATTTATTCTCAGCCTTACCTTCCAAACGTTGCACTTGGAACATTGCTGGGCCCCGTGGAAACAGAAGCGAACGTCAGCCAGGCCGGCAGGGGGCGGCAGACCCCACACTTCGCCGGGCGCCCTCACCTCCCTGGGAGGGAGTGTGCAGCTGCCAAAATCTTCGGCGGGGTTCAGTCCAAGCGACTTCAGCCAGCAGATGGTTCGTGTCCTTAGAGGCCGCAAAATATGGGGTGGAAGGAGTTGGGGGGTGAGGCTGAGAATGGGGAGAGCAATCCAGGGTCGCCAGGGTGGGAGCCGCAGCTGGCCCGTGGCCTCCCGGAGGCCACTGATGCTTCTGGAGCGCACGAGGGGCCCCGCGGGACTGGACCAAGGTCGCCTGCGCTCCACGGAGGCGCGGGCACTGGGCGGGGACTTGGGCGCGGCGCGGCGCGGCGCGGTGCGGGGGCGGGAGGCGGAGAGGTGGACGGGGCGCGGTTGGGCTGACCCCTTCCCTCAGGGTCAGGATGGCCAGGGCGAGGCCGCTGGGAAAGGCACGTCCCTCGCCTCTAAGCCGCCAGCTGGGCTTTTCTCCTTCCTCGCCTGCCCGGTGTTCCAGGGCGCAACCCCGCTCCGTCCAGCCGCTGGCTCCCGGGCTGAGCCCCAGGTAGGTGGGTCGGAGGCCTTGTGAGAAGTGAGGGTTGAGGGCGTTTCTGCTTCCAAGCGCAAGCACGGGGAGCACGGATGCTCCAGCTCCTGGACCCTGAATTAGAAACTGGCAAAGGTAGATGTTTTGCAGGAGGCCGCCCTCTGCCTTCCTCTAACACCTGCTGGATTCAGGGAGTCCTAGTACCTGTATTTTTGACCCGAAAAAAATTCCAACAGCAGAAAATCCATGTGATTGGTTACGCCTCCTTAACGTGCCGTTTGCCTTTGTAACTTTCCTTCCACAGACTGACCTTTTTCGTGCAATCGATGTGATCCTGTGTCAGCTATACAAAACAGTTTTTGTTTACTGAATCTGGTTTAAAAGGCAAGAAGTAGCTTCCCGTAGGGCACATTGATCCCCTGTGGAAAGGGATGTGTATGCCCTGAAACGTGGAGAGCCACATGCGCTGCTTGGTTTTGTGTAGAAGTAACATGAGATGATCTTTTCACCGATTTTCAGAATTGTGGAGAATTTACTCAGGAAAATAATATGTTTCAATGGATGACCAATATGGGTGTGTGCTTTAACTGATTTCACGGAAGCAGTGCTCCTAATGTTTTGAGACCCACAGATTTTATTTGGTGTCTCTTTATGGTATGATAATTTACTTCATAAATTATGTGGAGTGGGGAAGATACTTCCTATTTTCTCTTTAAACATCTTTTCTCTGATTTAAAGAAGTAATAAAGGAGAAATCTTCTTGCGATGTTTAACTTTTATTCTCCACTATTCTGAAGTTCAAGCGTCAATAATTAATATAAATACAGTAAAATGAATACTTTAAAGGTAGCTGATATGCTTAATAACCGGAAATTATTTCAATTAAAAAATTCCATTCCATCTAGTGTTTTGACCCATATGATACATATGCATACATGTGTAAAAGCGTATATATATTCATATGTATATGAAAAAAATACTATGCACTATACTGAGTTTATACTTTTATTGTCCAGCACTAAGTCCGTTGTTGACTTTAAAAAGTAGATTCTGTAGACCTGTGAAACAAGCAACAAGAATGAAAACACTGCACTTTTTTGTGGTTCTGTAAACACGAAAGAAAAGTGGAGGTCACGATCCATGCTGCTGGCCAGGCATTAAGTTGGCATTATCGGCAATCACTGCAATCACTGTAGTCTCTGTGGGTGCTGATGAATCTGCATTCCCTACATGTCGTGCCTTGGGAATTGCTCTTTTGACTAGATTACTGGTTTGAGGTTGTCGCTGTTGTCCTTCCTACAAGAGTAGAAAACAAGTGCACAAAATTGGATTTAGGTAAGTGGAAATTTAATGTAGTCATAGCAGCACCTCACACAAAGAAGGCCATCAACGAATGTAGCCTTGATAAGGGTCTCTCCCTAGGTCAGTGGTCACCTACTCCCTCTGCTGGATGACAGCCCTCAGGTATCTGAAACTCAGCTCCCACGTTCCCGGAGCTTCTCTTCTCAGATCATGCAGCGCCCAGAGCTTCAGTTGTCTCCATATCCTTCATCAATACCTACTGAAAGTGCGACCTTGGAGAAGCCCATGTCCTCCAGGTGTGGCCAGGAGAGCTGAGACAGAGCCCTGGGGTCCTTTCTTATCAACCCTTGACTAGGGTGTCCTAGTTCTGTTAGTTCCTCAAATAGTCATTTTTTAAAATACCGTTCATTTTACACCGGTAGCTCAGCTGTCCTGGGTGAGCTCCACACCCTCAACTCTGTAGCTGATTACATAGTTCATTATTATACTAATTTAAGAAATGTTAAATGTATGAAAAAGTACAGAGTGAACAAACACTGAAGCAACTTACCAACTTTCCCACAACCTGCCATTAACAATTATGAACATTTCGTCATTTCAACTTTTCCTCAATCCCTGGAACTTCCTGGTCTCATCCTCTCTTCTCTAACCCAATCTCCCTCAGCCACAATCATGATGAAGTGTGTACTCATCCAATCTGTTTTGGAACGTTTTAACATTTTTAGTTTTCTAAAATCAACTTTATGTATGTGCATAGTTTAAAGAGTCAAAAAGCTGTATAAAAAAGCTTGAATGTCCTTCTCTTCTGAGGCAAACACTTCCGACTCTTTAAACTGATCCTATTGGCATTTGCCTTCAGCTCTTTAAATAACTTTCTGACCGTGGTACTTCTTTTTTCGGTTTTAATCATTACCTATTGATACGAATTGGATCTGTGTCCACGCCCAAATCTCATGTCAATTTGTAATCCCTACTGTGGAGGCGGGGTCTGATGGGAGGTGATTGGCTTATAGGGCAGTCACTCATGAATGGTTTGGCACCATCCCCTCGTGTTGTTCTCCTGATAGTGAGTTCTCAAGAAATCTGGTTGTTTAAGTGTGTGTGGCGCCTCCTCCAACCTTGCTCCTGCTCCCACCATCTGAATCTTTTTTTTTCTCTCTCTCTTTTTTTTTTTTTTAGAGGGAGTCTCCCTCTGTCACCCAGGCTGGAGTGCAGCGGTGCGATTTCGGCTCACTGAAAGCTCGGCCTCCCGGGTTCTGCCTCAGCCTCCCTACAGGTGCCCGCCACAATGCCCCGCTAATTTTTTGTATTTTTAGTAGAGACAGGGTTTCACCGTGTTAGCCAGGATGATCTCAATCTCCTGACCTCGTGATCCGCCCACCTCCGCCTCCCAAAGTGCTGGGATTACAGGCGTGAGCCACTGCGCCTAGCCGCCATCTGCGTCTTACTCACACTTTGTCTTCCGCCATGATTGGAAGGTTCCCAGAGCCTCCCCAGAAGTAGAAGCCTGTGCTTCCTGTACAGCCTGCAGAACTGTGAGCCAATTAAACCTGTTTTCTTGATAAATTACCCAGTCTCAGGTATTATAGCAATGTGAGAACGGACTAACACACCTATAGACTTCCCAGCTGGGAATATTAGGATTTAACTCCGTTTAATGCACCATCAGCATCATACCACATACTACACACATGCCACATGCACACACATCTCGTATATACTACGCACACACACACCACATAACACCACAGACACGATGCATACACATATACCATACAACACACTATACACAACACAGATTCACACACACCACAGCACAAGGACCTTACACACCACACACCCCATATAGATACTATGCACACATACACCACGTACACCACACACCTCACACACGTACTATACACTCACAACACACTCTCATAGACACACCATATGCACCACATAACCACCTACATACCACACTGTACATACACATACACACAATAAATGCCACACACACTGCACACACCTCACACCATACACACATCATACACACACACCGTGCACATACCACGCACACACCACAAACACCATACATACTACATATACACACACATCCTTTTGCTATATGTACCTAATTGCATAATTATATTGTAATTTTGTTTAAGTAAATATTCAGTGTTCATATTTCTTCATGACTATGAAAATGCTATTTATAACTGAGGCATGTAGTATACTTTTATATTTCTCCCTAGAATTTATTATTTTCTTTTCTGTAAGCTTTTATGTCATTTTTCTAATTCTACTCCAAATTCTCAGTTTTATAAACCTTTTCAATATGCCCACAAACCCATGAGGCCATCTAGCGATGTTCTTAGAGCTTCTTGGGAGCCATCATCCCTGCTCTGGCTGGTCCTGGGTACACAGCTGGCCTGCTGTCCAGCTGTCATGGGATCTCCATGGACTGTCATCCAGAAGATCCCCTTGCTTCTCTGACATTTGATCCCCCATATCTTGAATCCCACATCATCCTTTTTCAAAAAAATTACTACTTCATTTTTCCAGAGCAAACCTCTGTATCTGATACTCAATGAACTCTAGTGTCATCCTTAGAAAGAATACATGGAAGGTATTTTATAATTGAGAAATTCTCATAAGAAAATTAGCCATCTTAAAGTGAACAATTAGTTTTATGTAGTGCATGGCAACCACCACCTCCATCCAGTTCCAAAACATTTTCATTGCCCCAAAATACAATGTGGTACCCGGTAAGCTATTACTTTCCATGCCCCCATCCCAGCCCTTGCTTTCGAGGTTTAGCCATGCAGCATGTACCAGTGCTTCATTCCCTTTTGTGGCTCTATAAACCACAATTTGTTTATCCCCTCATCTACTGATTGGCATTTGGGTTGTTTCCAACTTGTGGCTTTTGTAATAGTGCTGCTATGAACCTTCTCATGCAAGGTATCTGGGTACTTGTTTTCAATTTTTTTGTCTATATACCTAAGAGTAGAAGTGTTAGATCATATGGTAATTCTATGTTTACCATTTTAAGGAATTGCCAAATTATTTTCCACTGTGGCTGAACCATTTTACATTCCCACCAACAATGGACAGGATTCTAATTTCTTTACATCTTCACCACCACTTGTTATTCTCTATTTTTTAAATTATAGACATCCTAATGTATATGAAGTCTTATTTCATTATGATTTTATTGGCATTTTCTTAATGACTAATGATGTTAACCATCATTTCACTTGTTGGCTATTTGTATATCTTTTTTGGAAAAATGTCTCTTTACCTTCTTGTTTTTCTTTTTGTTGTTGAATTATAAGAGTTTTTTTTTTTCCCCCATTTCTCTTCTTGTTTGCTCAAAGAATACTGTGCTGGCAGTGAGCTGCACTGCTGCACTTTTTTTTCTAAACAAGAAATGGGTTAAGTGACGGTGGTCTCACCCTGTCACCCAAGCTGGAGTGCAGTGACCCAGTCAGCTCACTGCAGCCTTGAACTCCTGGGTTCAAGTGATCCTCCCACCTTGGGCTCCCAAAGTGCTGGGATTACAGGTGTCAGGCACTGAGCACAGCCTAGAGATTTTAATATATTCTGTATACCAGGCCTTTGTTAATAGGTTTGCTTCATCAGTAGGTTGTTTTTCACTTTGTTGATAATGTCCTTTGTCACATAATAGCTTTTAATTTTTTTCGTTACTCTTCAATTATGTTTTCCAGTTTTATTGAGATACACTTGACAAAAATTGTATATATTTAAGATGTACAATGTAATGTTTTAATATAAATGTACATTGTGAAATTATTACCATAATCAAGTTAATTAAAATAGCCATCATTCACATATCTTGTGTACATGGTAGGAACACTTAGGATCAACTCTTTTAGCAAATTTCAAGTATGCAATACAGTATTGTTAACTGTAGTCACCATTCTGTACATTAGATTTCCAGAACCTATTTATCTTGCAAAACTGCGCATTTGTATTTTTTGACCAATATCCCTCCATTTCTCCCTTCCCCAGCTCTGGTAATCACCATTCTACTCCGTTTCTAAGAGTTCAACTTTCTTAGATTCCACATATAAGTGAGATTACACAGTATTTTCCTTCCTGTGTCTGGCTTATTCCACTTATCATAATGTCCTGCAGGTTCATCCATGTTGATGCAAAGGCAGGATTTCCTTCTTTATTAAGGCTGAAAATATTCCATTGTGTGTGTGTCTGTATATAAGACACACTTATATGTATATTATATGTGTGTATATATATACATACAACAATGTGTATGTAACACACAGACACACATATGTATACACACCTTTTTGTCATCCATTTATCCTTTCATTTATTTATTTGTGTATGTTGAACTATCCTTGCATTCCTGGGACAATTCCCACTTGATCATGGTGAATGATCCTTTTACTGTTCTGTTGGATTCCATTTCCTAGTATTTTGTTGAAGATTTTTGCACATATGTTCATCAGGGGTATTGCCTGTAATTTTCTTTCCTTACAGTATTCTTTTTTGTGTTTCATATCAGCATAATGCTGTCCTCATAAAATGAACTTGAAAGCATTCCCTTTTCTTTAACTTTTTGGAAGAGTTTGAGGAGGATTGATATTAGTCCTTTTAATGTTTGGTATGATTCAGCAGTGATTCAGGTATGATTAGGTCCTGGGCTTTTTGTTGATGGAAGACTCGTTATTACTGATTCAATCTTATACTTATTACTGCTCTGTTCAGACTTTCTATTTCTTTCTGAGTCAGTCTTGGTAGGTTTTTCACTTCTAGGAATTCATTCATTTCTTCTAAGTTATCCAATTTGTTGATATATAATTGTTCACAGTAGTCTCTTATGATTGTTTGTACATCTGTAATATCTATTGTAATGTCTCCTCTTTCTGATTTTGTTTGAGTTTTCTTTGTTTTCTTAATCTAGTTAAAAGTTGGTCATTTTTTATCTTTTTAAAAACCAATATTAGTTTTATTTCTTTTTTCTATCATTTTTCTAGTCTCTACTTCACTATTTCTGCTGTGATCTTTATTATTTCTTTCCTTCTACTAACTGTTGGGTTAGTTTTTCTTTTCTTCTTTGTCTATTTTTTTGAGGTGTAATGTTAGATTGCTTATTTGATATCTTTCTTCTTTATTGATGTAAGTATTTATTGCTAAAAGCTTCCTTCTTAGAACCACTTTTGCTGCATACGGTAAGTTATTGGTATGTTAGTGTGCCCATTTTCATTAGTTTTGAGTTTTTAAAAATTTATCTTTTAATATCTTCTTTGACTCATTGATTGTTCAGGAGCATGTTGATTAATTTCTATGTATTTGTGGATTTTCCAATATTCTCTTGTCATTGATTTCTAGTTTCATACAATTATAATCTGAAAGGAATACCTGGTAGGATTCTAATCTTCTTAAATTTGTTTACTTGTTTTGTGACCTAACATATGATCTATTGTGGAGAAAGTTCTATGTGCACTTGAGAATAATGTGTATTCTACTGCCATTGGACAGAATATTCTGCATATTTCTGTTAGGTTCATTTGGCCTAAAGTGTAGTTTAAGTCTCATGTTTCCATTATGATTCTCTGTCTGGAGCTGTTGAAGTCTGCTACTATGGAGCTAAGTGGAGCTATTGAAGTCTGCTACTATGATTTTATTACAGTCTAGCTCTCCTTTGAGATCTATTAAATTTTTTAGCTGTTATATGTATGTATTAGAAGTTTGGGTATATATATAAATAAGTATTTATAATTGTCATAGCAAATTGATCTCTTTATCATTATATTATGACCTTCTTTGTCTCTTTTTACGGTTTTTGACTTAAAGTCTGTTTTACCTCATGTAGATTGAGTTTCCCTTATCCAAAATTCCTAAAACCAGAAGTGTTTTCAATTTTGAATTTTTTTGGAATATTTGAATTACAATATGATTTAGTTTTTTAGAATTTTGAAATTTTTTTTTATTTTGGAATATTTGCATTATGATATGGTTTGGCTGTGGCCCCACCCAAATCTCATCTTGAATTGTAATCCCCAACATGTCAAAGGAGGGACCCAGTGGGAGGTGATTGGATCATGGGAGCAGTTTCCTTCCTGCTGTTCTCATGAAAGTGAGTGAGTTCTCATGAAATCTGATGGAAGGTGCCTGCTTCCCCTTAACCTTCCGGCATGGTTACGTTTCCTGAGGCCTCCTAGTCATGCTTCCTGTTAAGCCTGTGGAACTGAGTCAATTAAACCTCTTCATAGTTACCCAGTCTCAGGTAGTATTCTTTTTAGTAGTCTGAGAATGGACTAATATACATTATATATTCACCGTTTTAGCATCTCTAAACACCAAAATCCAAAATGCTCCAATGAGCAATTCCTTTGAACATCATGTCGGCACTTAAAATTTTATTAATTTTGGAGTATTTCAGATTTCACACTTTTGGATTAGGGATACTCAATCTGTATAACTACACCTGCTCTCTTTTGGTTTCCATTTGCTGGAATATTTTTTCCATCCCATTACTTTAAGGACATTATTTGTGTCCTTATAGGTGAAGTGAGTGTCCTGTATGCAGCATGTAGTTGGATCTTGTTTTTTAGTTATTCAACCACTGTATATCTTTTTATTGGAGAATTTAATCCATTTTCATTCAAGATAATTATTGATAAGTAAGAGTCTGCCATTACCATTTTGTTAATTGCTTTCTGGTTGTTTTGTAGACTCTTTGTTCCTTTCTTCCTCTCTTACTATCTTTCTATGTGATTAAGTGATTTTCTCTAGTGGGATGCTTTGATTCCTTTTTATCTTTTGTATATCTACCTTATGCTTTTGCTTTGTGGTTACCATGATGCTTACAAAAAAGTCTTATAGTTATATCAGGCTATTTTATGCTGATAACAGCTTAACTTTGATTGCATAAAAGTTCTGCACTTTTACTCCACATCTCCCTGCATTTAAAATATTTTTATGTCACAATGTATATCTTTTTATAGCATATATCCCTTAACAAATTATTGTAGCTATTATTTTAAATAGTTTTGTCTTTTAACCTTCATGCTAAAGATATAAGAGATTCATACTTTCATATTACAGATATATGTGGCCACCATTAAAGTGTTTGAATATTATGAATTTGACTGTGTACTTACTTTAACCAGTGAGTTTTCTGGTTTCTTTTTTTGTTACTAATTAGCATCTTTTTTCATCTTACAGACTCCCTTTAGCATTTCTTGTAAGACAGGTCTGGGGTTAATGAACTTCCTCAGCTTTTGTTTGTTTAGTAAAAGCTTGATCTTTCCATTTCTGAAGCACAGCTTTGGTGAATGCAGTATCCTTGGTGTGTAGTGTTTTTCTTCAGCACTTATAATATATTATCCTACTCTTTCCTGGCCTGTATGGAACCTGTTGAGAACTTTGCTGCTAGCCTTACTGGAACTCTGTTATATGTGATTTGCTTCTTCTCGCTGCTTTTATGATTTTCTCTTTGTCTTTGATTTTTGACAGTCTAACTTTGTCTTGATGTAGTTATGTTTGAACTGAATTTAGTTAGAGACTTTTGACCATCTTGGACCTGGATGTTGATATCTTTCCCTAGACTTAGAAAGTTTTCTGTTATTTTTAAAATAAGCTTTCTACCCCCTTTTTCTCCTTTGTGAACTCTTATAACTAAAATATTTGCTCTTTTCATGCTGCCTCGTAAGTCCTGTAAGCTTTTTTTTCACTATTTTTCTCCTTCAATTCTATATTCACAAATAACCTGTCTTCAAGTTCACAGATTATTTATTCTACATGATGAATTCTGCTTTTGATGCTGTCTATTGCATTTTTCACTTTATTATTTTTCCAGTTTCAGAAATTCTGTTTTACTTTTTTTTTTTTTTTTTGAGACGGAGTCTCACTCTGTCACCCAGGCCAATCTTGGCTCACTGCAAGCTCCGCCTCCCAGGTTCATGCCATTCTCCTGCCTCAGCCTCCCAAGTAGCTGGGACTACAGGTGCCCGCCACCATGCCCGGCTAATTTTTTGCATTTTTAGTAGAGACGGGGTTTCACCGTGGTCTCGATCTCCTGACCTTGTGATCCGCCCGCCTCGGCCTCCCAAAGTGCTGGGATTACAGGCGTGAGCCACCGCACCCGGCTCTGTTTTACTTTTTAAACAGTTTTAATCTCTCCATTACATTTCTCATTTTGATCTTTTATTGTTTTTCTGATTTTATTGAATTCTCTGTATTTTCTTGAAGTTTACCAAGCTTTCTTCAAATAATTATTTTGAAATCTTTGTCAGGTTGTTAATATATCTTTATTTCTATGGGGCCAGCTACTGGGAAATTATTGTGTCCTTTGGTGGTGTTTTATTTTACCTCTTTGTTTTTTCATATTTCTTGTTGTCTTACATTAATGTCTATGCATTTAAAGTAAGAACTGATTTTAGTCTCAACAATCATCAGTTTCTAATTCATCTACTACATCTTCAGTATAACCTGTGCTCCTGAGATTGTGTCTGCTACATCTTTATGGTGGAAGCCCCAGTGATGGGGCTCCTGCATCTCTTCCCAGTGGCACAGTCAGGGATGTTGTGTCAGTAGACTGAAGGACCCACAGTGGGAGCATTTACACCATGCACATTGGCAGATGCTGCCAGTCAGGGCTTGATTGCCCAAAGCCAGTTGTTAGACATTTACTAGCACACCACTTGGATACAAATAAGTGGAGAAAATAGGAGAGGGTGGCTTTCAAGAACTTTGGCTCTAGAGAACAGTAAAAGAAAGGATGGTAATGGAAGGATGAGGTGAGAATGAGATAAGGCTGGTCAAACAAGAAAGATCTGAATGTGTTTGAAAGCTTCTCCCAATAGGTTAAAGATACTGGAGAAAGGGTTAATCACTACAGTGAGGCACCCAAAAAGGCAAGTCTAAGTGAGTGCTGGCCCTGGGGTAGACACCAAGACAGTTATTCCAGTGTAAGATGACAGGAGGAATGGGAGGGAGAGGAACAGGCGAGAGTGTCAGTGATTAGGTGCAGAGGGGACTCCCCTCCAGCACTTCTGTTTCTCTGTGATGTAGGAGGGGAGGCCTTGGGTGTTGGACCCTGAGAAGGCACTCAGTCAATCACTGTGAGATGTGTGAGTGAACCCGTGGCTGCCAGGTGTGCAGGGGCCATAACTGAGGGTTTGAGGAAAGGAGAGAACATTTGAAATCACGACAAAAGAGAGCCAAGGCAGTGATGTGGGATGCAGAGGTTGCTGTGGTTGAGAGCTACTCCAGTGAGTAACACAGTGGCTTCACAGTGAGGAGGCCTGTGGGGGAAGGCCCAGCTGTGTCTTCCCAGGGGCAGTAACACCTTTCCCTATTGCCTAGGTATCCTGGCATCCATCTGTGGTGGCCTCGTGATGCTTTTGCCTGAAACCAAGGGTATTGCCTTGCCAGAGACAGTGGATGATGTAGAAAAACTTGGTAGGCACTGTCCAAAATTCAGTGCACCCCAAAGAAAAGCAGCATTTCAAACCAGTGGAGAAAGGAAGATGTTGAGAAAATTGAATATGCTTAGGGAAAAAAATAACAATAAATCCTCATCTTATATTGTAAGCAAAAAATTCAAAGTAAATATAAAACATTAATGTAAAAAAAAAAACCCCACACAATCTAGATAAGAATATGTATTATTTTTTAAACATGGTTGTGAAGAGAGAAGCATTTCCATGTAAGGTACTAAGACTCAGAAGTGATCTAAAGGCAGGAGCTGTTGATGTGGGAAAGTGGAAATCGCTGGGACATGCAGCAGCAGGGGATTAACGGTGTGGCTTACTCTACAGAGTGAGGAGTCAGGTCTGTGTAGATGGAATGGCATAGGCAGATTTTCAAGACTGATTACCAAGTGAAACATCACTGAATTATGTGTTATAGTATTTATAAAAAACTAAAACCAAAGACAGTCCCTCTCTGTAGCTGGATAGGAAGACAGATGACACACAGATGGTAGCTAGGCAGATAATAGGTAGATGGATGATAGATGATAGACAGATAGATAGAGATGATAGATAATGGATAGATGGATTGATGAATAGATAAATAGATAATAGATGATAGATAGGTAATAGAGATAAGTAGGCAGAGAAAAGAAAGAGAGACTGAGTTTTGGAGGCAGGTGTTTAAATAGTGTACAAGGAAAGCTAATATCCAGCCAATATACAAACATGAAGAGTTATATCAACAAAAATTAACATTACTGAAATTCTAAGTTTCCGTTTTAAATTTTTCATGAAAAAAGATAGAGAATATGAATATGAGAATGTATACTAAAAGATGTAGTATATGTCCTCTGGGGACACAAATGAGCTGGGGAGATGGGTAGGGAACGGAGGGCCATCTCTTTCCTGTCAGAGACTTCCGTACTGTTTGATTTTTTTTTTTTAAATTATGACACATAGTCTTGTGTTTTCTGTGTAATCTTTAAAAATGATTTAACAGCTAACTTAAAAAATAAAAGGCAATCTTGATAATGAATTGGAAATTAAGGATACGGAACTCTAATGTTTTTAATATTTCAAAAATCCTGAGGAAAATCTTTCTTCCCTTTGATTGTACTCCATTGACTGCTGCCTGTGTACACACTGAGAATGGTGCATTCATTCTTGATTCAATCAGGGGTCAGATCTGCAAACTCATCAGGAAGAAATGGAGGAATAGGGAGTCCTTTGAGACCAGGACTCTTCTACCACATCAGCTGCATTAAAGTTAAACAACTGGGAGAGATTGTCTGTGGCTGGTGAAGGGTGGTGGGGTGGTGCAGGATTGTCCCAAAGGGGAGCAAGGAAAACTGATATCCAACTAATATATAAACATGGGGAATTATACCAACAAAAATTTAAATTACACAAATTCTCATTTTTTTTCTGTTTATGAATTTTCATAATGAAAAGTTGGATAGATTAATTATACCTAGTCCCCACACTTGAAAAAAATCTAGGAGTATGGTTTACAGTACTACAAATTAAGCACGTTGATTGTGATCCATGATTATTTACTCTAAAAAAACAACTTCGTGCTAAATTACTGAAACCTGTTAGTGTATTCCCTTCTAAAACTGCATTGGATTATTCTATCATTTCTGCTGGGTTTTGTTCATATCAGCAGCTCATTTCCAAACATATGTTAATTCAGTAGAGAAATTAATGAAGAGCTTAAATGCTGTAATGCTAACTAACCTCTGTTTAGGGTCTGAAAGCAAGTCAAAAAAGGAGCCTGAAGTGATTTCTGTTACCTTTGAGTTGGGTTTTCATCAGAAGTTAGGTATGTGTATTTGATCAAAACCAGCTATGCTATTAAATAATAACAGAAGACCTTCCTCTAACTATTTGCATAATCTTTCATAAGGACTTTCTCCTTTGTTTTTTCAGTCCACATTCTTTTAAGTGTGGCAGGAATAAAAAAAACCCAGTTTCCAGCTCTCACCTTTGAGGCCCCTGCCAAAGGTGGAAGGAGCTATCCAGGAGCTGATCCTCCTTGCAAAGCTGTCCTTGCAGAGATGCATGTGTGCGTTTCAGCTACATTATGCTATGCTGTTGTAATGTTGTATAAAGACTTCAATCTATCCAGAGTATTTTTATATAATGTTGGATGAGTTAGGACTATTTGTGGTACTGTTGAAGTTTCTGGGAACACATAATATGTAGCTGGCTTAAAAAAGAGCCTCTCAGGTGCACGGCTCTTCCTGTTTTTGTTTGTTTGTTTGTTTCCTTGCACTGGAGCAGTGGTCTCTGACTCATTAGGCTAAAGAGAGACGAGAGAAGTCCCTCACCTGATTCTCATAACAGCTCCATCAAGAATGCAGGATTTGAAAACCAAGGATTTGGGAAATTTGTGCAGAAATGTTCATCAAATCTTATCAGTCAAGGGACTAAGCCCATAAGTGAACATTCGAAAAATTGCAGGGAGGATGAAAATTTGGGAATCCTGTTAATGAGGAGACTGAATCACAGGTTCCTGGGCCACAGAATGTGAGCGTTCGTGTCCTTTGCTCACCTTGGTTTCCGCATGCCTTTGCAGCATGAACAGGTCAGGAGTCTCTCCCCTCTACCTTCTCTGTAGCATCTGGGGTTCCAGGCATGGTTTAGGCCCCATTCTAGCAATAAGGGCCAATCTGCTGTACAATCTGAGGTCTTGGTTCTGTTATTCATAAAATAATGCTGTGGTCCTGAGATTATTCAGGACATTTTTGGCTCTCCTTTAGTGGACACCTAGAGCCACAGATTCTCTTCTTTACTCAACAAATCCCATGGATTATGATTTCTGGGTCTTAGGATTTTAAAAGTGAAGGGATATTTTTCATATATTTGTTAAGTTCAGTTCCGTGGGTGCCTGTGGCCAAGAGTTAAAAACATGAACAGTTCCCATTCAATCTTGACACTTTGAGTTGTCTTGGGGAGGAGCTTACGTTTTAATTTAAAAGAAAGGTCAATTATATCCATGCTTAACAGGATCAGCAGGAGCTTTATAAATGACTTTACAGAGACTAATAAGGGATTTGATCTTTCTTTTTTGTTATCGAGGCTTTTGAAATGTGGAACTTGTGTGTTCTGCTTTGTATGTTATATTCAATATGTTTTCAGATGCAATCTGTATTTTATGCTGAGTTTTTAAAATGAAATACTTTATGTGGACAGGCAAAACTGGTACCAAAGGGAATCCTTCACAATGGGGAACAACATTTCTGTAAGGAGAACAGGCGACAATATACACGAAGTGTGTGCTAATTGTAAAATGAGCATCTTCATCCTTAAAGCACATCGGAATTGAATACAAGTAATCTATTTGTCAAGGAAATAAACACAGCTCTTTGAGGACTTGAGACTTTCACCCTTTATTCACAGTCACTTGCAGTTTTGCTTTTCTCTGCATTTCTCTGGTATAAGATGACTGTTACATTGTTAAATTGTATTTTGAGTGGATATTTTTGTTTGGTAACAACATTTTAAATGGTAAAAAATGTGCATTTGTCCCTTCTCTTCCTTCTAAACATGTGTCTCTCCCACAGGTCATTCTCCTGTGACCGTGTGTACTACAGACTGTTTCAAAACCGGGCAGGCAATTAACAATGGGAAGTAAGTAGTCTACCTTCAATATTTGCTTGTTGTTCATTTATGTGCTCTTGGCACCAGTCCTAGACTCACATGTGCCCCAGAATAGCATTCAGACTCTCAGCTGGTCTTGTGTTACACGTCCATGGCCCGATTCACTCCATGGTATACAGCTCTCTGCTCCATGTCCCCTGGGCTGGGCTCAAGTCAAGCAGTCAGTGACAGATTTCATTCCCAATAACAGAACCAGTTCGCATGACTGCCCATACATGTTGCAGCTTTGAAAACATTCATCTCAGTGTTAGAAATAAAGACAGTAAAAATGTGTGTCAAGCCCTCGTTAGCTGATGAGGTAAACGCATGGACAACTTCTTCGGACTTCTTGGCTCTCCCCTTTGTGACCTTGTAGCCTGCCCAGTCCTTTGTGCAGCTGTTCCTTATCAAAAGCAGCTATATCCCCCCGTCTGTCCATTTAAAATTGGTGTGACGAACAAAGTGCATGAAAATGTTGAAGACCAAAACCAAAATTAACTCAAATTAAGGTTAAGTACAGAGTTTATTTTTAACAAATGGTCATAGCTATGTCACCTTATTACAGAATCCAGCAGTCAGAAAATAATACAAAAAATGCTGAAGTTTGGCTTCCCTGGTAGCTGGGGACAATGTCCTCGTTTGTTTACTGTCAGTTATTTCCAGCATGCTAAATCCCTACCCAGGTTCCAGCCTCTAGGTGAGTCAATGCTTCACTCTGTAATCCCGTCCAATTAATTATTTCTCATCACTCCCTCGATCCAAGTGACAAACCTTGAAACACGAACATAGACACCTGGCTTATTGGGACGCGCACAGCCAAGACCCCAAGAAGTAACTCCTTGTAAAATGTATTTGTCCTTCTCGAAGCAAACCAGAGGCCCTCCACTGTCACCCTATACAGAGGGAGAAAAATCCATGTGAGGGTTAGGCTGCCAGTCTTTTATTATGGGATGCCATCTTTCTATTATCCATATGTACATTTTCCCAGTAATTGAAATCAGAAAGGGACTATGAGCATATTACTCAAGCATCTGCAGTGCTTAAGTACTTAGCAAAATATGTTCAGCAAAACCACACCACTTAGTTTCTCCTGGGGGTAAAAAACCCCTTGTGAATCCTGCACACATCCCTTCCTATGTTGGTGTTTCCTTTAGACTGGCCTAGCCTGGGCATCACTGTAAAGTGTGTGCAGTTGGTCTCTGTCCTGTACCCTCTGTCTCCTTCCCTACCAGAAAAGTCACCACTTTAGTCCCTGGCCACCAGCACACCCCAGGAGGGTGAGTGACCTGAGGTAGTTATGGCACTTAAAACTCCCTTGCTACAGATCTCGAACTCAAGCCCCAAGACATCTCCTTAGATTATCTGAATACGCATTCAGGGACAGATCTAGGGAGTTTCTGAGCAACATTTAGGAGTCTTCGGTGGAAAATCCTTGAATTTGCCACCTGGGGAATGAAGTCTAAGGGGCTGAGACCGAGACGGGAGAGCACAAGACTAACTTTGGTCTCTTGATCTTTTCTTACCTGGCAACTGTCAGTGCCTCCGGCCAAATGCCCAGCACAGAGCTCGGTGGTTTTGACTCTTCCATTCAGAAACTCATAGCGATTGCACACTTTATTCTCAATCACGGGGAGCCGGGCTTCCTTGAGAAGGCCAGCCCCATAGGTACCTGTTTTTAAAAAGATGAAAGAAATGGTTACTGCACCCAAAACCTGTTCAGGAGGAAATTCCAGAAGAACAGAGCAGCAGCGCTGGACCTCCTGTCTGTTTGTGAGGCTGCAGAACACAAGGCAGCAACCAATGCCGCTGAGGTCTCTGACCCTGCAGAGTGTAAACATCACATATGATTCTCTGTTCCTGAGACCTGGATTTAACAATCTGGGCTTTGTCGTGGTGGTTTGGAGTTGATTGTTGTTCCTCTACTTTTTGCTTTTACAACTATAAAGAATAATGTTTAAAATGTAGAGTCTGAAAAATGCAATTGCTATTTTATATATTCTTTTTTCAGACCTTTTAATATGCTTCTTTTACTAATTATATCATAACACAAAATTTCACATATTGATTTTTTCACTCAACGTTGTATCATGAGTTTCGTATAATTCTACAATCTTCATAACTAATATGTTAATGGGGAGCTACTGCTTAATGAGCATGAAGTTTCCTTTGGGGATGAGGAAAATGTTCTGGGAATATGATGATGGTTGCACACCATTGTGAATGTACTAAATGCCACTCAATGGTACCTTCCAAAAGGGTTAAAATAGTAAACCTTATGTTTTGTATATTTTATTGTAATAAAAAGAATAGTCATCATTTACCAAGAATTAACCTTTCCAGGCACAAGCTTATAATATGTTGTATCTCACTTAATCCTCGCAACAGTCCTGTGAAACAGGCACTTTTATCATTCCTGTTCTACAGTTGAGGAAACTGAGGCATAAGGAGGTTGTGTAGTTCAGCTTGAGTCTGGGTCTGTGGAGTCACTGCCCTAATGTTTCCTCCCCAAGGCCCCACTCTTGCTTCCAACCTTCCACATGTTTGTTCATAAAGTTCATTCTTATTCCTTAATATTTTCTGAGCCTAAGTTCCCGTAAATTACATAGACGTATTTCTGTCTCCCAATGACGTTGCCACATTATTTGTAAAAGGGTATGATGGTGTGCCGTGTCACTAGAAAGCAATCACTTCACCTCACTTGTATGAGTGTTCGATTTTTAAAATATTAGCTAATCAAATAGGTTGAAATTGTCCCGATTCATTTTCCAATTTACACTTCTTTGACAATTAGGGAGAGTGAACATTCTAGTTGTGTTTCTGCCTTTGTGAAAAACTGCTTTATTTTCTTTGCCAAATTGAAATAGAATGTCTGTAAAATTGCCAGAGAAAATGTCATTTTTTCCAGATAGACATGCCCAGGGATGTCTCAGTGTTCTCACAAATAATCCAGTTTTCCAATTTTGCAAGCCCACGTTTCATTGAAATTTTGCAAAACTCTTTGCTTTGCGAGCATGACACAGGCAAGAACCGAGGCACTATCTCTTTCTTTCCCCAAAGCCTTTGACTGTGTTTAGATCATTGTCTCGGGTTCAGAAAACTGACACTGATTCTGGAGTTTACATGAGCTGCATGGAAGAGGCTCGTCCCAGCGCCTCGCTCCAGAGCCCAGCTCAGCCCTATCTGGGCAGAGCTGCAGGGAGGAAGCTCCTCTTGACTACCAAGCACTGGGCAGTGGGTGCATCACCTGGACTGTGTAGATGTGTGAGGGAGCACCCTTCTCAAAATATTTTGCTAAAAATTAAGTTAGGTGTCACTGCTCTGGGATCTGCTCTCTGAGTAAGGCAAACACCCTGATAAGGGGGAAACCCCACCATGAGTTGCAGGGAAATTGATGCAGTCTGTGGTTGTGCTGCCTTCCAGTGGTAGAGTGGTAGATGTAGGGATGGCACCTCTGAGGGCCGGAAGGCCACAGGTGACCTGAGGATTGAAGTCCTCCCTGATGGGGCCTTGGGGAGAGGGCAACAGGGAAAGTCCAGCATCAGGATCAGCTCAGTGATTGCAGATGACGGCTGACCTGGAAAAACCCCTTGGCCTCAACACCTCCAAACTCTGCGTTTGGAACATCCAAGTCAGGGAACATCTGGAAACGTGAAGGGAAGAGCAGGAGAACTTTAACCTCCCTCTGAGAAGCTGAGAACACCCACTGATTCATTGTTATTATTGACATGGAGAAAATTGATGAACAGGCCTGAGTTATGTTTTGTGACTCATCCTGGTGATTGGTGGTGGGACTGAAGAAACAGTGAGTGGGCTCTGCACTCAAGACCCAGCTACAAACTGGTTATGTGATGTCTGTTGATAATGATAGTGATGGTGGTGGTGATGGTGGAATGGTGGTGATGATGAGGGTTGTGATGAGGGTGGTAGTGATGGTGGTGGTAATGATAATTGTGCTGGTGGTGAAATGATGGTGATGGTGATGGTGGTGGGTGGTGATGATCATAGAGGTGGCAGTGGTGGTGATGGTGATGGTGATGGTAGTGGTGGTGGTAATGATAATGCTAATGGTGGTAGTAATCATAATGACTATCAAGTTGATAGTGGTGGTGATGATGGTGGTGGAATGGTGGTGATGATGGTTGATAATAATGATGGTGATGGTGGTAATGATGGTGATGGTGATGCTGATGGCAGTAATGATGGTGGTGGTGGTGGTGGTGATGGTGATGGTAATGTTAATGGTGATGGTGGTGGAATGATGACAGTGATGGTAGTGGTAGTGATGATGATGGTGGTGGTGATGATAGTGATGATGGTG
Source organism: Macaca fascicularis (assembly GCF_037993035.2). Classification (NCBI taxonomy): domain Eukaryota; kingdom Metazoa; phylum Chordata; class Mammalia; order Primates; family Cercopithecidae; genus Macaca; species Macaca fascicularis. Next base: position 10,301,148 of record NC_088378.1, read on the forward strand.
ATGATGTTGAGGGTGACAATGGTGATGGTGGTGGTAATGATAATTGTGATGGTGGTGGTGGTGGTGATGATGTTTGAGCGGATGATGATGGTAGTTGTGGTTGCAATATGGATGGTGATGATGGTGATGATGATAAGGCATAACCTTAATCCTCACAATGACCTTATATGTGGGTACAGGTGAGAAAACTGAAGCTAAAAGAGATTAACTGCTCAATCTCACAAGGAAGGTGGGAGAGCCAGAACTCACACACAGATCTTTATGATTTTAGTTTCGTGCTTTCATCAGTTGAGGCATTGTAGAGGATCTGTTTGCTTTTTGGCTGCCCAGCAGCCTATCACACTCTATCCTATAATCCTGTTGAGGGAACTACCCTTTGCTCCCATCTTGGTATGAGTGTGGTCCTGTGTCCACCTCCAGCATGGAACAGCTGATGTAAGTTGGAGTTAATCAGTGATGGGTTTAGGGCCTGGCTGGTGACACAAGTTCGACCTCTCAGAGCTAGAAAACTATTGTTTGTGTAATGGGGAGAGTGGCTTTCCTTATTTCTTTCCTGGCAGAGCCAGAGCCACCACAGCATCTGCAGCCACGAGAATATCACCTTTGTGCCCAAGAATAATGCCTACTCCATGGCTGGACAGGGCCTGGAGCCATGATGTGAGCCTGCAGAATTTTCAGTTCACTAAGAATTTCCCTTTTTTGCTTAATCCAACTTAAGTTGGATTTTCTGTCACTTGCAAGAAAGAGTCATGTTAGATACAACTCTATTCCGTATTATTATCAGGAGCTGCCATGATGGAGTGCTTAGCATGTGCTTGGTGCTTGATGCACTTTCTTATTGTTTCTCCCCCAACAGCCTGCAGCCCCCATTTCAGCTGAGGAAGCAATCAACAAGAGCTCATGACTTTTCTTTCTTTCTCTCTTCTCTTCCTCCTCTCCTCTCCTCTCCACTCCTCTCCTCTCCTCTCCTCTCCTCTCCTCTCCTCTCCCTTCCCTCCCTCCCTCCCTCCCTCCCTCCCTCTCTCTCTCCCTCTCTCTCTCTCTCTCTCTTTCTTTCTTTCTTTCTCTTTCTTTCTTTCTTTCTTTCTTTCTTTCTTTCTTTCTTTCTTTCTTTCTTTCTTTCTTTCTTTCTTTCTCCTTCCTTCCTTCCTTCCTTCCTTCCTTCCTTCCTTCCTTCCTTCCCTTCCTTCCTTCCTTCCTTCCTTCCTTCCTTCCTTCCTTCCTTCCTTCCTTCCTTCCTTCCTTCCTTTCTCTCTCTCTCTCTCTTTCTCTCTCTCCTTCCTTCCCTCCTTCCTTCCTTCCTTCCTTCCTTCCTTCCTTCCTTCCTTCCTTCCTTTCTTCCTTCTTTCTTTCTTTCTTTCTTTTTTCTGTCTTCCTTTTTCTTTCCTTTCTTTCTTTTTTTATTGACATGGAGTCTCATTCTGTCACCCAGCCTGGAGTGCAGTGGCACGATCTCGGCTCACTGCAGCCAGCCTCCACCTCCCAGGCTCATGCAATTCTCCTGCCTCAGCCTCCTGAGTAGCTAGGATTACAGGGGTGCGCCACCACACCCGGCCAATTTTTGTACTTTTAGTAGAGGCGGGGTTTCACCATGTTGGTCAGGCTGGTCTCGAGCTCCTGACCGCATGATCTTTCCGCCTTGGCCTCCCAAAGTGCTGGGATTACAGGCTTAAGACACCATGCTTTATGAGTTTTCTAAGTCCCGACAGCCAGTAAGTGGGAGCCAGGTTTCCAATTCAGGTTTGTCTGTACCATCCCACATCTTCTCTGAGCTTCAGGTTCCTCATTTGTAAACTAGGAACAATAATATCTAATTCATAGAGGTTTGCAGCATTTAAATTTTTAAAAATGCAAAACACTGGGAGCAGCCTGGCACACCCATAGGTGTTCCTCATTTGACAAGGTTCCTTTTACTTGACCTCAATGCTCCAGACCCAGCAGTGCAGAAAGAGAGATCAAGAAATCAAGGAGGTGAAGTTTTTAAATAGTAGAAAAGCACAGAAAAAGGAAAGCCAACTTTGAAATCATCTAGACCATTCATTTTTAAACGTTTGGTTAAACCAAAACCAAAACCAAAACAAAAACAAACCTTTCTTCAAATGAAAACTTATGCAAAGGGTGATGTGAAAAACACCAGTTGAAAATTCTGGGTTTTTGAATGAGGGGTTAGAGCCGAGTGGTACAAAGAGGTAACATGCCTAGTTCAGGTCTGTCTGGCTAGTGGCAGAGTCAGAACGCATTTCCAGGTCTTCAGACTCCTAATGCCCTCACCAGCACCTCTGAGAAACTGAAGCAGGGATCCTAAGACAGTCTTAGTGTTTCAACGGCCAAGGGGGCTAGGCTGATGGATATAATTATTGTCAGGGCATACTGCAAAGAGAAGAAGGACTCCCTAAAATGTATTACAGGTGCTGATACCACATCTTGCACAAATGTTCCCTCTCTTGTTCTCACCCACACCCATCAACCAATACCAAATGTCATCCTAGACTTGGGGCCGTGGGACCTGTCTACCTCTCCCCGAGCTGTAAGCCCCCTGTTTAACACCATCCCATACGTATTAGACATATGGGTATTTTGGAAGAAGAGTAGTTTAATTGTAACTTTTGTTGTTAATGTTTTGCACCATGTTTAGAAACCCAGTCTGGCTAATTTCACATGAAAAATAACCTAACACTCTTAACTTGACGGCTGAGTGAAAACCCCACTTACCTAGGGAAGCAATATGAATGCTGAAATTATGGGTTAAGAGACTCAGAGACCTTTCCTGGTTTTTTGCTTGCTTTAGGTGTAAGGGAAATATACAAATAAAAAATGGATCACACCCCAAAGCTTCAACACCAAAAATACCTTGCTAACATACCCCACTATGAAACCAAAGACAAGAAATTAACTACAAATAAAGACCCTGCACAAGGCTTTGGTCCTGTAAAAACATCCAAAGAACAAGTCTATTGGCTGTATTCAACCTACACTGCAGTTAAAGGAACATAAAGGCCGGAGTGCCATATATCCTCCAAACAACCACACCAGTTCCCTATCAGGGGTTCTTAACAAGGGTGAGCTGGCTGAAATGAAAGAACGGGAATTCAGATTTTGGATAGGAGTGAAGATCATCAAGATCCAGAAGGATGACAAAATCCAATCTAAGGAAATTAAGGATCACAATAAAATGATATAGAAGCTGAAAGACAAAATCACTGGTGTAAAAAAAGAACCTAATGCATCTGACAGAGCTGAGAGCTAAGAAACAAATTATAAGAATTTCACAAAGCAATCCAAGTATTAATAGCAAAATAGACCAAGCTGAGGAAAGAATCTCAGAAATGGAAGACTGGCTTTCTGAAATAAGACAGTTGACAAAACTTAAGAAAAATGAATGAAAAGGAATGAACAAAGCCTCTAAAAAACATAGGATTATGTAAAAAGGTCAAATCTATAAATCACTGGCATTTCCGAAAGGGACAGGGAGAAAGTAAACAATTTAGAAAACATTTCAGGATATTGTCCATGAAAACTTCTTCAACCTTGCTAGAGAGGCCAATAGTCAATTTAGAAAATACAGAGAACACCTGCAAGATTCTACACAAGAAGATCATCCTCAAGACACACAATCATCAGATTTTCCAAGGTCAAAATGAAAGACAGAATGTTAAAGGCAGCTAGAGAGAAAGGACAGGTCATCTACAAAGGGAACCCTATCAAGCTAACAGCATGCTTCTCAGCTGAACCCCTACAAGCTAGAAAAGATTAGGGCCTATATTCAATATTCTTAAAAAATATCCAACCAAGAATTTCATACCCAGCCAAACTAAGCTTTCTAAGCAACAGAGAAATAAGATCCTTTTCAGATAAGCAAATGTTGAGGGCAAGAGAAAGAAATAAAAGGCATCCAAATAGGAAGAGAGGAAATCAAACTATCCCTGTTTGCAGATGACATGATTCTATATCTAGAAAACCCCATAGTCTCAGCCCAAAAGCTCCTTCAGCTGATAATCAACTTCAGCAAAGTTTCAGGATATGAAATCATGTACAAAAATCACTAGCATCCCTATACACCAACAGAAGCCAAGCCCAGAGGCAAATCAGGAACACAGTCCCATTCACAAATGTCACAAAAAGAATAAAATACGTAAGAATACAGCTAACCAGAGAGGTAAAGATATCTACAATGAGAATTATAAAACACTGCTCAAAGAAATCAGAGATGACACAAATGAATGGAAAAACATCCCATGCTCATGGATTGGAAGAATCAATATCATTAAAATGGCCATACTGCCCAAAGTAATTTACAGATTCATTGCTATTCCTATCACACTGCCAGTGACATTCCTCACAGCACTATTAAAAGAAAAACTATTTTGAAAATTTATATAGAACCAAAAAGGAGCCAGAATAGCCAAGGCAATCCTAAACAAAAAGAACAAAGCTGGAGACATCACATTACCTCTCTTCAAACTACGCTTCAGGGCTACAGTAACAAAAACAGCATGGTACTGGTAAAAACAACAACAAAAACAAACAAACAAAAAAGACTTATAGACCAATAGAACAGAATAGAGAGCCCAGAAATAAGGCCACACACCTACAGACATCTGATTTTTGACAAAGCTGACAAAACAAGCAATGGGAAAATAACTCCCTATTCAATAAATGGTGCTGGGGTAACTGGCTAGCCGTAGGTAGAAGATGGAAACTAGACCCCTTTCGTTACACCATATACAAAAATCAACTAAAGATGGGTTAAAGACTTAAATGTAAAATCCAAAAGTATAAAAATCCTGGAAGACAACCTAGGCAACACCATCCTGGACATAGGAACGGGCAAAGATTTCATGAAGACGCCAAAAGCAATCTCAGCAAAGGCAAAAACTGACAAATGGGATCTAATTAAACTTAAGAGCTTCTGGACAGAAAAAGAAACTATCGAGGGAGTAAATGGAAAACCTAGAGAATGGGAGAAAATATTTGCAAACTATACACCTGAAAAAGGTCTAATATCCAGCATCTATGAGGAACTTAAAACAAATTTACAAGAAATAAAAACCATTAAAAAGTGGACAAGGGACACTAACAAACACTTTTCTAAAGAAGACATGCCTGCGGCCAACAAGCATGTGAAAAAAGCTCAGTATCACTGATGGTTAGAGAAATGCAAATCAAAACCACAATGAAAAATCATCTCACACCAGCCAGAATGGCTATTTCTAAAAAGTCAGAAAATAACAGATGCTGGCAAGGTTGCAGAGAAAAGAGAACACTTATAGTTGGTGGGACTGTAAATTAGTTCAACAACTGTAGAAAGCAGTATGGTGATTCTCAAAGAGCTAAAAACAGAACTAACATTCAACCCAGCAATCCTATTACTGGTGATATACCCAGAGGAATATAAATCATTCTACCCTAAAGACACATGCACATAAATGTTCATTGCAGCACTATTCACAGTAGCAAAGACATGGAATCACCTATATGCCCATCAGTGACACATTGGATAAAGAAAATGTGGTACATGTATACCATGGAATACTGTATAGCCATAAAAAAGAATGAGGTAATGTCTTTTACAGGAACATGAATGGAGCTCAGGCCATTATTCTTAGAAAATTAACACAGGAACAGAAAGCCAAATACCACATGTTCACACTTTCAAGTGGGAGCTAAATGATGAGAACTCATGGACACCAAGAAGAGAGCAACAGATACTGGGGTCTACTTGAGGGAGAAGAGTGGGAGGAGGGAGAGGAGCAGGAAATACTAAGTGTTGGGTTAGTACCTAGGTGACAAAATAATCTGTACGACAAATCACTGTTTACATATACCAGAAACTTGCACATGTACCCCTGAACCTAAAATAAAAGTTAAAAATTAATTAATTAAAATAAAAACATTCTGAAAACAAAAAGAGAGAGAGACTCAAAGACACCATTTTCCTCCCCTTGACTATGTACCTTGAAGACTGATTAAGACATAGGTACCCAGGCAAAATCAGGAGTGGGTGGACCACATTCGTGGATAGGAATTTGCACAGCTTGCTCCTAAATGCTCATTTTGTCACATGGACTGTAGGTCAAAACCTGTTCATTATGTGGGCAATGGAATTTATCTCACCTTGGGTTTCTCCCCAGCCAGTGATGAAACATTCGGTCCGGTCAGCGACCACATAATTTGGGGATGGCAGACAAGCTGGGATTACTTTGTCAGTGATGATGGCAGGACTGAAAGAAAAGCATCAGCAGTTATGTTTGACTGCTCTGCTGGCAGCTGCAACACCCACAACCAGCCATCCCTGCCTTGAGGCCCCGGAGCCCTCTGAGCTGGCACTGCCTTGCTTCACTGACACAGAGCAACGTAGAACACAGCGTTTCACCCTCACATTTGCCTATGTTTGCCTAAGGACTACACAGACATAAGGTTTCATTTGAAAGGCATCAGTTGCATGCAAGATACTGCTGGTGGCCTTCACCTTTGAAAGTAGGGATGACAAAGGTGCACTTCTCATGCATATTCTGTGCACAACTGGAATCTCATGCCGAGTGCGTCCTTTCATATTAACCAAGTAGGGCATTGATCCATCCATGGAGTGTCTGAGATGCCACCAAGAGGCTGTAAAATTGCAAATGCATTGTGTGCCCAGAGCAACTTGCTCCATCCTTGGATCCTCCACTTCCTCCTCAGTGAAAGTTGCTACACCATAGTTGTAAGAATACAGTAAAATACTTGATACCAAATGAAAGAAGATTGGAAATAAGCCTCTTGCTTGAACAAAATGGTATTGTGTTCAAAGAACATTCATATACTTTAGAGTCCCAGGGACTCTCAAACATTAGAGCTCTGGTTTTTAGACCTGATTCTACTTTAGTAAGTTCAAGGGGATAAAAGATTGGAAATGAGAAATGCCCTATTCTGATCACGAATCATCATTGTCACCAACTTTGAAGCAGGCACACTTTCTGCTTTTGAGCATCATCAGAAGGCCCAGCCTGTCGTGCAGACGTCCTCACTCTATGGGTTCCCTGGTGGAACACTAAATGCCCTAGGCTCTTGGAGAGTGGGGATGTGGGGTGGGAACTCTAGACTTGAAATGTATCAGCCTATCAGAGAACTCCAAAACCCAAAATTTCCAAATTACTTGTTCAAACCATCAGAACACCACAGCTCTCTGAGGACCATGAGGAACTTTCTACTTGCACATTTGCTGGGTGGGGAGGACACTGGAGAGCACAAAGGAGATCAGCTACTGTTTATAAAGGCTGAGCTGGAAAGGCTCTTCTCTCCTTCTGGAGTGTCAGAGCATCCCAGGACGTCACCCCTCAGTTCACAGACCCAGAGAAGTTGCCCCGGGATTGTGGCCAGGTCCAGGAGAGCAGCTCAGGCTCCTGCCCCGTGCCTTCCCATCCAGGCCATGCTCATCCCTGTCCATGCCGACACCCTGTCTTCCAGAGTTGCTAGCACAGCGAGCACCCTGCATGCCTTGTCACCTGTCCCAAATCTGTTTGTTAGCTGTTCTCCTACAAATAGCTGTTTCTTAGCTGACTCAGCTAGTATCTGACTCCAAACAGCACTAACTTAATAAGTGACATAAGCAAACGTATCACTTTGTCAGGCTTAATGAAACAACATTTCAACAGGAAAGAGAAAATCAAATCAAAGAAGACAATAATAATGTAATTTGCACTTATAAATTGTATTTGTGATTTTTTTGACATTGTGAAGTTTTTTTTTTGTTTTGTTTTGTTTTTGTTTTTGTTTTTGTTTTGGTACAGGGTCTTACTCTGTCTCCCAGGCTGGAATGCAGTGACATGATCATAACTCACTGTAGCCTCAAACTCGAACTCAAGTGATCCTCTTGCCTCAGCCTCCCAAGTAACTGGGATTACAGGCACCCACACCAGACACCCAGCTCGATGTTGTGGTTTTTCAAGTGCTTTGAAATAAGTACAGTCTTATTTGATTCTCTTAAACATATTATGATGAAAGGAGAATTGTCATCCTGGAATAACTGCATCGTTCTCTCATCATGAATGTGGATGAACTGGTGAACATTAAGTGAGTTTTAGGGGTAACAGTACCTCATATTTCAACTTTTTCCGCATGAGAAAACTGAGTCCTGCTGCCTTTCTCAAGAGCACAGCTAGCATGTGGCAGGGCCGGGGTGGAAGACTGATGCTGTCCCCAAAGCCCTTGAGCCTTTCATGTGATAGACAGCCCCTCCCCACTGCCATGCAGTGACCATGACCCATAAAACCCAGACATAAAGCAACTATCTTCACCAGCATAGGGTGAAGACCACAGGTGAGCGAGTACCTGCTTAGCTTTAGCAAGGCAATATCTGCTCTTGCGGGCTCCGAGAACATCTTAGATACTTCTATTTCCTGAACATGTGGTTCGAGATGCACTTCTCGGTGTGCACCCAGGATGACCTTGTAGAATGAAGGCCTTGAGGACCTAGAAAAGATGAGGATGTCAAGAGCAAAATACGGTCCGGCCCCTTCAGGTAACCTCTGTGCTGTGAACTTGATGCTGTCTCCCTGACACCCTTGGCTACGTAGAATTAGTGACTTCTGAGTGGCAAGAAGCAAAATTCATTATTTGCTCGAAATAGGCAGTTAAGGAATGTTCTCAGGCTGTTTGGGTAGAGACTGATGCCTATGGTAGTGAACAGTTCTATTCTGCAGTTTATTCAGGCCCACAAAATCATCTGTACTGTGTCTTTCCTCTGCAGTTTTCTCTCTAGAAACCCTTCCTTTCTCCCTTATCTGATTTCCCTGGCCTGGTCCCTAGTGTCACAGCCAGAAAAGGAAGGGAGGAAGAGAGAGAAAGGAAAGGAGGGAAAAGAGGGAAGGAAAAAGTATTTAAGACAAAACCTCATGTCAATTGTCCCCTAAACATACTTCTCCAAGCAGTGGGCAGCAGTCAGCACCCACTCTGGGGATATCAAGGTGCCTCCACAGAAGTGCATTCCAAGCCTAGAAAGAGGATTTAGTTCAAATTTTAGTCAAATTGATACTTTGTTCTGCTCCATTGTACAGAAAACATACAGAAAACATACAGAAAACGTGTCTTTCTGACACGTTCACTTAATTTTGACCATGTTCATATTCCCAAAGGAAAGGACTGTAAACCCAGCATCAGGACGGTAGTAACTTTGACCAGTGCTCCAGGAGTGGGATTTTTCAAAAGGGCCCATCTATGCCACGTTTTCTGATGCTTTGGGGAGGCACAGGCACAGCCTGTCTACAGGAGAGCAAAGCTAAGTGACTCAGCATGAAGCTCTACAGTAGTGACTTCCACCCCACAGCCCAGGACTCCAACAGAAGCGACCAGCCCAAGACCTTCCCCCAAGGTCTCTTTCATTTTTACGACAAGATCTATGCAAAGTCTGATGAATCACTCTTCAGGGAGCCAGATGTGATTCTGAACAACAGTGACTCATGGGGGTCTTCTCATCTAACCTGAGGAACTTTACTTTTGAGGAATGTTTCCTGAATCACTTACTTTCTAGGATTGTGTGGGCAGGTAATAGCTCAGAATACTGGTGTGAGCCACTTGGAACCAGATTGTAATGAAGAGGAATAGAGACAGGAAGTGCATGATGACAGCATGTTGATAAGTCAGTGAGGATGTAGACCACCACACAGTTTAGGAAGGAATGAATCTGAGCTATGTGGAATGTGAAAGCTCTGTAGAGCAGGGAGTTAGCAAACGATAAAGAAAAATCAACTCAACAGCAGAGTGAAATGCAATGCGATCAGGTTTGTCGATGGCATTTCACAAACTTATGGAAAGGAGTCTCTTTACGGGAGAACAGCAATTGAGCACAGGTGTCCTGGTGTAGAAATGAGATGAGGAAGCAAACAGGCAGGCAGATGGGCCTGTTTCCTACGCATGCTTCCTAAGAGATACCCAAAAAAACAGAACTTATGAAAGGCATGTTCCACTGAAACAATACCCAAAATGTCCCGGTTCCCTGGGATTGGACTGATCACTCTTAATTTATGGGGATCATGATCTAGAATTTTTTTATGTTTGTGAATGGATGAGTAACCTCTGAATTGAAGTCAATGATTCACAAAAGTGTCCAAAGAAAAAAAATCTGTGCCTGTGATAGACTGTAGATAATTTTGTCCTTGCTCTCCCAACCCAGAAAGTGTCACATTTCTAAAAACTTCCCTCTCTTTTCATCTGACAATGAGACAGTGGATATCCATAGAAATCCTCGAAGCATCTTCAATATTTTCCAGCAATATTGGAACTTGGTGTAAATCACTGTGCCTACAGATTTTGATGGAGCTGCCCAGATCAAGAAAAAGACAGCAATTTTGGCCATTTTCACAGTAGAGAACCTATAAAAATATATATATTTTATATATATATTTAATTTATATATAATATATAATATATATATAATATATATAAATATATATATATTTCAATTTTTGTAGCTTTTTTCCCCCTTCAGAAAACTTAGAGGCAGGTACTGATGCCTTAGCTGTGTGGGTTTTGTGTAAATGTAGAAGGGTTTTGCAGGGCTTACATGGAGGGACAGTATAAATCATTTCTGGGTCTGTTCTTACCTTGTTCTAAGACTGATTTGCCAGGGCCAGGAATGTGGGTAGGCCACACACCCCCCTACAACCCTTCCAGGACATTTCTTCGGCTCCACTTGAGGCTTCCCACAATCAAATGAAGAGGCCGCTGTGGCACAAGGTGGGAAAGAAATCCCATTTGAGACAAGGTAGCAATTTTGTGGTGTAAATCGAGACAAATTCCAAGCCCTGAGTTTTTGACATCTCAAAGGCCAAACTAAATAGTAAAATCATAAGCATCTTTTGGAATATTTTCTCTAAGTTTCAAAAGTGGTAGTAGACAACACAGGACCCTCTCTTTTCAAGAAAATAAAAGCACTTTATAATTACTTTGTTGGAGAAGTGATCAAACAAATTGGTGTAGTTTAGCATCAGAATGAGATCTTTTCTGAGAAGACCTTGATTGGGACAAATGGTTATTTGTCATTGTTATTCTGACTCCATGCAGTATGTTTAGAACACGATGTCATCCTTCCCATAATCATCATCATCACCATCACCATCTAAACCATGTAAAGTTTACTAAAAACCATAATTGTCATCACTGCTGAAAGGCAGAAAGTTTTCTTTTTCCATGTGAGTCTCTGTGTGTGCATGTGTGTGCGTGTGTGTATGTGATTGTATGTAGCAAGGATTACTGTCCTAAGTTGAAATGTTGCCTTCTCTCAGCCAGCTTCAGGACAGCTCCTCTGGGGAGCCTCCCATGACTAACTGACGGCCGTGGGGGTGACTTAAACACATGTGCCTTTATTCTTCTTTTCCTCTTCCCTGCCTTCTCTCTGCAGCCAGCCCACAAGGTCTCTGGAGGTAGGGACAGTGTCCCATCTTTGGTATCACCCACCAATGCCTACAACAGTGCAGGGGCTACAGAGGGTGTTAAAAAATGCTTCTCTGTTGTCTCCAGCCCTTCAAGGTCTTCAAAAATATAAATGTTAATATTATTAATAATTATTCATAAATTATTAATAACAACTGTAAGAGGAAATTCCTTCCCAACCAACCAGAGATTCTATGCTCTAGTGAATCTGGAACCTGGATTTTCCAAATAACTTTACATTTGCCATGGGCTGTTCTGAGAATCTGTCTGTGGAAGACTTTTTAAAAAAAGAAGCAAGGAGTAGAATGCAATCGTCTTCTCTAGTGCTGAGCTCAATTTCTGCTAGTATGCCTTACATACAGTAGACATGCATCATTGTACTAAAAGAGTAACTACAGAAATAATGGTACCCTGCTCCTACTATTCAAAACAAAACTGAACGTTTCTATTTATTTTTACTTATTTATTATTTGTACTGTATATGTTGGTGGAAAGGAAATAGTTATTAAAATCATTCACCACCAGAGGTTCTAGCTTTCTCAAGTATGAGTCATGTCTGAATAAACCACATCCTTCTATGTGAAACAGTCCTCAGGATTTCCAAGTGTCTGATGGGAACCCTTCTCACCAGGCTTGGGGTTAACCTCACTTGTCTCACATCAAGGTAAGGTGGGGGACCTCACAGTCCTTTGGGAAAAATCTTGTTCCCATTCTTTTTTTTTTTATTATTATTATACTTTAAGTTCTAGGGTACATGTGCATAACGTGCAGGTTTGTTACATATGTATACTTGTGCCATGTTGGTGTGCTGCACCCATCAACTTGTCAGCACCCATCAACTCGTCCTTTATTGTTCCCATTCTTCCTTCTTTCTCCAGTCTCTAAGAACCTGATTCTTGTACATCCTCAGTGTGGGTGAGGACACCAGAATTGCACCTGGGAAGCTATAGCACTTCCCTTCCATGGGAGTCAAAGGTGCATGAGTCCCAGGCACGGTAGCAGGGTCTGAGGCAAGAAAGTCAGTCTGGGCTCAACTTCAAGGCAGCCTGTCAAGGATAGAGAGCCCGGGCAGTGAGAGGCAGTGGCATGTACCAGATGGGGCCAGAAGTGGAGAACTGGAACTGACCACATGGAGGGACTTTGAGGTAGAGGTGCCACCAAGATGCTTCTGCAGAACAGACAAAAGCACCCACTCGAGGAAAAAGTCAGCTATTAACTCACACTAAATCCAGAGAACACAATGCCACATTACAATAATACTGGCCAAGTAGAATCTTTCCTATCATCCTAACCCCTCCTTCCTCCCTCTTGCTCTCCCTAGGAGTGGCCCAAATGTGATGATGGGCAGTGTGGCTCTCATGGTCTTCATCACTGCCCTGTACCACCTCCCCAGGCAATCTTGGGATGCTGGTCTTCAGTGGACTTGGAGGCCAAGCTCCTTCCCCCAGCTCAAGGTCCCTCCACGTGGCAGACCCAACCACAAGCAACCAAGTTATGCATAGGAGAAGTCCAGGGTGGCTTTCTGTAACTAGGACAAATTGGTCAGCAGAATGTTAAATATGGGACAATTCCAAGTAGCTTCCTTTTTTTTTTTTTTTCCAGAAATACCCATGGATTTGTTATTCTAATTGTTTAAGAACTAATGTCAACTCCCTTTCCCCTGATCCAAGCCTCATACTCCCAACAAAAGTCTCAGAGCAATGAGGAAGGAGCCCAACAAGCAGTCTGTAAGCTATGTCACTAATGTGACCTGTGAGTAGTAAACTTATGAGAAAGGCCATCTGGGGCTAAAGAGCTGCACTACCTTTCACTAATTCCTAGGATGGCCATCTGAGGTTTACAATGCGCATTACATGCTTACCTGTTTCCTGCTGTTTGTATTTTCTTTCTTACTTCTCCGTGGAAGGGGTACTTTTTTTTTTTTTTTTGAGACAGAATCTCACTCTGTGGCCCAGGCTGGAGTGCACTGGTGCGATCTCGGCTCACTGCAAGCTCTGCCTCCTGAGTTCAGGCCATTCTCCTGCCTCAGCCTCCCGAGTAGCTGGAACTACAGGCACCCGCCACTACACCTGGCTAATTTTTTGTATTTTTGGTAGAGACGGGGTTTCACTGTGTTAGCCAGGATGGTCTTGATCTCCTGACCTCATGATCCGCCCACCTCGGCCTCCCAAAGTGCTGGGATTACAGGCGTGAGCCACCGCGCCTGGCCGGAAGGGGAAACTTTTTCATCCGAATGACTCTAAATGTTTCATGCATCCCACGCTAGACATGGCAGCACTCAGTGGGACCATCCTGAGGCTGACTAATTACCTCTAAGCTTGCTCTTTGGGAATTTTACATTTATTTTATTTATGTGTGTCTGGGGTGATGGGCAGGTGTTCCACTAACAAACGTGGGCAGTAGTAGGGCAGGTTCAAGATACCCGTGCGGAAGAGTGGGGTCTGGTGGAGAGGGCAGCCATCTCCTCCCGAGAACCACTCTGCTCAGAAGCCCTTTTCCTTTTTTGTTGTAAATCCATGTTAAGGAAGCAGTTTCCTTACCAAAAAGAAGGCAACCTACCACACTGAGGGACATCACAGTAGTCGAAAAGTTTTCTTGGATTTGTCGTGTAGCACCAGGGACCACCTACATCACCATCAGGGTTACGGCAGTACTGAAAACAAGAAGGCATGTAAGCTCCAGCTCACATGGGGCAGGAGAGGGAGAAGGTGTTCTGAGGCTCGTACATTTCATGTCTATCCTTAGAAGACATAAGGGAGTGTTTCTTTTCCCTTCCTTCCTTTTTTCTTTTTCTTTTTTTTTTTTTTTTGAGATGGAGTCTCGCTCTTGTTATCCAGGCTGGAGTGCTCAGTGGCACAATCTCAGCTCACTGCAACCTCCACCTCCTGGGTTCAAGCGATTCTTCTGCTTCAGCCTCCTGAGTAGCTGTAACTGCAAGTGCGCACCACCATGGCTGGCTAATTTTTGTGTGTGTGTATATATTTAGTAGAGATGAGGTTTCATCATTTTGGCCAGGCTAGTCTCGAACTCCTGACCTCAGGTGTTACACTCGCCTCAGTCTCCCAAAGTGTAGGGATTACAGGTGTGAACCACCACGTCCGGCCTCTTCTTCCTTCCTATTATTATTATTATTGTTATTGTATTTTTTTGGCGAAGTTATTTTTTGAATGCTCTAAAGCCGTCTGTCCTGTGCCCCTGTTCAAAAGGAGTCATGAGGCCACACCCCTGGACAGGGAGTGGTGACCCTGAGGGGTCTTTGGGGGCTGGGTCTCCCCTTCAGGAGCCTGACCCAGTGGAGGTCTTAGAGCCCCAGCACCGAGGGACAGTGGGACATCATTGATGTGCATTGTCCCTGGAGGGCACTGTGCTCTCCTGCCCGATGAAGCCTGTTTGCTGTTGATTCAGAAACATTTATTTCCATGCATTGTGCACCCTCTATGGGGCAAGACACAGAAATGCAGTGTTGTCCTTCCCTTCATATGATACTGTGATAGAATAAGAAATGTGTATTTGGTCTCTGCCCTCCCAGTTCCTGACACAGAGCTCCTAAATCCCTTGGGAGTTCCTGAGTGAAGGGAACATCTTTTGTTCAAATGAAGCAACTCTTGGTGGGTTCCTGGATAGTCTTAGGATGGGGCTGGTTGCCAAGGGAACCAACCATGTGATCGGAGGGTTGGAACTGTTCAGCCCCCCACGTCCAACCTCCAGGGAGGGAAAAGGAGCTGAACGTGAGCTGGTCTCCAATGGCCAATGATGTATTCAACTGTGCCTCTGTAATGAAGCCTCCATAAAATCCCAGCAAGACTGCACTTGGAGAGCTTCCGGGTTGCTGAACACTTGGGGTACCAGGGGCTTGTGCACTGAAGAGGGCATGGAAGCTCTGAGCCCCTTCTCACATGCCTTGCCCCGTGCATCTCTTCTGTCTGTCTGTTCACTGGAATCCTTTGTAATATCTTTTATAATAAATGGGTAACGTGTTCCCCTGAGTTCTCTGAGCCACTCCAGCAAAGTAATCAAACCCAAGGAGGGTCATGTAGAAAAACAGATTTTTATCCAGTTGGGCAGAAGTACAGGTCACAGCCTGGAACTTGGGACTGGCATCTGCAGTGGGGCAGTCCTGTGGGACTGAGCCTTAACTTACGGGATCTGACACTGTCTCCAGATACAGTGTCAGGACTGAGTTACATTGTAGGACACCCAGCTGGTATCTCCTGGAGACTTGTTTGGGGCGTGAGGAGAAATCACACCCATCTGGTGTGAGAAGTGTTATGTTGCATGGGTGTGACAGTGGGGGAACATAGACACTTTGGTTTTCCTTATATCTCAGTCTTCCCTATACACAGGCCCCAAAGTAAACCATCGCAGGGAGTGCACGAGGCTAAGGGAAGTCCCATGGTGACCTGATGGCCCATCCAAATCTTTTCTAGAAAAATCTGACTTAAACTTCATAAAGGGCAACTTTGATTGCCGGAGCCTAGCATACAAACACTAGAAACTAGAAACAGTGCCCAATAATGGAAACTTTAAAGAAATATCACTAAAGGGAAGAGGCCTGAGAACCCTCACATGCGTGGAGGTTTCCTGGCCTGTGCTGCTTGTACTTTCCATACTAAGGCCTATTATATTCTATCTTAGCCCCCTGATGCCTTTCCAATATTTTCTTCTGCCCCCTCTCCCAGCTTACAAAAAAGAGCAGTCCAGGCAGATTTTCTGTAATGCAGAACCAATTCTGTTTGCAAAGATTGGTGAGCAAAAGGCAAAAGAGTCCAAATCAAAGTGGCTTACGTTTTTTTCCAGACCTGCCCGTGGATTTGTCTCTGGAGTGAAAATGCGGTGGCTGTGGGGCTCCTGGGCAGCCCATTCCTGGCATGGTGTCCCAGTAACAGTGGTTGCCTTCTTGCCTCGGTATCCTTTCCCATTCCCAAACATACAGTCTGTACAGGGGGAAAAAATGGATGCTTATGAACAGCCGCATAGACCCAGGATGATATGGAATCAATACAGTCATGTCAGATTTCTCTAGGATGACAGAATCAGGGGCCACATTCCTCAGAAACTGCAGTGCTGAAGACTGCAATGAACACTGCCCACCTTAAGAAATTACTGGAGATGCTTATTGGCTTGGAAAGAATCACACATATGGCAGCATGATAGAATAGGAATTTGGACTGGGACACTGAGATAACCCATTTTAGAACAAGGTGAGTGGTTAAGTTGAGCACCCTGGAGGGTTTGCACCTGTCCTAAAGGCACAGCCCACTCACGTTGTGCCAAAAGTCACACCTCTGCCTCCTCGAGAGAGTGCACTGAGGCTTCCTTCCACATGGCCAGACCCTCTAAAAACATATGATTTCCCATGTAGCATGGAAGGCTTCTGCATCAGTGGGATTTTCCATGGTTTTTCATCCCAGCGTCCAAGTGTGTAGATGTCTAGCCACAGATTTCTTACCTTCCTCGGAAGGAGTCTCTGCATCTGGAAGTTGGGCAACAGGCGGAGGTGCTGCAACACTCCCTTCTGTTCCTGAGCATTTTTTCAGGTTGCAGTACTCCCACCTGACGCTGGGGTCCGTGGTAAAACACCAGGGACCTTTATCGGCATCTGGATTCCTGCAGTAGTTCATTGTCAGGCCACTGGAAATTCCAAAACAATAGAGGTCACAAGAGGTGGGAGAATATTCAGGGGCACCGAGCACCCTCTACGTTTTGTTCTAACAAAGTGTTAACAAGTGGCTCTGAAATAGGTGCAATAATGTTGTACCAAGCACAAATGGTCCTCAACTTCTGAACAACTGTGTACATTTCAAAGACAGATTTTAATTTTTATTTAAAAAATCAAAAGTAGGATATGCTCCATATTAAAAACTCAGATCATACGTAAATCTGTAAATAACAGGATCAGAATATCCTCCTCCCACCTTCTGCCAAATACATTTCTCAGGAATAACAGGTACAGATTTTAAAGTGTATATTTTATATTTTTATGCACATAAAAATGTATCTCTAACTGTTTAGCCCTCTGTATTTCTCTCTGTAGGACTATATTGTGACATGTGCATTGGAACTAAAATATATTTCTCCAGGGAGGAAATGACATCCAAGATGGTATCATTCCCGGGCCAGTCACCTTACTCTAAGTACTCATAGTGTAACTAAAGGGCTCTACTTTTACTATGAAAAACAACCATGAAAATAGTGTTACTGTCAATACCGTGTCAGGTGTGTCAAGTGGGTTTGTTTCTGCAAGACTTATCAAAGCCGCCCTGGGAAACTAGCTCCCAGGCAGGATGCCATTTCTTTAGGGTGGGTTCCTGGGCAGGACATCCTCTCCTGCTCTCAGTCCATCCTCTGCTGGCCACAGTCACTCCAGGTCTGAGGGAATGGGTGATGAGTTGACAGAACAGTGGGACTCAAGACATAAAGGGAGACTGCTGGGTAGATTATGGGATCTGAAGAGGTTGGGCAGCTACGGAGGAGTCCGAAAACAAGGGAGTAAGAGGCAAAGCAGGCGAGGACCCCGGGCTGGGAGGATCTTGGAGGATGTGCTCCCCTTCATGCCTCCCAAGAATGTTGCTCCAACCTCTCAGTATCCTCACATTCATGACCTGTGACTGTCTGAGAAAGCGGGAAATGTATTATGTACCATGGGAATGCAACATTGTCTCTCTAGAGACTCTGCACATGTGATCTAGTCTCAAGCCCAGACACCCCATTTGAGGAAGCTCGTAGTCCAAGCAACTGAATGTGTTAAAAGGCTGAGCACTTGAAACAGATTTCCACTCTTTTCAATTGAAGTATACTTTTATATAGTGTGAAATGCACAGATTATTATTATTATTATTATTATTATTATACTTTATGTTCTAGGGTGCATGTGCACAAAGTGCAGGTTTGTTACATATGTATATATGTGCCATGTTGGTGTGCTGCACCCATTAACTCGTTATTTACATTAGGTATATCTCCTAATGCTATCCCTCCCCACTCCCCCCACTCCACAACAGGCCCCGGTGTGTGATGTTCCCCTTCCTTTGTCCGAGTGTTCTCATTGTTCAGTTTCCACCTATGAGTGAGAACATGTGGTGTTTGGCTTTCTGTTCTTGTGATAGTTTGCTGAGAATGATGGTTTCCAGCTGCATCCATGTCCCTACAAAGGACATGAACTCATCCTTTTTTATGGCTGCATAGTATTCCGTGGTGTATATGTGCCATATCTTCTTAATTCAGTCTGTCATTGATGGACATTTGGGTTGATTCCAAGTCTTTGCTATTGTGAATAGTGCCGCAATAAACATATGTGGAAATGCACGGATCTTAAATGTCGTTTGGTGAGTTTTGATGATCACCTATACTTGTGTAACCCACACTCCCATATGATACAGAACACTTCCAATACTCTAGAAGCACCCTATGTCAAGGCTCATTCAATTCCTGCTACCCTCTTTCAACTGCCAGAGGGAAATACTATTGGTTTCTTTCACCAAAAATTCGTTTTGCCTCTCCTCAAACCTGATATAAATGGGCTGACACAGAATATACAATTTTGTATCTGCCTTCTTTCCTTAATACAATATTTTTGAGTTCCATCCATCCTATTTGAGAGGGTCAGTCACTTCTTCATTTTAATTGCTTAATAATATTCCAGTATATGAATAGATCACAAATTATCGATTCATTTTCTCATTGATTGACATTGTAGTTGTTTACAGTGTGGGGTTATAAGAACTAGAGCTGCTGTGAATATTCTTGTAGATCTCTTTGTGGACTTCTGTTTTCATTTCCATGGGGTAAATATTCAGGAATAGAATTGCAGTTTTGTGGGGTAGACTCATATTTATTTAACTTTACAAAAAACCAGGAGACTGATTTCCAAAGTGGTTGTACCATTTTGTACTTTAACCAGCATGTGAGAGAGCTGCTCATCCTCACTCCACATCAGTGACAGCACTTATTGTTGTGTCTTCTTAATGATACCCATGCCCATTAAGTGTTGGTGACATCTCGTGATGGTTATAATTCTTATTTCTTTGATGGCTAAGATGTTGAGCATTTTTTCGGGTGCTTATTGTCCATCTGTCCATCATCCCCAGAGAAATTTCCTATTCAATTCTGTTGCCCATTTTAATTAGGTTGTTTGTCCTCTGAGTGGGAGAAACGTTTATACTCTAGGTACAAATCATTTGTCAGATATATGGATGGAGAGGATTTTTCTTCCAGTCTGCTACTTACCTATTAATTTTTTAACAATGACTTTTAATGAACATAATTTTCATTTTATGAAAGCCCAAATTACAATTTATTTTCTTTTAGCTCTAGTGTTTTCCGGGTCCTGCCTGAAAAAAATTTTGCCTTCCTCAAGTTTGTGAAAATATTATATATTTTCCTGGAATTGTTTTATTTCAGCTTAAGTTTTAGCTCTTACATTTAGATCTAGGAGCTTTTGCACATTAATTTGGGGTGGAAAGTAGAAGTTAAAATTTGTTTTTATTTTTGTTTTCTAGATGGATATCCAGTTGTTTCACAATGATTTTGGAAAAGATGTTTTTCCCTATTGAATTGCCTTGTCACCTACACAGAAACTAAATTTATCATGTATATGTGGATCTGTTGTTGGACCATCCATTTCTATATCTGTATACTTTTTTTTTTCCAGTACCATATATCTTGTTTACTGTGCCTTTATAAGTCTTTACCTTTGGGTAAGTAAGTCCTCCAACTTTTTTCTTCTCTTTAAATATTGTCCTGGTGATTCTAGCATATACATTGTCACATTAAAAAAAAAAAAAAGACTGCTGAGAATCTTCCTGGGTATGGGCTGAATCCAAAGATCAATTTGGTGAGAAGTGATATTGACTCTCTTAACATATAAGCATGATATATCTTTATTTAGATCTTTTAATTTCTTCCTTAACAATTGGGAATGGGCTGAATTCAAAGATGAATTTGGTGAGAAGTGATATTGACTCTTTTAATATATAAGCATGATATATCTTTATTTAGATCTTTTGATTTCTTCCTTAACAATATTTTTTAGTATGCAGTATATAGTTCTTGTGCATATTATGTTAAATGTATCACTAAATATTTTGTGGTTTTGATACTATTGTCAGTGATATTGCTCTGACATTTTTATTCTCCAGTTGATTATTGGCAATGTATAAAAATACAACTACTTTTAATATATTGACCATGTATATACTTATGTGTTCTCCAATCTTGCAAAATTTAATTATTAGTCTTCAGGACTCTCTGCATTCATTAATTAAGCTTTCTGTGAATATAGGCTGTTTTACTTCTTCCTTTCCAAACTTTAGGCCCTTTCTTTCCTTCCTTTTTTTCTCTCTTTTTGTTTTGTTTTCAGGTCTTACGGCAATGGTTGTGACCAATGTAGTAAAATGCTGATTAGAAGTATTGAGAGCAAACATATTTTTCTTATTCCCAATCTTAGAGAGAAAACATTCATCTTTTGCCATTAAGTTGATGTTATCTAGAGGTCTTTTGTAGATGCCCTTGATCAAGTTAAAGAAGTTCCAGTCTATTCATAGTTTGCTGAGACATTTTATCATGGATGAGTGTTAAATTTTGCCACATTTTTCTTCTGCATCTATTGACATAATCATATGATTTATCACTTTTATTCTGTTAACGTGTTGGATTACATGGATTGTTTTGTAAATGTTAAGCCAGCCTTGGATTCTTGAAGAGAAGCGTCACTTGTTTGGGATGTTCATCATGTTAATGATTAAAATTTTGTTACATCTTTTTATGTTTATGTTCACAACACATAATGTGCTATAGTTTCTCACAATATCCTTGTCTACTTTTTTACAACTAGTTTTTTTTCCTCACAAATTGAGTTGAGAAGTGTTCCCTTCTCCTCTATTTTCCGTAACAGATTGTGAAGAATTGGATTTTTTTAAATAATAAAATTTCTAATGATGCCATCTGGGCTTAGAGTGTTTTCTGTGGGAAGTTTATTGATTTATTAATATATATTAACCTGTTAAAGATTATATACACATGTTGCCTTTAATAGATATCAGGTTGGTTAGAAATTCAGTTTATTCAGTGTCCAATTTGCTTATTTGTTTTTCTAAGGAATTAGTCCATATTATCTAGGTTATTGAATTTGTCAACATAAAGTTGCTCTCGATATTTGTTTATTAGCTTTAATATGTAAAGGATCCTATAGCAATGACTCTTCCCCTTTTTCACTCCTGATGTTGATGGTGGTGCTCCCTCCTTTGTTTGTCATCAGTTTAGGCAGAGTTTTATCAATCACATGGACCTTTGAAAAGAACCAACTTTCTGTTTCACGGATTTACTCAATTGTTTGTCTATATTCGTATACACTGGATTTCACTGATTTTCATTCTTTCTTTTCTTCCACTTACCTTGGATCTCACTTGCTTCTGCTTTTCTAGATTTTTTAATTTCTTAAATCAACAGTTCTCAAAGTTTTTGGTCTTAGGACCCCTTTAACTCTTAAAAAGTATTGGGAATTCTAAAGAGCTTTCATTTAGTAATATATACTATGAATATTTATTGCATCCGAAACTAAAAATGCTTTTAAACATAATAGACAATCACACATTTTATTAGCCATCCGAGAGATAATGTGATCAAACATTATGTAGCCTCTGGGAAACTCTACTGTACACTTATCAGGAAATGAAAGTGAAATGGTAAATAAAATCTTTTTTTCTTTAAATTTTAAAGTGTTTTAACCTCATAGACTGTTTCTGAAGGGATCTCAAGAGACTTCTGCAGGTTTCTCCAGACCATACTTTGAGAAATGCTATCTTAAGTCATTGATTTTTACATGTTCCTATTTTCTACTCAAAGCATTTAAAGTTATAAAACCCTAAAAACATTTGCTGCATCATGCAAGGTTTGATATATTGTATTTCTACTATTATTCAGTTCAAAACTTTTCTAAATTCCTTGGTGATTTCTTCTTTGAATTATGAAGTATTTGGAAATGTGTGGTTTCATTTTCAAATATTTGATAATTTCCCAATTTTTTTGTTATTTATATCTCATTTAATTCTGTTTTGCTCAGAAAACAGACTCTATCATTTTAATTCTTTTAAATCTATTGAGACTTGCTATAAGGCCACACATATGGTATATGTTGGTGAATCCTCCATGCATACTTGAACGTGTATTCTGCAGTTTGGCGTAGTGTTAAATAGGTTGACAATTTCCTTTAAAACATATATATTCTTTCTGATTTTTTGTGTATTTTTTCTATTATATTTTGTTTGAGAAGATGTATAATCATACGGAGAGAGACATTAGGATATCTCCAACTCTAATTGTGGGCTTATCTGTTCATCTCTTTAGTGCTGCCAGTTTTTGCTTCATATATCAGAAGGGCTCCTATGAGAGTACAACCCATAAGTCTTAAGGAATAAACCTTTTTTTACTTAAGAAATAACTTTTTCATCTTGGTGTTATTTCTTGTAGATTACTTTGGGATTAACATTCCACTCCAGCTTTCTTCTGATTCTTATTTTCATGATACATCATTTTCCACACTGTTTTTTGAGCTAGCTCTTTACAATTAAAGAGCATGTATGGTAAAAAGAACATAATTGGGCTTTGAATTTTATTCCGCTTAACAATCTCTGCCTTTTATGTGCAATGTTTAATCCCTTTATATTTCATATAGTTAGGAGTATATTAAATATACTTTCAGTTCAGTTTAAGTCTACCATAATGCTATGTATTTTCTCTCTTTGCCATATCTTCTTCATTCTTTTTTCTTTCTTTCTGTCCTTTTGGATAAATGGAATATTCTTATTATTATCTATTCCTCTAAGTTTAAATTTTTTTAGTTGCTCTAGGATTTATAATAACCCTTTTTAACTTACCACCTTCTACCATTTGTTTATATTATATAACTTCATGGATAATGTAATAAACTTAGAACAGTATACTTCCATTTATCTCCTACATTATTTATGTGACTATTTAAAAATTTTTTACTTTTACATACGTTAAAATAGCAATACATTGCTATCATTTTACTTCAAGTAGTCTATTATTATCTTTTTGTTTGTTTGTTTGTTTTGAGTCTCGCTCTGTCGCCCAGGCTGGAGTGCAATGGCACGATCTCAGCTCACTGCACATCTGCCTCCTGGGTTCAAGCGATTCTTCTGCCTCAGCCTCCTGAGTAGCTGGGATTACAGGCATGCACCACCATGCCCGGCTAATTTTTTATTTTTAGTAGAGATGGGGTTTTACCATGTTGGTCAGGCTGGTCTTGAACTCCTGACCTCATGATCTGCCCAAATCGGCCTCCCATCAATTATCTTTTAAATAAATTAAGGCATTAAATATAAATATTTTACATTTGCCATTTACAGGGTTCTTCATTGCTTAGTATAAAGTTCCCATCAGGCACTACTTTTCTTCTACCAAAATAGATTGCTAGAACATCTTTTATTATATAAGCCTAGTAATGAAATATTCTCTTAGTGTTTTTTTTTATTTGCTGGGGGGAGGCAGAATATGTATTTATATAACATTCATTTTCAAGGGATATTTTTGCTGAGTATAACATTCTATGTTAATCCTTTTTATTTTTTTTTTCTATCACTTTAAAGTTGCTATCTGATTGCTTCTGACCAGCATAGTTTCTGACGAGAAGGCATCAGTCATTTTTACCACTATTCTTCTGTGTAAACATATGTGTTCTTCTTCTGGCTTCTAATAAGATTTTTCTTGTTGCTTGAAGTGTGTTTTCTGTCCTAATATTTCTTTTCTCTCTTGTGACTTGCTTTACACATATATGAAATCTTTTGATATTTTTGATATTTTTACAGGTACTCTTGGGGCTCTGTTTCTTTATTTTTTCAGTCTTTGTATGTGTGTACTGCAGTTTGTATCACTTCTATTGAATTATTTTCTAGTTAACTTTTTCTTCTGTAATGTCTAACCTGATGGTAAGTCTATCCAGTAAATTTTTCACTAAACATGTACATTTTTTAGTTATTCAATTTCCTTTTGGCTATTTTATAATTTTCCTCTGTTGATATTATCCATTTGTTTCTTGCATGTTCATGTTTTCTTTAAATCCTTGAACACAATTATGATATGTATATTTCAAATCTTCTTGCCAATGTCTTCATTTCTGGGTCTGTTTGTATTGAGTGCTTTTTCTCCTGGTTATGGACCACACTGTCTGGTAAAGTTATAAATTTAGGTCACACATTGTGGATGCCACATAACTGAGCAACTTGATTTTGTTGTTTGCCTCTAAAGAGGGTTGAATTTTCTTCTGGCAATCAATTAACTTACTTGGAGATCATGCTGATTTTTTTAGACTTGCTTTTCAGCTTTACTATACTCTTTCTGGAGTGGACTTTATTGTAGGAATACACTTAATCCTACTTCCAAACTATGGCTTTATGTGGTGACTACCGAATGCCCAAGATATTCAGCGAGGTCTGTCCTCTGACTGGTCAGAACTCAGATATCCCCAGTGCTATGTGAGCTCTGGCATCTCCATTGAACTCACTGTTCCCCTGCGGTTTTTCTTTCCCCAGCAGCTGTTCTTTATCCTACTTTCTCTCTGGAACCTCTCCCTGTGCATATGCAGCTTTCTATGTAGCCAAAGACTTGAGGACTTTTCTATGGACATTCCTGGAGCTCCTTTCCTCCACAAATCCTTTCATGTTATTACTTAGCTTAGAAAATCTCAGTTGTTTTAGTAATCCCAAACTCCAGTCTCCCTCCTCAGTTCAGCAAGACTGTGGTGGTCGGCTTGGGCTTCATCTCCTTGTTCTTCAGCCCAGGAGGGGTCTCCAGGAACAAAGCTGAGGGTATTATGGGGTTGATTTCATTTGATTCCCTTTCTAAATTATCTCAGTTTATCTGTTTTCCAATATGTAAAAACAGTTTTTTCGATATATTGTATACTCATTTATGGAAGAAAGGCTGTCCTTGTTAGACCTGGTTTTCTGTTAATCTAACAGCCTCTTTTGCTTTTCAGCATCTGTGTATCCTGCTTTTGTTCTTCATCTCCCAGCAACCCATATCCTTTCAGACCACTGGGTGCTCAGGACCCACTGTGTTTATACAGATCAGAATATATATATATTTTTATGCTATATATATTCTAATATACACACACATATATGTGTACATATATACACACATATATGATATACAAGTATATCATAAGTATATACAAGTATACATATACAAGTATATACAAGTATATGATATACATATATGTGTGTATATGCACACATATGTATACATGTATATGTGTACATATATTCATACTTATATAAAGTATATAAAGTATACATACTTGTGACCCAAGACAAAAATAGCAAATTCAACCTTCATTTCAGGGGTTGGAGGTTAAAATGATAGATTTCTATGGTAGAAATATTGCATTGTTATTTAGTGGGCATTGTGGAATGGTACTGTTTCTAAGCATTTGCTCATATGCACTCCTGAGTTTTCAATTAATGTGACCTCATCACCTGCAGATATCTCCTGCTTCCATAAAACTACTCAGGAAATATAGCCAGCCTAAAATTTCTCTTCTCTCAGGCCCTTTCTTCAAAAGCAAGGTTCTTGAGACATTTTTCTACACATTCTGGGTCTAAGAGAAATTTGGTCCTAGGAAGTTGGCTTGAAGCATGAAGCATGGCTCTTTTAACAGAAATTTCATTTGGCTGATGCCCCTCTTACAGTAAAAATCAAAGACATACGCATTTGGGAAGTTTTCTGGGGTCTTCTCATGCCAGTGTGGTGTCATAGATGACCAAGACTGACACTTCTTTCCTGTGGTGGTGGTGGAGGATGTGCCTCGGTAGCTCTGCCCATCACCATGGTAGCACTCCTGGACCACAGGAGTAAGCTCAGGTGGTGCTGAAATTAAAATAAAAGAAATCAAGCTTAACAATTACTGAGAAAAAAAGAAGCGTGAAGCAATTTATGACAAAAACAGTACAGTAGCCTCTGAGAATTATGACTGTTCTCTTTTCTGTATTAGCAGACAGATTAACATAAAAATAGATTTATAGCATTTTAGAACATTAATAAGTTCTTAGTAATATTTCATTTAAAACCTGGGTGGGAAAGAACAGACAGAGTACTTAAAATTGGAAACTGCACTTATGTGCAAGCTCTTTTTTATGGATCTCTACTGAGTGTTCATGAGAACACGAGGGCAGATGAGAGGAGGATGCATTAGGCAGTGCAGACTGTGAATGGTGAGTGGCTGTCAGTCGGGGGCAGACATGAAACCTTTGCACATTTCTCTAGATCCTTCCCCAAACAAAGCCAAAGACCAAAGCTTCTGGGTGATAGGGCAGGAGATGGCCCTGCGTCTAGGACTGCAGGCAAAGATCCACAGCTTCTCAGAGAGTGGTGGAGCCAAAAATCTTATTCCCTTGGAGAAGTTACAGGGAATCCTCTTGTGCCCAACATCCTGCATTGCAATGAAACAGAAGCCTACTACTCTTTCTTTCCAAACCCACCACAGGTACAAGTTTCATCAGAAGGAGGCAAAAGAACACTGAAAAATCACTGCTTTCAAAGCCAAGCTGTGCTCAACTGGCCTAAGAGGGAGGTAGGCCAGGGAGATAAGTATTCTCCTATGTCCACCAAAAAGTGAGCACTCAGTAACAAGAAACAGCCCAGTGTCAGTGGGGTTAGATTATGTGTATGAAGATATCTCCTCTGTAGTGCAGGCATGCAGTGACTGCTGAAATCTGGAGAAAACTCTTCAGCACCCCAGGCCCCACTCTAAGCAAAAGATAGAAGCAGCACATCACTGGAGGAATTTATATCTGTTTTGCACTTAAGGTAAAGCTAGCAATCCCAAATCCCAAATTCAGTTAAACTAGTGACTACATTGAGTCAATTATCCACAACATATATTTGCAAGAGAAGGGTGTCCGTTTCAAAGTATAAATAATATTTACTGTAACCTCTACTGTTCTTCTATTTATAATGTCTGGTGTTTGATTAAAGAATTACAAGACACACCAAAAACCCAAGGGAGGAAAAAGCCACTGTTGAATAATAAAGCAATCCAGAGAAGTCAGACCTACAGAAGATGCCATCTGGAAGCTATCAGATTGGGATTGTGTGATACCTACATTAATATGTTAAACGATCTTGTCGTAATGGTGGACAATATGCATGGATAGGTAGAGATTTTCAGCAAAGAGATGGAAACTATAGAAAAGAGTAACATGAAAATGCTAGAAAAAAAAGTCACAACATCAGAGATGAAGAATTCTTTCAGTGGGCTGAGGAGATGACTAGACACAACTGACAAAATAATCCATAAACTTGGAAATAGTTACTAGAACTTATCCAAACCAACACACAAAGAGAGAAAAAGAGTTACTGAAAAAAAAAAGGAGAACAAGCTTACAAGATTTATGAAACATGAATGTTCTAACATGAGGGTACTTAGAGTCCCAAAAGGAAAATACAGAGAGAGAAAAGTGAAAAAAGAAACATTTGAACATATAATGGCTATGAATTTTACAAGGACAATGAAAATTGACAATCTAGGCTGGGCACAGTTGCTCACACCTGTACTGTCAGCACTTTGGGAGGCCAAGGTGATGGATCGTCTGAGGTCAGAGTTTGAGACCAGCCCAGCCAACATGGCAAAACTCTGTCTCTACCAAAAATACAAAAATTAGCTGGGCCTGGTGGCACATGCCTGTAGTCCCAGCTACTCAGGAGGCTGAAGCAGGAGAATCACTTGAACCTGGGAGGTGGAGGTTGCAGTGAGCCAAGATTGCGCCACTGCACTCCAGCCTGGGTGACAGAGTGAGGCTCCATCTCAAAAAAAAAAAGAAAAGAAAAAAATCAACAATTTATAAATCTAGGAACTCAGAATATCTCAAGCAGATTAAACACAAAGAAATTCGTAATAAACACATCATAGTCAAACTGTTGAATAACAAAGATGAGTAAATCTTAAAGGTAGTCAGAGAAAAATGACCTATTGAAAACATAGGAACAAAGATCAGATTTCCAGTCAAACTATTTAAAACAGAAGATAATGGAACATCATCATTAAAGCGTTGCAAGGAATGAAACTCTCAACTCAGTATCTATGTTCAGCAAAATTACTTTTAAAAACTGAAGGCAAAATACTTTTTCAGACACTGAAAATCTGAAAGACTTCAACAGTAGCAGACCTGTGCTACAAAAAATGCTAAAGGTTGTTTTTCACAGAAAGAATCTGACACCAGATGGAAATTGAGATCTACCCCAAAAGATGATAAGCACCAGAAATGTAAAATAAATAAAGAAAGAAAATATTTAAAATAGTTTTATTCTTAATCACTTTAAAACACAACTATTAGGGCAAAAATAGTGTTAATATATTGTGAGATCTATGACATAGTAGAAGTAAGCTTCTATTACAAAGAGTGATAGTGTAGCATTTTGGGAGGGTGGAAGTAGAATTGCAATGATGTAAGGTTTTTGTATGTCAAGTAGAATTATATCATTTGAAGGTGGAATGTGAAAAGTCAAAAATGTATATTACATTGTAGAAAATACTAAAACCATTAAAAATTAATGTAATAAGTAAGTAGTGGATATAAACTCAATCTGAATGAAGGCAGAAAAAGATGAAAAAAGGAACAAAGTTTAAATGGGACAAAAAAATAACTAACTTGATGGTAGATATAAATTCAACTCTATTAACAATTGCATTAATGCAAATGGTTTGAACATCTCAATTTAAAAGCTGAGATAAATTTAAAAGATACAAATTTAAAAGATATATCATACAAATACTAGTGAAAATAGAGCTGTAAGACTGTATTTATATCACCATAAAGAGAGTTCAGAACTTC
This sequence comes from Macaca fascicularis, assembly GCF_037993035.2. Lineage (NCBI taxonomy): Eukaryota > Metazoa > Chordata > Mammalia > Primates > Cercopithecidae > Macaca > Macaca fascicularis. The sequence continues at coordinate 10,330,409 of NC_088378.1, forward strand.
AGAAGAAGGAATATTCCCAGAGATAAGAAGAAACATTACATAATGATAAAGGAGTCCTTTCATCAAGAAGACATAACAATCCTAAATAAATATGTGCCTAACAACAGAGCTTCAAAATATAGAAAACAGAGTTACGATCTAAAAGAGAAATAGCCTAATAAACAGTTAAAGTTGGACACATCACCATTCATCCTCAGTAGTCAATGAAGGAGGAGACAATCAGTAAGGATACAGAAGAACACCAGCAACCAACTTCACCTAAATGACCTTGAGGGAACATCCCACCCAACAACCACAGAAGACACATTCTTTTCAAGAACACATGAAACATTCACCGAGATGACTATATCCTGAACCGTAAGACAAACCTCAACAAATCTAAAATAACTGAAATCATATAGGGCACGCTCTCTGACCACAATAGCATTAAACTAACAAAGCTACTGTATATTGTGATGACGCCACTGGTGTACAAAAATAAGGAGAGCACTTGGGCCCTCGCTAAGCTCTCATACCCTTGCTTACCTGTGGGATCCAATGGTTCCGTGGATACTGGGGAGGACTCACAGGACGGTATCTTACAGTACTCCCACCGCACTTGGCTGTTGGTTGTATAGCACCATGGGGCCTTTTCTCCATCAGGATTGCGGCAGTAGTTTTCATCCAAATTTCTGAAAAAGAAGTGGTTGTGAGTTTAGTTTTCCAAAAAAAAAAAAAAAAAGTCTGGGGAACCACACTTTGAGAACAACTGTTATGGGAAAAAACGTGCTAAAGTTCATTTCCTTTACTTATGACTAGATCAGTTTTTCTTCGAGAATACTTTATCCTGCATTCCTATAGTAACTAAAACTAAGGCAAAGTCAATGGGATTTCACATTCCATAGCAGCAGAATGAGACTGGAGGGGACTTACTTGCAGGGAAAGTTTTCTGGTGTCCTGTTATGTGTGTGAGGGGTCTGTGCACTCCAGCGCTGACAGGTGTGCCCAGACACGGTAACAGCCACATCCCCACGATAGTTTTCACCTGTTCCCTTCAGACACTGGTAGGTGGGACCAGAAGATGGTGGAGGTGTTGCTTGAATGGGAAAAATAAATTACAATGAATAATTTTTTTCTTTTTGAGACAGACTCTCACTCTGTTGCCCAGACTGGAGTCAGTGGCACGATCTCAGCTCACTGCAAACTCCACCTCCCAGGTTCAAGTCTTTCTCCTGCCTCAGACTCCCAAGTAGCTCAGACTATAGGAGAGTGTCACCATGCCTGGCTAATTTTTTTGTATTTTTAGTAGAGGTGGGGTTTCACCATATTGGCCAAGCTGGTCTTGAACTCCTGACCTCGTGATCTGCCTGCCTCTGCCTCCCAAAGTGCTGGGATTACAGGCATGAGCCACCATGCCCAGCCCTACAATGAATAATTTTAAAATAGAGAACGCACAGATGGATGTTAAGGAGGATGGCTGCAGGGTGCTCTGGCCTGCTTGTCTTCTCCTCAGCCTCTCTTGGAATTTGGCACTTGAAAATTGTTTCATGTTTTCTGAAGAAATAAATTTAGTAGCATCTATGCCTGTGAGACCCTTTCATGAGGAACTCCTTCAGGGAAAGACACTTGGGTAGATGCTTCTTTCTATGTTCTCTTTGCTCAGTTCTTCCTACCTGGTAAGTATCAACACATGTCACCTTCCACCCTGAATTCTCACATACACCAAAGGTCCACTCTATTTCCTGAAGAATAAATTATTCACTGAGTAGACATGACTGAATGGCACCCAACATTCCATAAAAGCCAAACAACAGGGAAAGAGTCCATGGAAAGAAGGCAAAAAACACCTCCAAGGAAAAGTGTGTGCATCCAGAAATCAAGACATTCTTGAGGAAAAAAAGAAGATGACAAAAAGAGAAACTGAAAAAAAGAGAAATTGATATTCACACAAAGGGAGAATGCCTGAGGAACTTCCGCTTTCGAAGGACACGTGTCAGAGGAAAGGAGGGGAGGCCAACCCTCACTGAACCCTTTTTAACCTTTCATGCCTGTCTTTGTCTTAGTGTGTAATCCTTTGCTTCAAATTCTCAGAGAGGAAAATATGATAAAATTGTTTACTCCACATCATTTCTACTAGGTCTGCCATTTCATCTTCTCCTCCTGAACTCTTCCCCACCCCCACCCCTCACCCTCTGCTCCCCAAGTTGGAAAAACTAGACACCCACAGACCTGAACATTGTAAACAAAGACACTCTTTGTTTACAAAACAACTATTAGAACTCTGGTTAAAATGAAATTCATGTGTCAGAGAGCATGGGTCTGATTTCCTTTTAGCACAGAGAAAAGTAGAATAGGACGAACAACACCCAAAGCCTACATTTCAGTGAACTTCTGAGGTGGAAGTTTCAGATGCAAAGAAAGAAAAATATGATAAATGGACACTCTGATCAATCACCTACAGTAACCAATAACCATAACTGTTTTAAACCAGCAATAAAATAAAGACCAATAACATCCCATAGGACTCGTAGGTCACTTTTCAGAGGCTGCACTCAGGCACTGACACGTGTTTTCTTCTGATTTCAAGAACAGGGCAGGTCAGAATCCTGGAATCTGGGTGTGCACCATACTCACTGCAGCGGGGGATGTCACAAAGTTCCCAGCGCTTGTTGGGGTCGGTGGTGAAACACCAAGGCCGTGGCTCCCCATCGGGGTTACGACAGTAATTCTTCTTCAGGTTCTTGTTTGGAAATCTGAATGGACAAGAAATGTTTTAGTAGCATGGAACATTTACGTTCATGGATGAGACTCTTTTTCAAGAGCAAACATTGAGCACCTGCTGTGTGCTAGGCACAGTCGGGCACGGAGGAGGTAATTGGATGAAGGCTGTGTTCAGAGACGGCAACTAGGAAACAAGGCTGGCCCCGTATTCTAAGGACTTTCTTTTTCTGTTTTGTTTTTAGAGACAAGGTCCCACTTATTGCCCAGGCTTGCCTTGAACTCCTTGAACTAACTCAAGCAATCCTCCCGCTTCTGCCCTTTAAGTAACTAGGACTACAGGCATGTGCCACCATGCCCAGCTGCCAAGCACTGTTTTGCTAACAGTTTACATGTGTAAAAATCACTCAACAGAATCAGTGACTTTATCATTTTGGCTATCTGGAAAACTGATGTAAGCAAACTCCAGTTATTCAACCACAAATAATAGCAGTCTTTAAAATGCAAAGTGCTCCCTGACTAAAGATACTCATCTAGTACCTAATAGAGCCAAGAAATGGGCATCTTCATAGCTTAAAGGAATGGTCCTTCTGATCTACCAGGCTCTGCTCCCACCAGCCTTGAAGCTTAGAAAAACCAAGAGGAGAAGCTGTGCTCCTGCAAGGGTCTCACCATGCAGTATGGGCTGGATCCTTCCTCAGTGGGGCCCAGTGGCTAGGGCTGTTGGATGCACTCCATGCCTGGTGGCCCTCTGCACTTATTCATTCCCTCTCTGAGATTGTAAATGCTTACTAGGATGGAAAGAGGAGCCAGCAGTGGCTTAAGCAATCCTCTTCTCCTTCTGGTTTCCTGGAAGTGACTTTACCCAGTTTTGGACCCTTAGGCCTTTCCTGTATTTCTCCTTTGAAGGAAAATGGCAGCTGCTGTGTTTTAAGCTAGCGATTTGGAGTGGGAGGTGTACAAATTCAGTAGAGCTGCTTTCCACAGTGGAATCTGTGGCTCAACCTCATTTCTGCTTTCTTGAAAGCCCTGGTATGGCCCTGTAGTCATTATAGAAGGAAGAGAAAGACCAGAAGCGACTGTGGAATGGGAGGTGTTTTCCAGCACAATGAATGTGAAATAGAATACTCACACAACCTTATTCTTGGAACCATCATGACTTTCTAGAGCAAGAAGCTTATTGTCATTCTAAATTCATGGTCCCCTTAGAGAATCTGATGGAAGTTATGAATCCTCATTCCAGAAAAATGCACTGATGTAAATACACATAAAACATCAGGGATTCACAAATCCATGATATCTGCTCATTGGTCAAAGGTTAGGAGACTTGAATCTCATTGGTGCGAAGGGAAAAGAAAGACAAGGAGTAAAGAGAAAAGAAAAATATTTGGGAAATACACCAGCAACATGTGTGTGTGTATTTCTCAAGACAGATGTTAATGTATTCATACCCACATTAGTGTTTGAATGTGTGTGTGCATCAGCTGAGGATCTGGTTATTAAGCAAATCAGATTCAGAGGGTGTGACATTCTGGATTTCCAACAAATTCTCAGAAAACATCCCTGCTGCTGACCCATGGACCACATTTTGAGCAGCAAGGATGTGTATTTCACTTGCAGTCTTGTGGGAGGATGTTAGCTTTGAAATTAAAAACATCAGGCGTTCACTTCTTGAGGAATGCTAAAATATCTAAATAACAGCAAATGTCTGATAGAGCTGCAGAGACTTAAACGTGGAATGTTTTTCCCAGTGAGACTTACTTGGAAGGAATGTATCCGTGAGCGTGTGGGCTCTGAGAGTCCCAGGCCTGGCATTCCAGTCCAGACATGGTCTTGGAAATTTTGCCATCATAATTTTCTCCACTGCAATGCATACATTCATCTGGACAGAGTGGGAAGGAAGGACAGAGAGGAAGAAGAAAACTGAAATGGATGAAGCAAAATAGACAGTAAAAACCAGAATCCTACTCACTTAAGTGCGACTTGCCCCTCATTCCGATGTAATTCACAACAGGCACTTGGCAATAAAATTGGCAATAAGGATTCAGGATTTTCTAACATAATCCAAATGTCATTTTCCTTTTAAACCGTAGCATTCACATATTTTAGTCAATACCCCCTCAACTATTGTAGTCGTGACCAAACGCAGAATTTCCATGATGCCATGTCCTTAAACCAGGATGCACAGGCCAGTGGGGAGCCAGGGGTGCATATATTCTCAGGAGTCTACATTTTCCATTAGGAGTTTTCAATATTTGGCATCTTCATTTCAATAATGATCTTTACAACTTTGTATGAAATTATTCTGATCATTCCATTGACTGCTGAATGAGCTGGCACCTTCTCAGGGTTTTAGTCTGGAGTTTTTATTTATGCTCATGACCTCATGGAGAACAATATTCACCTGAAGTGACAGCGCTTCTCTTTTTATATTGTTGAGAAGCATGATTGGCTCTTTTTGCAAAATTATTTGCAAACTTAAACTTTGATTCAGAATTATTGAAGTAACATGGTGAGGCAGGGTAATATGTGACTTAAATTTTATGGAGTACTAAGGAAAACAGGGGCAGACTTAATATAAAAGTGATGCATTGGTGGCACTTAAGGGCAAGTACCTATGACATGGTGTACAAATAAAGGACCCCCGTGATTCAAGTAGGTGGAAGTGATGTTGGAACTGAGTTATCACACAGCACCACATCCACACTGTCACACAAATCTCACCTTTATTCATTTCCTTTTGCACTAACAAATGTAGCCAGAAATGTGAAATGAAGACAGTTTTTTCAGTAGGATTTTTAAAAAATTTTTTAGCATTGACCTTTGAGGTGCACTATTAAATTGGTCAGTCCATGAAAATAATGGATTGCTGATTTGAAAACTGGTTCCTTGTTTAGCTTCAGCAAAACAGCAAAGTTTACCGCATCAAATGTGTATTGTTTATTTGATTTTTATTGATTTTGTTGTTTTATTTTAACTACTTAATTGCAAATCTGTCTTGGGGTTAACACTCTGTAAGAGTTTTAAGCATAAGAAGTTTGTACTTAGAGTTTAGATTTAGTTTTATATTTGTACATGTTGATACAGTATTTTAATAAAAATAATTCAGGTTGACTGGGCATGGTGGCTCACGCCTGTAATCCCAGCATTTTGGGATGCTGAGGCAGGCAGATCACCTGAGGTCGAGAGTTCAAGACCAGCCTGACCAACGTGGAGAAGCCCTGTCTCTACTAAAAATACAAAATTAGCCAGACTTGGTGGCACATGCCTGTAATCCCAGCTACTTGGGAGGCTGAGGTAAGAGAATCGCTTGAACCTGGAGGCGGAGGTTGTGGTGAGCCGAGATCGCACCATTGCACTCCAGCCTGGGCAACAAGAGCAAAACTCTGTCTCAGAAAAAAAAAAAAAATTCAGGCTAATTCTGGGGGTCTGAACAAAGTTTAGCTCCTTTCTGAGAGGTGAATACATTACTCAATTATTAATAATATCCTTGTGGGAAGGGGCTTGGCAACAAATTATTTTACAGGGTGAAGGGCAGAAATGAAAACATTTTCTAGAGCCACTCCTGACCTTCACACTCGGGAATGTCGCAGTAGTCAAATCTCTCTTCTGGATCAGTAGTGTAGCACCAGGGCCCCTGCCCATCGTTGTCTGGGTTCCTGCAGTAGTTCTCCTCCAGTCCCTCTGAAGGGTGTGTAGCAGGTGAGAATCTGGGGAGGATGGAAAAGAAGCACTTAGACTATGTTCTAAAAATCAGCTTGCTATTAGCAAGGCAGAAGGAGACACTCTTGATTCCCATCTGAGATTGTCATCCAAATGCATTTCAGCTGGGTGCTGCAGCATTTGCGTGGCCAGATTTTCAATTTCTCTATTGATAGGCTGCTTCTGGCACAGTAGCTAATATTACCATTGCTACTGTGACAGCCAAGGCTTTGACAGAGAGTCAAGGTATTTTTATTGCACAGTCAGGAGAAATATAAAGGCCTCAAAAGCCTGCCATGGTCTTAATTCATTCCAAACACCTGCTTTTGTCAGTTACCTTTCTCCCTGTAAAAATTCTCATAGTTAATGCCGTTTTGTCCATGTGAACTATGTGCCAGGAATTCCACTGACATCTTTCTACACATTCTCTCTTTTAGTCCTAATAACAAAAACCATTTGAGGAAGGTGTTATTATCCCTGTTTTACAGAAGAGAAGACTGAGTGGCAACGTAAAACAAAACAAAACAAAACGTGCCTAAGCGTAAATAGCTATGAAGAAGCAGATCAAGAATTCAAAGTTGATCTGTCTGATTCCAAAATCCTAGTTTTCTCTGAAATGCAGCTTGAATTAATGGGGGATGGAGGAGGGAGTTAAGCTTATTTCAGTTCTAGAGATGAGTTGCTGTGTAGAGACAACCATTTAGATGAAAATCACAAGACTTACAGTCTATAAAGGCAGATTTTATTTCTGGTTCTTCTGTGAACCTATTTGGGGCAACCTCACCCCCCAAGACCTCAGTTCCCTCATAAAGATGAGCCTAGACTACCTTGTAAAAAATGGCCCAGAGTGTCTCCATGGCCCTTGATAGTCCCTGACTTCGCCATTTGGTTGAATCAGTTTTCATTATCTCATGGGGAATATTCGATCTGCTTGTCTCATAGGGATATAGCAAAGGCAATTTCTTGAGTGTTGTGGGAATGGATAAAGGTGAGTAACAGGCACTAATTTCCTATTTGATAAGCATCATTACTGAGAACTTAATGCCACCTAACACCAAACTGGGAAAAGTACAAAAAATGCACTAAAATAAATAATAGGCAAGTTGCGAGATTTGAATTTCACGTATCTTCATTTTCATTTTTATATTTTATTTACTCTTTTGCTCCACAATTTGAGTCAAACATGTGATGAGAGTTCTAACTCAATATGTTTACGTCAGTCCCAAACATAGTCATCTTTGGTCTTTTCTCAGATTTGGCCTAAAACTCATAGTTTCATTGATTTTGTTTTTAACTAGGCATTCTTCTATGTCCTAGGTCTTCGAGAAACCTCCATACCCAAGGAAAAATAGAAAGTAACCATGTTCTACTATGGTGCTATAAATAATTGAACATCGACATCAAAAAGATTCTTTCTGCTTATTCACATATTCTGGTTTGAATTAAAAGTGATGAAATTATCCTAAATACAGTTGGCCCTCTGTATCCATGGGTTCCACATCCACAAATTCAACCAACTGTGGATGGAAAAGACTTGAAAAAGATGAGATAAAATAACAATATGACAATAAAACACAATACAAATAAAAACAATACAATACAACAATGATTACATAGCATTTACATTATATTAGGTATTATACAAGAGAATGTATGTAGGTTATATGCAAATACTGCAGCATTTTATATAAGGGACTTGGGAAGCATGGATTTTGGTAGCCACAAGGGTCCTGGAATCAATCCCCCGCAGACACAGAGGGACAACTGTACAGTAGATGAACACAAAGATGAAAGGGAAAGTCTTACTTAGGTCTGTGGGGAGAAGTGGAACTCCATTTTTGACAGGTGATGCCGGTTCTTGTTTTGGACATTGTCCCTCTGTAACTCTTTCCATTCCCAGTCTTGCACTCTGAAAGATACACTGAAGGGAAGTCCACACAGTGGTCAGAGTCTTTCACAAGACACCACATGAAGGTCTGCACAGCACAGTCACGTTGAGAGAAAGATCTCATGCACCAGACCCCTTGTTTCTGCTTTCTAAAAGATCATCTTTTGTATCTGCAAAAAGGCTGCAGTAAACCGAGCCATTCCATACTTTGATTCATATATTCAAATGCTACTTATGAGCTCTCTGTGGATCCAGCCCCACCAGGATGCTGGGGACACATGGGGCACAGTGCAGCCAGGGGCTTGGCCATCATGGAGCTCACGTTCTAGTGGAATCAGGCAGGGGGGTTACAGGAAATATTCAAGGAAACAATATGAAATGAGATCACTTCATGATGATGCATGTTACATACCTGATGAGACAGAGTGAGAGAATGGGGAAAGGGCTTTTTAGATGGGGGAACGGCAGGCTTTTCAGAGACTGAAAGAGATCCAACCCACTTCTATATTTTCAGGCACCCAGTGATATGAAAAAGTGCCACACAGGGCTATAAAACTGTGGTCTACTGTAAATGGTTTGCAGTAAAAGTTCTCAACCAGCTCCACTCAACCAACTCACCAGTTAGCCAATGGGCCCTCTCTTGCCTTTAAAACAGTCTGGTACCCACCTGGGCCCACATGCAGCTGGCAGGTGTTTGCTAGTGTGCCCACCCGTGTCTGTTCCCCCCACATGAGTTATGTGCTTACAACGAGTCATTTCTTGGCATTTTCCAACTTTTTTACAGTTATATTTAATTAAAGATGATCTAAACTGAGAAATGAACGTGAAAAGAAACAAAGCTCTTTTTTGTTTGGTTTTTTAACTAAATTAAATGTTTTTAAGGAGTTGAAACATGAATCATTTAAAAAATTGCTATCAAATCCATGGAGGGCAACCCACTCATATAGTTGACTATAAAGCTTGAGGAGGAACTCATAAAAAATCTAAAGGTTTTACACATTCAGATTGATTAATAAATGTCGAGATATGGTCCACTTCAAAAATAAGGAAAGTGATGATTGTAGATGTTGCACTAGAGCATAGTTTATGCAGGAAATGCACCAGAGACCTTCTACTGGTGACCCCATATTCAAAGAAAAAAAGCCTCTGCTCTACCTCAAAAGGTGTCAGGTACACTTGTGTTTTCAATGAAAATATAAAATGTTTAAGATATATTTGAACCATCATTTAATGTTACCTAGTCGTTTTTTAATTCACTGATCCATCACTTGGGGAAAGTACTCCTAACATACCTACAGCAAACTAATGCTTTTAACCCAATACTACGTATTATGATTGCAAGTACATCTTCATTGGGAACGCAATGCTATGTGTTATGATTGCAAGTACATCTTCATTGGGACCTAGTATTACAGTAGACATAAGATACTCATCAAAAGTGTAAACTCAAGGTACTTTGTGAAAGGGAGGTCTAGGGGTCAAGGAAGATTTGCAAAGGAGGTGATGATTGGGCTGACACCTAGGAGACGAGAAGGAGCTGGCACAGCAGGACAAAGGTGAAGAGGGTCCCAGGCAGGAGGGCGTGTGCTTGGAGTGGTGAAGGAACAGAGGTAAGGCCAGTGTAGAAAAGTTTAGCAAGCCAAGCAAACAGCAGCCGGGGGTTACTTAAATAATGCCGGGCCCTAGCACATTTGGAAAGTCTTTGGGTCTTATTTTAAGGGCACTGAGAAGGGCTTTAAACAGGGCAGTTACATTTCTAAGAGATCATGTGTACAGCTACAAGTAGCCCCAACCAGTGTTGATAGGGTCTTGGACTCGGTGAAGGCAGTGTGGCTAATGGCAAGTGGCAGAAGTAAATGTGATCTAATACTGTTCCTGGCAAAACCCTGGCAGGTAAGTTAGCAGCAGGTCAATATCCCACAGCAAAGAAACAAAGACCAAAAAAATGACTGACTTTTGACTTTTCGCTTCTCTTTTGTTTGTATGTACCCACCAGAGTTTGTATAACCTTTTGCTCCCTTCTGTCACTTTGAAAACAAGCAAACTAAGCCTTCAAACTTCAGACTTCAAACTCAACCTACAGTCATTCCCATGTTCCTTCTGGTTAACAATTTACAAACGACATATTTAAATGTTAGCATTTTGTAGACATAATCAGGTTTTTTTTTTTAAATCTGGTACAATTAGGTGATCCTATTTACTTTACTGCTTGCTTGCTACTTGTAAGAACTAATAACTTCACCAGATAAAGTTTAGATTTAATCTGTACTTTAATCTCAAGAATTAGAGATAAACAGTGGTAAGGAAGAAAGTACAATGCCTACAGCTAATGAAACCGAGGAAGATGAGTTAATGCATAGAAATAATTCCAACCCAAATAAATACTGTTTAAAATGCGACTTGGAGTTTTGCCATGATACTAGACACAATATGGCAAATCATCCTCGAGACTACAAGAACTAAGGTGTTTCCAGTCCTCTTTAACACCTGTGATGCAGAATATTTGGAGAGCTAAATTGTTATTATTAACGGTCTTAATACCTGGCCACCAACACAGTGTAGGAAACAGTTTTTAAAGTGTCATACATCCCTTCAAATCTTCATACGTTTAATGAAACATTTGCACATCTAAAAAGGCATGCAATTTCTATTGAAATCCCATCTGCCTCTTATTCTAAACAGTGGGACTATTGACCCACATTTTAAAATAAATTATAGAAAAGGAACTGTAACTTTTGCACATTTTTAAAAGACAACATTTAAGAAATCTGAGAAAAATATAGACCATGTCTCCCAAAATGTGAGGAAGAATAAAAATAAGATTTGTGTCCCAATCCAAATGTTTCTGAGGATTAAAACACCTCAGTATTTCTATTTTACAAGACTTCGTCCAGACAATAGGGCCCAAGGACCATGGTCACCCTGCAGAATAAGAAGCCAAGATCAAAAGGAATGCTTAGACTTCCCATCTCCTTGTTAAATATAAAATAATATTAAAAAAATCTTATTTTGAGGGTCATAGAGGTAGAAGTGATTTTGTAAATCCAGTCGTTTCATGTTTTGAACAACAAAAAAATTAAACCCAAGAGGTGAAGTAATATACTCAAGCTGACATGGCTAGTTAGTAATCAAATCCTGTCCTAACTCAGAATTCAATTTTACGACCCCATAGTGCCTTCCTCCTCCGATCTCATAAATTAAAGATAGAATAGACAAGGAGGAAGAGTGGGAGGATGGGGAGGACAGAAGGAGGAGGAGGAAGAAAATGTACTCACCTTTCTTTTCAAATAAAACGACATCTCTCATCCTAAAGACTATGGAGGACTTCCTGTTTTCAGCCATTATCACACATTGTTGCTCTTTACTGTGATATTGGAATGACCTGCAGAAAAAAGCAGGAAATCCAGTAAGTATTTTTCTTTATTTAAAGAAAACAAATATTTATTAATAAGTGATGTGATACATGCTAAAGATCATTGAATCTCTTGATGGACCAGGGAGTTCAGAACTGCTGCGTCTCAGTTATTTGGGCATGGCATCAATGAAGTACTGAACAAAATACACCAATGTGGCAGTAAATCTTCTTGTCTCCTGCCCCTACCTTCCCTCCCTCATAATTTTCTCTTTCTTTTTGTTTCAACTGCTTTACTTCTTCTTTACTCATCCTCTTAATTTTTGTTTTTGGGTTGGAAAGAAGCAACTCCAGTTGCTTTGAACCCATTCCCCAAGGTATTCCATCTCCGTGACCTCCCAACTCTGATCAGTTCCCCTGAACCTCTGCTCCACATTCCACCTCGCCCTGGCCCCTGACCCCTCCCCTCTCCATCCTGTGGTCCTGCCGTGGGTGCTCAGTCTGGCATCCATAGCTACCTTCCCAGGCCCATCACCTACATAAAGTCTCTACTTTAGTCAACTTGATCTCTTAATGGTCCCCCTGAGAAAGTGCAGGGCCGCATCTTCCCCTGCCTGCCTGGTGCTTGTCAAGAGCTCTCTCAACTCCAAACCCAGCTCAGTTCCCACCTCCTCCCTGAGCCTTCTCTAGCTGCCTCAACCTTAGGCACTGTTCTTTCCTCTGGATCTGGGTAGAGCATGCATTGATTATGCCTGTACCTCACTTGGGCTGTCTTTTTTTTTTTTTTTTTTTTTTTTAACATTATTGCAGTACCTCACTTGGACTGTCTTTTTTTTTTTAAAATATCCAGTTTCTTTGACTACACCTTAAATACTAAAGGGCAGGCACTGGATCTTGTAACTGTAAGTCATTGCTCAGATCTATCTAGGACACTTTCATTCACATGATCCTCAACAAACATTTACTGATGATCATGTTAAAAACTGGAGCTCAGAACAATAGCTGCTAATATTTATGTCCGGTGTAGAAACAAATAACTTCCTTTTAGGGTATTTTTCTAACAAAGACTCCAATAAACCTTAACAAGAAGCTGTTAGTATGGCTTCACATACTTTGAGCAAATACAGTTCCAAACTCTGATTCCATCAATTTCTCTTTCCTCTTAAATCGTCAATAAATTTGTGAGTAAATTACTTGCCATCCGAATTACAGATTTCTGGGTAGGTGCAACGACAGTGGAAATACCTGCAGGTGAATTCTTCCTCCTCCTCACATTTTGCTGCACATTCTTCTATGCTTCCTGCCCCCAGCTGCTTCTTAGTGATGCTGAACAGTGAAGCCCCCTTGGTATTCACATAGTCATCCAGAGGCTCTCCTTGACCTACAGGTGGGAGATCCAAGTGGAACAAATGGTCAGGAAATCAATGCCAATGTCTAATTGTCATGACTTCCTTTGAAGCTATTTGGTTAGCATTAACCAAATAAAACTTGCTGTTTACTGGAAGTAGAATGGGTAGCTATGAATCAAATGTTTAGTTAAGAACACAGAATCGGGCCTGTGGATATAAATAAAGATGGCAACAAAAGACACTGGGGGACTGCCAGAGAAGGGAGAGAGGGAGGGAGGCGAGGGCTGAAAAACTACCTATTTAGTAGGTATTTAGCTCACTACTTTGGTGATGGGATCATTTGTACCCCAAAGCTCGGTGTCACGCAATTTAGTTATGTAACAAACCTGCACATGTACCCCGACTCTAAAAGTTGAAATTATAAAACAAAGAAAAACAGTTTCATTAACAGATTGCAAGATAGTAAAAGATTAACTGGATTGATAAACAGGTTAGAACTATGCAACCACTATGTTACCACATTAATGGAGATAAATCCTTAAATAAGAACAAATTCTATGTTTGCTATCGATTGTGCCATGTCATGAGAGAAGAGTAAGGCACCACCAGTGGCAGTTGTGTTACCAAGATTGATGTTGATTTGTTCATCCCTGGGTAGAAATGGAACTTGGAGGCCATTGTTTGATTTCTTACCATATGCGCTTTGGTTCTGACACTGTCACTTTAACTGGTGGGGGGCATCCTCTGAATGGTCCCTCCTTGAGATACATAAATTTTGGTGCATGGATGATGTTGGAAATACATAAGAACGGAACTAAATTACGTTGCCACCTCGGACAAAAATTGGGCAAAACACTGGAGGGTAAGAAGCTCCCCAGCAAAGAAGGCCATTTGTGTACTGGGCTTCCTACAGTCACACAACACTACTAATTGGGGAGAAATCCGTTTTTCCAAGGTGTTGACAGGTATCTGAATTTCGGAGGAAATTGTAAAAAAGCAGAACCTGGTACAAATACTGGTCTTGGTTTTTCTTTGAGATCAAATCTGAGACAATGAATCTGTCTGAAAGCTGCTTTCTGCCTGGTTGTGGCAGAGGGTGGCCAAGGGGGCCTCAGCTGTGCTCCGACCACGAGGCTACAGAGTGTCCCCTGTCCTGAGGCTCTTCCGGACATCTGGCTGAGCTTTGGCAGCTCTATCCTAGCCTGGAGATGCCAGCTCCATCCTTGGCACAGAATGCTAGTGATTTTCACAGGGGTGAGAGGCCAAAAGAGGCTAATAAAATGAAGGTAGCCAAGCTCCACGGAATTAGACAACAGAACAACCTTGACCACTTTGAGAGGTGTGGTGGGGGCCGCAGGCAGAGGTAGTGGGTTACAGAGTGACTAGGAGAGCAGTGGAGGCGGCAGCAGGAGACAAGCCTGACTCTGAAGACAGCGAGCCCTCCAGGGAACATGCGGTCAGGGGAGGTTCTGAAAGATGGCACACTTCAGAGCGCATTGGTTTGTATGCTGATGACAGGTATCCAGTAGGAAGGCAAATGAACAGATTCTCATTCTCAGAAAGGCCGGTCCTGACCTCCTGAGGGTACACAGAGCACAAGGGGCAGGACAGGGAGGGGGATGCCCCCTCATCGATTCATGCAAAGTCCTAGGCCAAAGTTCCCCTGCTCCCCACCTCTGGGACTTTGTCCTTCCTCAATTTAAGATGCTTCAGGCTGGAAAAATGGATTATTGAGCAGGAGTTGGCTGATGCATTCTAAACCCAATCCACCAAAAAGCACTTGAGAGATGTGTCAAAAGATCACAAAGAAATAGATGCTTTAGGCCCGTATCCATGTCTTCACCCTGCACTTTCTGTCAACTTGAGCTCTCATTTCCAAGACGAGTTGTGTTTTGGTTACTTCTACAGCTCAGAGTGTGACTTCAAAACACACCATAAATCCACAAAGTGTGTCCTACAGTGAGTTAAGTTAAACTTTCTGAAGAGTTTTTTTAAAGTATAGCAGAGCAGGCTACAACTGATGTTCAAAAAAAGGAAAACTTACATTTATTTTCCCCTTCAATTAAGTTACCTCTGTGTCGTGTTATTATGCTTCATAGCACATTGTTGCTGAGGTCCCCTCCCCAGCTCCTGTTCCTAGGAAATATCCCAAATCATAATCACACATTTTTCTTTTTAATTTGAAATAATTTTCCCCCATTTTTTTTTCTCTTATTCACCTCTAGGACTCATGTGGCAATAGGATTTGATAGGGCTTATTTGCTGGCAAGGAAACATCAAACAAATCTTTTAGTGGAAAAATACATTTATATTATAGGTAAAATGCAGATGTATATTGCTACCGATGCAAATGTATTTTATTAATGCTGTGAGAATTTCTTCCTCACTGTGGTGTGTGAATGTGTATGCATATTTGCATGTGTTAAAGACTTAGTAATTCATGAAATGGAACATGTTTCTCCACTTCCCACTAAGCATGGCTGTAAAAGAAACTTTTTCCTCTCCCTTGGCATTCCAACATACTGGAAAGATGATATATCCACAGAAAGCCTTGCTTTCCAAAAATGAGAGAATGTGCCCCCTAGGTTGGTTAAAACATATGCTAATCCTGTGGCAGAGAAGTTTGATCTAGCCTTTTGGTGTAGCCCGCTGATTAAGTTCATAGTGATCTATGTTCTAGTTTCCATGGGCTGAAATATAATATTCATACCCCTCAACACACATCAATTTCTTACAAAAATTTGTTTGTTTAATTTTCTCCTGCTCTGTATTTTCTTTGATAGTTCCTTGAATGGCTTCCACTAAATTCAAATGTATTTGGCTCTAAAGTGCAACTTGTAAAATTTTATCTGGTAATTTATAGATTGAATTTCAAGTATGTATACATTATTTACATGAAGAACTACTAGCAAATCGTATGATTCCGTTTGTGTGAAATGTTCAAAATGGCAAAGATATAAATACAGAAAGTAGATTAGTGGTTGCCAGAAGCTGCAGATTGGGGGTAACAGCTAAGGAGAATGGAGTGCCTTTTTGGGGGTATGAATAGTTTAAAAATTTATTCTGATGGTGGCTGCACAACTCTCAATATATTGAAATCCATTGGATTGTATGCCTTAAATGGGTGAATTCTGTATGTTAATTATATCTCAATAAAACTTTTTTTTTTAAAAAGAAAAAGAACTACTAGAACATGTTTAGAATATTCTTTCAAAGGCTTAAACAAAGCTGAAAAGTGAGAAGAGCCCTAGATTCCTTCTGGGAAACCTGGCTTAAATCCAGGTTTCTTTATTTTCCTGATTTGAGAATTTGGTCACTGAGCAAATAACATGATTTTCCTAAGTCTAGATTTCTTTGTTTATAAAATGAGGATGAATATGCCACCCTACCTATACCATGAGCTAAATAAGATATGGTTTGTAAAGAACGCACACTCACACTGACATTTACACACAGGTATGTATGTATGTATAAAAATGTGGGGACCTAACCCAAGCACTAAGTGAGTATTTGTTGAATCACTATCTGCATATGGCATCTGGCAAATGGATGCGTGTAATTTCTCCAGGGATAAGAAGCAAACGTATACCTATGGAAAGCCTTATTCAGGCCATAACAAAGAGAGAAATGCTGAGTCCCCGACCCCACCGCCACCATGAACTGGTGAGGCAACAGAATATATTCAAAGAGATATTTCATTGCTTTAACTTGCAAGTAAGGGGAGCATGACACCATAACAGAGATGATATAAATTAATCAAACTGAGAACGAGGCGAAGAGCTTAGCCATCCTTTGCATAGCTACATTGGCTGTTTTTCAATTAGACCAGCCATTATGTGGGGGCACTCATTTAGATTTGAAAAATCACCCATTATTTTCTCTGCCCATTCATTCCAGCACCCTGACAATCTTCACAGGAAAATTAAACTTATTTCTTGAAGAATTCCTCAATCTTATACAAGATTTTCAACTGGGAGTTTCATGAATCAAAAATTAAACGAATTGCACATAAAGCCATGGCATATGTATTTTTACTACACTGTGGGAGAAAAAATAATTATTACGATTAAAAAAAAACTATGTCTTACCTGATTTCAGAAATAAAAGAAGTAGAAGAACCACTTCCTTATGTTCCATTTTGGGACTGGCCAGCAGTGCCCAGAAAGTGTGTCCCAATCCCAGGATGTTGTTGACTTACATGAGAGTAAACGAATCCACAAACCAGATAGTCAAATTAAGTTAATTATTCTCTCAGAGACCCATGCCACTGCCTCAGCAGGGTTCAAACATTACCTTGAATAAAAGGTCCTTACAAAATGTTTGAGGGTGGAATCTGCAATAGATGCTGGGAAGTGGTGAAAGCCATCTCCCCCCTCGGCTGCTCCATGCTGCCCTCCTGTGTCCTTACTCCTTCCCTCACCCCTTGTACTTTAGCTCTCGCAATTAGTCTTTTTTCTTCCCCTCTTCTTTTATTCCCCTTCTTTTGGAGAAAATAAAATCATAAAAGTATCTCACAATTGCTGGTACCTTCCACGACGAGACCCTCTGCCAAGCACTGCACCTTCAGAGCCTCCCTCAATCTTCCCAACAGGCAGTGCTGTTCTCATACCTGCTGTTCCAGGCATGGGGCTGAGGCCTTCCCCCGAGGTTGTGTGGCTACCCAGGGCTGCAGCTGATAGACACAACCCTTTCAGGTCTTAGATGACAGGCTTAAGTTAGGTGTAAACATTAATGTCTCCACATCCTACACCAGATGACATAGAAATTACAACATAAGTGAAAATATTTTATTATCTTCAAAATTTCTTTATTCCCAGTGAATTCACATGTTTTCTGTAATTATAAACTATAAGACATCAATCTTTCACCCAAATGAACATATGGCATATTATTATATTCCCATTCTCATGAAATAAAGCAAGAGTGGTAGCATTCAGTGAAAAGCATCTATGTCAATTTTAAATGTTGAATCTGTACTTTTCCTTGACTTAAGGTTAGAGCGACCAGGTAGTACATATGCTTTAAAACTTCTATTTTAGTGTTCAAAGATATTTAGGAATAATTCAATTGACCTCTCTATTTTAGATGTGAAATAAGGACCAGAAAGCATCATTCCTCTTTCCAGGCAGTGAAATTCCTTCTTATTCATTAACTGGGAAAAGAGTAGAGGTGGGAGCCCAGTGGTCTTGGGTGGAATGTCCTGCGGAATTCCCTGGGATTGAGGAACCATGCAGAACCCTCGAGAAGAAACCACGTTGGGCAATAAGAGGGCGGCCCCATGTGAGGGACAGGGGGGACCTAATCACATTTCCTGATTTCCTATTTTAGCCTCACTCTCCTCTCTCCTCAAATTCTTACCACTCCCTTTATCCTCTCTGACTCACCTCATGGCCCAGTTCATTAAAGGGGACAGAAGATGGAGGTAAGTTGAGAAACCAGCAGTGAACACACGTTTTATTTTTAATGTGAAATGTCTCTTAGGGGGCTTATGTTGGTGTGCTTTAGAAAGTACTTTGGGAAAAAAAATAGACTCTACTAATATATAATGCTTCCAACGTGTATTTACTTCCACTTAAAATATTATTTTAGCAGTTCCTCTTGGATAAGGCACCTTGGGAATGATGTTGTCAGAAATTCTATATCCACATAATTTTCTTTTCCTGTTGTTGTGGTTTTGACTTGGGTGGTGTTGGTATAGCTCTTGCCCAACTTTCCCCTGGTAGTTGTTGGATGCACTCAATTCTACAAATGTGATTTTGTAAATCAGTTGCCCTCGTAGTAGCCTCCTGGCTGTACATTCTTCCCTACCTCCATAATCCATCAGCATCGTGAAAGCACAGAGGGATGTTGAGCAGAGCTCTGTGCTGGAGCCACCACACTCTGTAGCCTGTAAGAGAGGAACAAAGAGGAATGAATGCGTTGCTCAGGTATAGACAGGGACGGGTGCATAGACACTTCTGCTGTGGCACGGCCCTTCATGTCCAGGGTAGGCATGAAGCAATGCACTATTCCAGATTGTACACAGGAATCTGCACTGCACTCTTAGAGGGATTTTTGCTCTAAAGACAACTGATTCAAAATAAGGCGCTTTCTACCTGAAAGAATGGCATGAACTGAGAAAAGATATATATAGAGAGAGTTCTGTGTACTACGATCAGGTTGCACATATTCTGAGATTTGTGTATTCTTATTTAGTTCAATTCATTATTTATTGACCACTTACTGTGTACAATATTATATTAGATTCTTTTAGGATTACAGTTGACCCTTGATCAACTTGGGGGCTTGGCACCCTGACCATACACAGTAGAAAATCCAGGTGTAACTCTGACTCCCCCAAACTTAACTACTAATAGCCTGTTGTTGGCCAGCAACAGTTAATAACATGTATTTGTATGTTATATGTATGACATGCTGTATTGTTACAATAAAGTAAGCTAGGGAAAAGGGAACACTTGTAAGAAAATCATAAAGAAGAGAAAATACATCTACAGTACTGTTCTGTATTTATCCGTACAGTAAGTTTACACTGTCTGTTTGCAAGATGAATCATCTGTCTGAAATGGAAGCAACCCCAGCTGCAGACCTCAGTCTCTGTTACGTATCAAGCAGATGAAGTTTTTCTTGTAATGTCAAATGTCATGACTTTTCTCTGCTTCTTGGGAGCACTGCCAGCATCACTAGTGCCACTTCATATGGATCCCACGGTGTTATTCAAGGTTTACAGTACAGCACGAAACAGGAAGAAAAATACATGCGAACAGGGAGAGGGCACTTTTTACTGTGATACACAATTCACTGGGGATGAACTGCTCATGCTGGGATGTTGAGCATCACAGCACGTTTTAAGTGGATACTCACAACACCTGAGCTCGTTGTAACAGCAACAGGAGGAGGCTACAAAATTATTACAATAGTGTGGTATGCATTACGGTTAAATGTATGCAGTTACAATTTAATACCACATCTGTATGTCTGTGTACACTTCTCTCAACTGAGAATAGCACCATATACGATCTGTGAGTGTTTGTGTACATAAGTTTTACTAAATTTTAACTTTTGCAATAGTTTTGTATATATTTTATGGTAGTAAATAATAAAATAGACTAGGTATCTACATATATTTTATGCATTCAGGACATACTTAACTTTTTCTACTTTATTTTGGTATTTCTAGCTACATGGTTTGTCTTTGAGTTTTTTTCAAATTGTTGCAAAAATTCCAAAACATTTTCTAACACATTTATTGAAAAAAATCTGTGTGTAACAGTTCAGACATGTGTTGTTCAATGATCAACTATATGTCTAAAAAGTACAAATCAGTCTCTAACCTTCCCCAGCCTCTGTATGCTAAAGGAACTACAGGAAACTTTCAAACGCAAGATGTGTGGAGATTCTGCTGCTGCACTTGTAGCAGGCTAAGAACATTCAAATAGGCTGGCTGCGGTGGCTCACGACTGTGATCCCAGCACTTTGGGAGGCCAAGGTGGGTGGATCATGGGGTCAGGAGTTCGAGACCAGCCTGGCCAGCATGGTGAAACCCCATCTGTACTTAAAATACAAAAAATTAGCTGGTCATGGTGGCGTGCTCCTGTAGTCTCAGATACTGGGGAGGCTGAGGTAGGAGAATTGCTTGAACCCAGCAGGCGGAGGTTGCAGTGAGCCGAGGTCGTGCCATTGCAATCCAGCCTGGGCGAGACAGCAAGACTGTGTCTCAAAAAAAGAGAAAAGAACATTCAAATAAGATTGGAGACAAATTGAATTTCCTTAGCTCTGCCCTGCATAAGGCCTGCAATCAAGATCCACTCAGGTCCTCTTATGAAAGAATAGACGTCTCTTACAGCATTAAAATGGTAAATTCCTTGCAAGTATTTACAAAGAAAGTTATAAACACCAGGAAACGTCAACCTCATCAGGAGGTGAGGTAGAGTTCACCCTTCTGTTTCACCTTAAGTGGAAACTGCAGCCAAGTCACAACTTCCTAGGTGATGCATGTCCGTGCAAGCTGGACTGCATTGCTGGCCTGACATTTGCACCTGCCAGCTCCTCGCCACCTGTACTTTCCACCTTCCTCCAGCCCAGGCTCTGCTGCCTGGGAACTGCCATTCTAGGACAACTCATTTCATCAAAATGAACATCTCTGCATAGCCCCAAGAGGACAGTATCATTTCCAAATGGAAATAGCAAGAACTTAATCTACTAAGGACTCATGTAAAGCATCCCTCTGTCATGGTAAGGGTCCTCAGAAAGTTTATCTGTGGCCTCCACGCCAATGTGCAGATTGTTTTTACTGCTATTTTAGTGTATTAGGGCATATCAGTGAGGAGACTTGTACTAATTAACCTGGAGGTGGCTCTTCTTTCTTTAGTTGCCCTTTTCCACATGTTAGCCTTTGTTCATCCCCAGGACCATGCAATGAGATGCTTATCAGCCCTCATGTCCCGTAAAGAGATAGCAGGCTATCTCTCAGTTAGCACAGTGGTTAAAATGTAATCCACTAGGGGACATTTTCTCTCTTTTCTTTTCTTTTCTTTTCTCTTCTCTTCTTTTCTTTCTTTTCCTTTCCTTTCTTTTCTTTTCTTTTTTGAAACAGAGGCTGGTTCTGTCACCCAGGCTGGAGTACAGTGGTGCAAACACAGCTCACTGTAGCCTTAACCTCCTGGATTCAAGCGATCCTCCCACTTGAGACTCCAGAGTAGCTGGGACCACAGGCGCATGCCACCATGCCCAGCTATTTTTTTTTTTTTTGTATATTCTGTAGAGACGGGGTTTTGCCATGTTACCCAGGCTGGTCTTGAACTCCTGGGCTCATGGGATCCTCCTATCTCAGTCTCCAGAAGTGCTGGGATTACAAATATTAGGCACTTGCCTGGCACTAGGGGACACTTTCTAAGTGAGATCTAACTCATTCGGGGCTCAGTGAGGTGATTTTTAAAAATTGAATTGTGCTTGAAAAAATCTAGGTATCTATTCATCTTTGAAAAAATTAATTTCCATTGGCCATCTCCTCATTATTAATAAGCATGGCCGTGTTACATGCTTAAGACAAATATTAGCAGAGAAGAAGACAGTCAGTCCCGGATAACTTAGTAGCTGGCATTAAGGCAGCACCAGGACTCCCCAGAGGACAGTGGAGGGTCATTCTGCCCTGAGGTCCAGACTCACCATGGATAAAACAGAGATGCACCTAATCATCCTTCCCATCTCTCACATTCATTGTTCTCTAAGCTCATACAGAAAAAAAAAATCTTATCTCACAGTATGTCAGGGAGATAAGTCATGTAGAAAAACATTAAAATCTTTTCAGGAAAGCAAATGAGCGCACAAAAAAAGCTGGTGAAATCTGAGCAAGGTCTGCTGACTAGTTTCTGATATTGTGCCAATGGCAACTTTCTGGTTGTAATCATGAACTATAGTTATGTAAGATACTGCCTGAGGGAGGTGGGGCCATAGGCACAAGAACCTCTCAGTACTATATCTATAACTCATTGTGTTTATACTTATTTCAAAACAAAAATTATATGTATATATTTATGTATACATGTATATGTTTGCATATACATGTGCCTATATTTGGAGACATGTGTCTATTTTAGGAGAACCTAGGATGATGTAACTGCTTTCATACTAGTTAAGAGAATTCCCAAAGTTCAGGGAAAGTCTAAAGTTATAGAGTGTAACTTTATAACTCAGGGTGTAGAACTTGGATTCTGGCTGATTCTCATGAGCTCCTAGGATGAGTGGGTGGGACAGAGAGGCTTCACTACCACCACGTTCCCTCCCTGACTGGAGACCAGATAGTTAAGGACTGATGGGTGCTAGACAGCAGCAGCCCCCTATGTGGGTCCAGAACCTAGAGGCTGGAGTAATTCATGCCTGCTCCTGCCTCCCAGGTATTCAAGGGAAACCCACCATCTCCACACACCAGCAAAACACCAGCAAAACAGAGGCCCCAAGTAATGACTTCTCCTTTCTCATCTCATCCTGCCACCTGACCAGCTCCTGGGTTCCTCAATCCAAAGTTGGGGAAGAGAGAAGGGAATGTCAGTGGAAACCACTTTTGCTATAGACACTTATCCTTCAGATGTTCTTTCAGTGGGTACAGTGTTTAGTGCTGTGCTAGGTGCCGGGGAATCAAGAGTAAATAAGAGGCCATCTTTGCCCTCAAGGAGTCTTCGGTCTAATGGAGTTGGGGCAATGCAGGTCTGTAAACTGGAATTGTAAAAGTGAAGTGGCCCAGGTCCCATTTGTTGTAGTGGTGCACAGAGAGACAGTCTTGAGAGGTGAGGAGACACTTCCCAGAGGAAGTGACATCCAAGTTGAGACTTAGAAGACAGCTGGAAGGCCGGGCACGGTGGCTCAAGCCTGTAATCCCAGCACTTTGTTAGGCCAAGACGGGCAGATCACTAGGTCAGGAGATCGAGACCATCCTGGCTAACACAGTGAAACCCCGTCTCTACTAAAAAATACAAAAAAAAAAAAAAAAACTAGCCGGGCGTGGTGATGGGTGTCTGTAGTCCCAGCTACTCCGGAGCCTGAGGCAGGAGAATGGTGTAAACCTGGGAGGCGGAGCTTGCAGTGAGCTGAGATCCGGCCACTGCACTCCAGCCTGGGCGACAGAGCCAGACTCTATCTCAAAAGAAGACAGCTGGAAGGATGAGAAAGGAGAAGAATTCTGTGGAGTCCTAATTAGGCAAAAGGAATCAGGCTGGTGGCACTGAGAGAAAAAGAAAGAGAAAGCAAATAAGCTATAAGTTTGCCTTTCTTCATGGTCCAGGACCATAGCCCTCCTGTACAAATAACTCACAATCTTCCTGTGCCCAGCTAACACCAGGCCCTCAGCTGATAGAAAGATGCAGGTCAGTCCACTGCAACCTTGGCATTATCAATACTTTACAAAGCCCTCTTCAGCACGCAACACAAGCAACATCCTATAAAACCCCCAGCAAGCCTTTGTCTCTTGGCAGTCAGTTCCTCTCTTGCTGGCCTGCCCATTGCTCCCTTGCAACATATTTTTATGCTTTCTTTAATAAATCTGCCTTTCTTTATCTACAACTGTCTTGGTAAATTCTTACTGCTCATCAGATACTGGCCTCAGATAGTTGCTTCACCTGCTACACATTATTTAAGCAGAAGAAATATATGTGCAGGATCCCAGAGGCAAGAGGAGCAGGCAGATGAGAGGAATTTGGCTAACATGGGGAAATGGTCCAATTGTGCAGGCTTCTCACTCTGTTTCAAGAAGTTTAGACTTCAGCCAAAGAAAGGCAGGGAGCACTGTTACTGAAGGCTTTTAAAATCCAAGGGTGGCTTGATCTCTCTGATTGCAGCATAGTGAGGAGGTCATAGGAGGTGAGAGATAAGAGGGAGTGAAAGAAGGCAGTGGAGAAAGAGAAGAAAGAATGGATTAGGGGGATGTTGAGAAAGTAGAATTGACATGATTTTGTGACTGATTGAATGTGGGGAATGAAATCAAGTATGCTGCCTGAATTTCTGGCTTTCTAGTGGATAGTGGTATCATTCATTAAGAAGGAACACATAGGAGGGAATAAGATGAAATTGCCTGGGGACAATGTTATGTTTAGGAACTTGAGAAAACCCAAGTGGAAATTTCCAGAAGGGAGTTGGATATTCTGGTCTAGAACAGGAGTTCACAAACTATAGCCCATGAAGCAACCCTATTTTTATAAGTCAAGTTTTATTGGAACATGGCCACACCCATTATTTTACTATTGTCTGTGGCTATATTTGCACTACCTTAGCAGAGTTGAGCAGATGGGACAGAGACAGTACAATGACCAGCAAGCCAATAAAATATTTGTTATTGTCGCTTTACAGAAAAAGTTTGCCAATTCCTGGTGTACAGCCTAGGAAAGAGGTCTGAGCTGGAGATGTGGAATTAGCAGTTGTCAGCACATAGGTGGGATTGAAGCAATGGGGGTGGACAAGCGTGCTCAGAGAGAGAAAAAGAAGGCTTGGGGTAAAGCCCTCAACAACACAAGGACCCAGAAGAAGAGAATTCTCTAGAGATGACTGAGAACAATTAGCCAGAGGGGAGAATTGACGGTGTGAGTCCAGAGAAACCAGTGAAAGTGAAAATTGTAAAAAGATGGGAGTGGTCATGGGTACCAAAGACTTGTGAGAAATCAAGTGAGATGTATCCTGTGTGTGCCAGAAGGTGAGAGCAAATGAGCCCAACATAACCTGAATAATACCAATCTCAATGGCCCAGGCTCCCAGCAGTCTACTCTGGCTACTGCTACCACTAAATATAGTAAAACTCAGTAAAATAGCAATTTTAATTAAATAAATTCCTGACCTATCTCTGTAATACTCCCTTCCCAACATTTTTGCCTGCGTACTCTTTGATTGCCTCTTCAATAATGTTGTAATATCATATTCTATGAGAGAAGAGAATAATAAACTATTTTGGCTCTAGTATTTTATTGTTGATAGATTTAAATTTTTCTTCTGGCTTCATAGCTCATGATTGATAATGGAAGATAAGTTTTCAGGATTCTTGGCACACTTAGGAAAACCTTTATCAAACTATTTTTATGTATGAGCGGTAAGATTTGGAATAATTCCCAGATGGGATGAGCTAGACTCTTT
The DNA here is from genome assembly GCF_037993035.2 of Macaca fascicularis. Taxonomy (NCBI): domain Eukaryota; kingdom Metazoa; phylum Chordata; class Mammalia; order Primates; family Cercopithecidae; genus Macaca; species Macaca fascicularis. The sequence goes on from NC_088378.1 coordinate 10,356,009, forward strand.
TCTAGCTTTGTACATTTCTATTTTTCTTATTCAACTTTTATTTTAAGTTCAGGGATAAAAGTGCAGGGTTGTTACATAGGTCAACATGTGTCCTGGGGGTTTCTTGTGCAGATTATTTCATCACCCAGGTATTAAGCCTAGTACTCATTAGTTATTTTTCCTGAGGCTCTCTCTCTTCCCATCCTCCAACCTCTGATAGGCCCCAGTGTGTGTTGTTCCCCTCGATGCGTCCATGTGTTCTCATCATTTAGCTCCCACTTATAAGTGAGAACATGCGCTATTTGGTTTTCTGTTCCTGTGTTAGTCTGCTAAGAATAATGGCCTCCAGCTCTATCCATGTTCCTGCAAATGCACATGTCATATGACACAATCGTGATGTAATCTATGGTCTTGCATATTTACGTTACACCACCAGGTAAGTCGGCACAAGGGAGGTTAAGACTATTCTAAAATCTGTTTTACACAGGGACAGCTAGCAATAACATACATAGAAATGACTCCATACCACATAAATAAATCCCAAGGAACCCAAACTCAATGACTCAACTCAATTTTTCTTTTACTGGATCCTCAAAATGCCCACATTCTCTCCACCACTACCCAACATGAGGGCAGAAAGAGATCAGAATTTTAGCCAATTACAGCTAAAATGTCTGCTTCTGCAAACTTGACAAAAGCAAATGACCAAATGGATACATTGCCAGGGCCCCTCCAGAGCCTCAGAAGAGGCCTGTTGAAGTGGTCTTTTGCTATGGGATAAATCAACCGAAAACATAGTGGCTTAAAATAAGGTGAATTATTTTATTTCTGAATTCTGAGGGTCTGCTGGGCTTGGTCTCTTACGAGGTCAGTGGTGGTTAGGGCTGAAACCATCTCAAAGCCTTCCTCACTCACATCCCATGGGTGATCTCAGCTGTTGCTGGAACCTCATCTGGGACTATCGGCCAAAACACTCAGAACTTCTCCATGTGTCTGGGCTTCCTAGAAGCATGCAACTAACTTCCAAGAGAATCAGGCAGAAGTTATTTCTCCTTTACAGTCTAGCCTGGAAATACTCCAGCATCATCTGCATGAGAGTCACAAGTCTCCCCAGATTCTAGGGAAGGACATATAGACCCGACCTTTCCATGGGAGGACTATCGGCCTCACAATGTAAGAAGAGTACATGTGGTTGGAGTCTTGTGGCTGCCATCTTGGAAAATACAATCTGCCATGGGACTCATGCAATGAAGGAACCCTGAGCCTGAATGTTATTAGCTTCCCTGTGCATCCGTCTCTATTTATGCATGTTCCATAATTCATCTCCTTCCAGAGCTTGCCAAAAGTGTCTCTCTATAATCCTTCTCTCTCCCACGTTGACACAGGTCAAATCCTTGAACTCTGTTGCCCAAATAGCTTCAAGCACATCTGCTTCCACTGAAGGTTGAGCCAGAGGTTAGTCTCCTCCCCCTCCACTAGTGGTGGCACGAACCCCCAATATCACTGTGTCTTTGTTAGGTAAAGGGACTTGTATATTTATGGCAGGTGGTACCTGGGGAATAAGCTCTGGCTGCCATTGCACGCAGAAAGTTAGGTTTCTGCTATTTCAGAGGATAGCCCCCCCTTGTGTTCAGTCAGAGGTGTAAACACATACAGTTTTATGGGAATCAAAAGTGTTGCAATCTTTAATTGCCATAAACATGCAATCCTTCTTCCACAAAGCATGCTGAAGGATGTGCTTTTTGGTGCTGTGGTGGCAGGGTTAAAATGGATTTTTGGCATTCGTCCCACTTTCTATCTCAAACAAATAGTCCCTCCAACCTGACATCATGGTGTTGGGGGAGACCTCTGAGTGCTTGGCACAGCCAGCCATGTGGTATGGAGCCACTTCTGTGGCTTACCACCATTTGACAGTAACCTCATGGGAGACCCCCAGGGAGAGAACTGCTTGGTCAAGCCCAGCCAACCTCCTTTTTCCCTTAATGGAACATTCTCTCAGGAAGCCTGGCTGTTTCTAACAAATTGATCTTGGCCCAGAGCCATCCCAATTTGTACAAGATTTTATATCCCTGCACCTCAGTAGTCATTAGAGTGCTGGCATCTCAGTATTTTTCTTCCAGGCAGACTGCTCTGGCCCACCAGGTGAATAAAGGTTGTGTTTAGATGGTTAGGAAGCTCCTCCCAAGTTTTAAACAGTGTCCAAGCCCCAACTGTAAATCAACTGGGGAGACACGCCAACCCTAATCACCAGCACTGTCAGAGCTCCAGTCCCCACTCTACCAAGATGTCCTTTTAGAAAGATAAAGACTAAAAATGCTCACTGAGTTTGGTGATGAGAGTCAGTAGAGGGGTGGGAAGACAAATCATGCCATATGTCTCAGCCCGTTTGTGCTGCTGTAACAAAGAGTCACAGTCCTTTATGGATTACCCAGATGACAGCCTGGGTAACCCATATAGGACAGAAATGTATCATCTCACAGTTCTGAAGGCTTCAAAGCCCCCGATCAAGGTGCCAATTATTACAGTGTCCTCACGTGGCAGAAGGCGGAGGGTAAGAGGATGAACATTGTGTCTTCACACAGCAGGACAGTGAAAGAGCCTGAACTCACTCCCACAAGCTCCCTTTAAAACAGCATTAATTGGCCTAAATTCCCAAAAGTCCCCGTCTCCGAACACTATGGGGGATTAAGTTTGCAACATGTTGGGCTGAGGGCAGCAGCTCATACCTGTAATCCCAGCACTTTGGGAGGCCAAAGCAGTGGATCCCTTGAGCTCAGGAATTTGAGACCAGTGCAGGCGACATGGAGAAACCCTGTCTCTACCAAAAATAAAAAATTAGCCAAGTGTGGTAGCACACACCTGTAGTCCCAGCTATTTAGGAGGCTGAAGTGGGAGGATCACCTGAGACCAGGAGGTCGAGGCTGCAGTGAGTTGAGATTGCACCACTGCACTCCAGCCTGGACGACAGAGTGAGACCTGGTCTCAAAAACAAAAAAAACCACAAAAAAACAAAAACCAGTTTGTAAGAGGTGAATTTTGAGGGACACATTCAGACCACAGCATCACCGCTGAAGAGTCAGTGGGAAACAAAATGGAAACAGCATATTAGGATGACTCTGAAGAAATGTGTCTGCGATGAAGCCAAAAGAGAAGGAGTCGGAGGTCCAGGGAGTGCAGACGGCATTTCAGTGCTCACAGGAGAGCGTCCATAGATGGCGAGAAGAGAGAAGGGGTTACAAAGCGTGAGTTCCTGAGGAGAGTGGGGCTGTCACTCGAGGAAAGGTGGTCCCTGCGGGGAAAGGACAAAGGAGTTGGGCGGCGACAGGGGGTCCGCTGTCCTCACTGCAGGAAACGGAAGGAGGTTCCCTCAGGGCTCTTTGCCTCCCGGAAGTACAAGGCGCCTCCATCTTCAGAGCATGAAGGGTGCGGGGTGGGGCAGGAGACCTGAGGGAGTCGAGGTTTTGCACCCGATGAGGAGACGCACAGAGGGAACGGGTAGGAACACAGGACCCCTGCAGCCTCAGGAGGATCAGCTGCGGCCTGGTTTGCTCGTGTTGTCATTCGTGGTGGGCACCTTGTCCTCGGGGCCGGCCAGTTACTCGGCTTCCAGGCCCCTCATCCTGCCGGAAGCATCCCCAGCTTGGGGATGTTGGAGGGGCCCTGGCCCCACCTGGCTGGGGGTGGGGTGTGTGAGCTGCCCTGGGCTGAATCTGGGTACCGGGAGGAAAGGGGATTTAGAGGAGAGAGGGACGGTGAGCTTGTTTTTGTGTGGCTGGCTGGAGTGTCAGTGACAAACGACTGTATTTGAAATATTAAATTTCCTTCTCTCACCAAGAATTCATCGTACCTGCCTGGCCCCTGAAGCTGACTGAGTTTGCAATCCCTGATGTGATGGGCTGAACGTTTGTGTCCCCCCAAAATTCATATGCTGAAGCCCTGACTCACGATGTGCTAGTATTTGGAAGCAGGACCTTTGGAGGTGATGAGGGTTAGATCAAGTCATGAGGGTGTGGTTCCCATGATGGGATTAGTGCCCATATAGGAAGAGGAACACACCAATCTACACACACACACACACACACACACACACACACACACACACACACACCGTTCCTTTCCCTCCTCGAGCAAGCTGAGGAGATGCCATGTAAGGGTGCAGCCAGAAGTGGCGCTATCTAAAAGCAAGGAAAGAGATTTCATCAGAGACTGCATCTGCTAACACCTTGATCTTGGACATCCAGCCTCCAAAACCGCGAGAAATAAATGTCTGTGTCTAACCCCCAACCCTACCACCCTGCCTCCTGTGTGTGGTATTTTGTGATGGCAGCCCCAGCTGACTAAGGCACCTGGTTAAACCGGCATAAGCAGGTGAGGAGTACTGGGGGAGGGGTGAGAGAGGAAACCAGACTGGGCCAGATGACTGGGGAGACTGTCTTGCTAAATATTGTGCATTTTAACCCAAAGACCATGGCAAGCCGCTGAAGGCAAGGTGTGCCACAAATTTGGGGAGCCCTAAGCGCCTTTGAAAAGAAAAGAATGTCATTTGTGGAGAAAAGAAGGTCCCCCTTTTCAAAGGTGGTTCCCTGAATTTTTAAAAGCCCTCTTCTGAATCCCTTAAGAGTGGCCAGAGAAGAAAGAATCCACTGAGTTGACATTCCAGTTCAGTAAGTTGTAGGGACATTGTTTTGAAATAATCTGTAGGCAAGGGAGCACCAACTCATAACTCACCTCAAACCTGCAGGGTTCCTTAGCCCAGTTCTTAGTCCAAAACCCTTCCCTGTCTGGCCAGCAGTGATGGATTATTGCAAATGTTGTTCAGTTTCATTTGATCTACTTTGCAAAACCAAGTTCCAATATACAAATAACTGTGGGAGCTAAGGTCGCTGCATTTGGTCCCTCTGAGCAACCTTTCCACCTATCAGGCCACAGTCAATAGTAATAACCATTGAACATCCTTGAGGCAATTATTTCAATATTACTTTGCATCAATGACTGCACAAGAATTGCTCCAAGTGGAAGGACTGATGTTGGCAACCAGGCTTCCATCAGGGGCTGCAGATAGCCCTTGATCTTCACGTGGGAAGTTGCCTCTGAGTTCAGACACTCTGGCAATCCCTAGCTATCAACCTTCCGATAAGCAAGTAAGTGGAAAGGTGAAATTAGACAAATACATTATTACCTTAGAGTACAATTAAGCATTGGTGGCTAGTCTAAACATACCCTTTTTATGATTTTTATTTTACTACTAGCTATGATTTATTGTAGCCTTGTCCATCTGTGCCAGGCACAAACAGCACTATGACTTACCTATACCATGCTCCAATCACCAGAGTTCTTCTCTGTTATTATTACCATTTTATAGATCAGGACATTGAAACTTATTTGCCTAAGGTTATGCCAACAGAAATTGGCAGAGCCAGATTCTAACCCAAATATCTGGGTCTCAATTGATTACTTTTAACCACTGCACTGCCATTTACTGCTGGGAGGAGGAATAATAATAATAATAATATCTTGATTGATATTATTTGATTGATTAATGCCTAAAGTGTCTAAGCACCATACTAAGCTCTTTTTTATTTTTAAGTTCTTTTTTAAATGTTTCATTTCATTTATAATTGACACATAGCATTTGTACATATTTATGGGGTACTGTTGATGTTTCAATTCATGGATACATGGTATAATGATCAATTAGGGTAATCAGCATATCCATCACCTTAAACATTTATCCTTTCTCTGTGGTGAGAAGATTTAAAATCCTCTCTTCTAGTTATTCAAATATACAATACATTATTATTAGCTGTAGTCACCCTAGTGTGTAATAGAACAACCAGAACTTTTTATTTCTAACTGGAACTTTGGACCCATTGACCAACGTCTCTCCACTGTCCTCTCCCCAACTACCCTTCTCAGCTTCTGATAATCATTATTCTACTTTCTAATTCTATGAGATCAAGTTTTTTTAAAAAAAGTTTTAATTGACAAATAATTGTACATATTCATGGTGTACATAGAGATTTTCAATACTGATCAAATCAGGGTAATTAACATATCCGTCATCTCAAACGTTTATCATTTTTTATACATTTGTGTTGGGAACATTCAACATCCCCCTTTTAGGTATTTGAAACTATTCACTATATTATTGTTGGTATCCTACGGTGGTATAGAACACTAGGACATATTCCTCCTATCAAGCTGTAATTTTCTAGCCTTTAACAACTCTCTTCCTATCCCTCCCTGCCCTGGATCCTTCTCAGCCTCTAGTATCTTCTGTCCTACTTTTTACTTCCTGTGTTCAACTTGTTTTAGCTGCCATATATGAGTGAGAACATGCAGTGCTAAACTTTCTGTTCCTGGCTTATTTAACATAATGTCCTCTAACTTCACCCATGTTACTGTGAATGACAAGATTCCATTATTTTTTATGGCTGAATAGTATTCCATGATATGTGTGTACCACATTTTCTTTATCCATTCATTGGTGGTCAGACAACTAGGTTGATTCCATGTCTTGATTATTGTGAACAGAGCTGCAATGAACCTGGGGCTTCAGATGACTCTTTGATATAATGATTTACATTCTGTTGGATAAATGCCCAGTAGTGAGATTGCTGGATCATATGGTACTTCTATTTGTAGTTTTTTAAGGAACCTCCATACTGTTCTCCAGAGTGATTGCGCTAGTTTAAATTCCTGCTGTGTAGGAAATTTCCCTTTTTTTCTGCATCCTCACGAGCATGCTATTTTTTTGTCTTTTTGATAACAGCCATCCTTACTGGGGTGATATAGTAGCTCATTGTGGTTTAGGTTTGCATTTCTCTGAGGATTAGTGATGTTGAGCACATTTTCATTCATTTACTGGACATTTGTATGTCTTCTTTGAGACATGTCTACTCAGGTCATTTGCCCATATTTTAATTGGGTTGGTTTTTTGCTGTTGAGATGTTTGACTTCTTTGTATATTCTGGATACTAGTCCCCTGTCCCATGAGTAGTTTTCACATATACGAGGCACCAAAGTAGGTCTTTTACACAGGTTATTTGATTTACTCCTCACTCGGACTCTATGAGGGAGGTGCTATTACTAACACTCTCATCTTACTGAGAGTTCAGCAGAGGTTCATAGCTTCCCCAAAGTCACACAGCTTCTGTGGCAGATGGAGCAGGGTTGGATGCCAGAGCCAGGCCCTCCAGCCCTACGCCTCACTGCTGCAGGAGCCTGCTCATCTGCAGTCGCTGCCACAGGCATCAATGGTAGTACCCAGAATAAGCATTTATCGAGCACCTACTGTATTCACAGAACTCTGATCAGTCTGAAAGTCCAAGCAATGAAACAAACAAAGCCAAGGAATGGTAGAAATCGCAGAGTTCAAACCAGAGTCTAGGACCTGAAGTGCACTGCATGGGCCAGGTTAAACTGAATGAAACATTCCTATTTTGATCCCTTTCATTATTTGTTGTCCATACCCATAAATACCTTTATCAGTTTAGATGTGAAGTCAAAAACAAATAGGCAAGGAATCAGCTCTTGCAACATTCTCTTCTCCTGAAAAAGGTTCTTTGAAAGTCCTGTTTTGCAGAGACTCAGTCCTTTTGCATGATGGGTAAATCGTAGGAGACCTCTGCTAGGTCCTTATGTTACATACCTAATGTGGAATGGTTGCTTCATCCAAAAGCCTGGAGTTTTCAGAGACACTGTCCTCAAACTTCCCCCATTGGACAATACCAGCGCCTGCAGGCAACAGCTCTGACGCACTTAAGACTTAAATACAACCCACAGAAGTGCTGGCTTGGCTGGGAAAACCTATTGCTAAGCAGAAGAGCAACATTGTTTTTTCTTTTTTTTTCTTTTCTGGAATTTGTAAACAGCATTTATTCTCAGCCTTGCCTTTGAAATGTTCCAGTTGGAACATTGCTGGGCAGCGTGCAAACAGGAGCGAACGTCAGCCGGGGCGGCAGGGGGCAGCAGACCCCACACTTTGTCCATGCCTCAGGTGGGAGGGAGTGTCCGGCTCCAGAAACCTGCCCAAGCGACTTCAGCCAGCAGACGGTTCATGTCCTGAGGCTGCAAAATACGAGGTGGTAGTAGTGGGGGGCGTGAGGCTGAGAGTGGGGAGAGCAACACAGGGGCGCCAGGGTGGGAGCCGCAGCAGGCCCGTGACCGCCCGGAGGACACTGATGCTTCTGGAGCGCGCGCGAGGGTCCAAGGCGGGGCCGGACCGAGGCCGCCTGCGCTCCGCGGAGGCGCGGTCTGAGGGACACGAGGCGGTGGCAAGGGACAGCAGGCGGAGGCGCGGTCTGAGGGACACGAGGCGGTGGCAAGGGACAGCAGGCGGGGGCGCGGTCACCGGGCGCGGGAACGGGCGGAGACATGGAGGGGGCGCGGGTGGGCGGACTCCCTCCCGCAGGGCTGGGGTGGTCAGGCCAAGGCCGCTGGGAAAGGTAGGACGCTCGCCCCTGCGCTGCCAGCTGGGCTTTTCTCCTTCCTCGCCTGCCCTGTGTTCCAGGGCGCGACCCCGCTCTGTCCAGACGCTGGCTCCCGGACTGACCCTCAGGTAGGTGGGTCGGAGCCCCTGAGAGAAGTGGGGTTTGAGGGAGGGCATTTCCGTTTCCAACAGCAGGCACGGGGAGCCCGGATGCCCCAGCTCCTGGACCCTGGATTAGAAACTGGCAGGAGTAGGAGATGTTTTGTAGGAGGCTGCCCTCTGCTTTTCTCTGTTCTAACATCTGCTGGACTCAGGGAGTCTTAGCACCTGTATTTTTGACCAGAAAAAAATTGGAACAGCAGAAAAGCCAATGTGATGGGTTACGCCTTCTTAACGTGCCTCATTCAACGTTGTAAGTTCCTTCCACAGACTGATCTTTTTCGTGCAATTGATGTGATCCTATGTCAGCTATACAAAACAATTTTTGTTTACTGAATTTAGTTTAAAAGGCAAGAAGTTGCTTTCCACAGGGCACATTGATCCCCGGTGGAAAGGGATGCGTATGCCCTGAAACATGGAGAGCCACATGCGCTGCTTGGTTTTGTGTAGAAGTAACATGAGATGATCTTTTCACTGATTTTCAGAATTGTGGAGAATTCCCTTAGGAAAATAAGTATGTGTATCAATGGATGACTAATATGGGCATTTACTTTAACTGATTTCACTGAAGCAGTGCTCCTAATATTTTGAGACACAGTTTTTATTTGGTTCCTTTTTACCACATGATCAATTAGCTTCTTACTTCATAAGTTATAGTGGGGGAAGGTACTTCCTATTTTCTCTTTAAATTTTATGTCCCTTATTTAAAGAAGCAGTAGGCCTGGTGCAGTGGCTCACTCCTGTAATCCCAGCACTTTGGGAGGCCAAGATGGGCAGATCGCCTGAGGCAGGAGAATCGCTTGAATCCGGGAGATGAAGGTTGCAGTGAGCCAAGATTGTGCCATTGCACTCCAGCCTGGGCGACAAGAGTGAGACTTCATCTCAGAGAAAAAAAAAAAAAAAAAAAAAATTAGTCCTCAAGTCTCTGGCTAAATACAAAGCTGTGTATGCACAGGGAGAGGTTCCACAAAGAAAGAAGAATAAGGAACAGCTACTGGGGAAAGAACAACTGCAGGGGAACAGTGAGCTCAATGGAGATGCCAGAGCTCACATAGTACTTTCAGACTCTTTTCAGTGTATATTTTATGCTGAGATTTTTTAAATGAAATACTTTGTGTGGACAGGGAAAATTGGTACCAAAGGGAAACTTTAACAGTGAGGAAGAAACTTTCTATAAAGAGGACAGGGGACAATATACACAAAAGTCTGTGCTAAGTGTAAAATGAGCATATTCATCCTTAAAGCACATCAGAATTGAATACGAGTATTTATCCATTTCATTCATTGAATGAATTATTCATTCACTGAATCAATGAAATAAACACAGCTCTTTGAGGATTTGAGACTACATTCACCCTTTATTCATAGTCACCTGCGGTTTTGCTTTTCTCTGCATTTCTTTGCTGTTAGATGACTGCTGCATTGTTGAGTTGTATTTTGAGTGGATATTTTTGTTTGGTAATAGTGAAAATTTTAAATTGTAAAAAATGTATATTTATCCTTTCTCTCCCTTCTAAATATGTGTCACTGTAAAACATCATTCCCATGTGACAGTGTGTGCTGTAGACTGTTTAAAAATTGGGCAGCCAATTAGCAATGAAAAACAAGTGGTCCACCTTCAATATTTGCTTGTGGTTTATTTACATGCTCTTGGCACCAGTCCTAGACTCACATGTGCCCCAGAATAACATTCAGACTCTCAGCTGGTCTTGTGTTACACGTCCATGGCCCGATTCACTCCATGGTATACAGCACTCTGCTCCGTGTCCCCTGGGCTGGGCTCAAGTCAAGCAGTCAGTGACAGACTTCATTCCCAATAACAGAACCAGTTTGCATGACTCCCCATACATGTTGCAGCTTTGAAAACATTCATCTCAATGTTCACACTTTCATTTAGTATCAAGTATTTTACTGGGTTCTTACAACCATGGTGTAGTAACATTCACTGAGGAGGAAATGGAGGATCCAAGGATGGAGCAAGTTGCTCTGGGCACACAAATGCATTTGCAGTTTTACAGCCTCTTGGTGGCGTCTCAGTCAGACATTCTGTGTACTGATCAATGCCCTATTCAATTAATGGAAAAGGATGCACTCTGCGTGAGATTCCAGTTGTGCACAGAATATACATGAGAAGTGTGCCTTTGTCATCTCTACTTTCAAAGGTGAAGGCCACCAGCAATTTCTTGTATGCAACTGATGCCTTTCAAATGAAATCTTATATCTGTGTAGTCCGTAGGCAACCACAGGCAAATGTGAGAGTGAAACGCTATGTTCTACGTTGTTCTGTGTCAGTGAAGCAAGGCAGTGCCAGCTCAGAGGGCTCTGGGGCCTCAAAGAAGGGATGCCTGGTTGTGGGTGTTGCAACTTCCAGCAGGGCAGTCAAACCTAACTGCTGATGCTTTTCTTTCAGTTCTGCCATCATCGCTGACAAAGTCATCCCAGTTTGTCTGCCATCCCCAAATTATGTGGTCGCCAACCAGACTGAATGTTATGTCACTGGCTGGGGAGAAACCCAAGGTGAGATAAATTCCATTGCACACATAACGAATTGGTTTTGACCTACAGTCCATGTGACAAAATGATCATTTTGGAGAAAGCTGTGCAAATTCCTGTCCGTGAATGTGGTCCACCCACTCCTGATTTTGTCTGGGCACCTGTCTATTTCTGCATAATAGGTCTTCAAGTCACATGGTCAAGGGGTGGAAGACTGTTTCTTTGAGTCTCTCTCTTTTTTTTTCAGAACCTTTTTTTTTTTCCTTTTTTAATTATTATTTTAACTTTTTTTTTTTTTAAGTTCAGGGTTACATGTACAGGTTTTTTGCATAAGTAAAGTTGTGTCTCAGGGGTTAGTTGTACAGATTATTTTATAACCTAGGTACTAAGCCTAGTACCCAATACTTAGTATTTCCTGCTCCTCTCCCTCCTCCCACTCTTTTCCCTCAAGTAGGCCCCAGTGTCTGTTGCTCCCCTTTTTGTGTCCATGAGTTCTCATCATTTAGCTCCCACTTATAAGTGTGAACATGCAGTATTTAGTTTTCTGTTCCTGTGTTACTTTTCTAAGGATAATGGTCTCCAGCTCCATTCATGTTCCTGTGAAAGATATTATCTCATTCTTTTTTATGGCTACATAGTATTTTGTGGTGTATATGTACCACATTTTCTTTATCCAGTTTGTCATTGATAGGCATACAGGTGATTCCAAGTCTTTGCTATTATGATTAGTGCTGCAATGAACATTCACATTCATGTGACTTTATGATAGAGTAATTTATATTCCTCTGGGTATATACCCAGTAATAGGATTGCTGGGTTGAATGTTAGGTCTGTTTTTAGCTCTTTGAGGTATCACTGGACTGCTTTCTACAATGGTTGAACTAATTTACAGTCTCACCAACAGTGTATAAGTGTTCCCTTTTCTCTACAACCATTCTGGCTGGCATGAGATGGTTTCTCGTTGTGGTTTTGATTTGCATTTCTCTAACTATCAGTGATATTGAGCATTTTTTCATATGCTTGTTGGCTGCCTGTATGTTTTCTTTAGAAAAGTGTTTGTTCATGTCTCTTGTCTACTTTTTAATGGAGTTGGTTTATTTCTTGTAAATTTGTTTAAGTTTTTTATAGATGCTTGCTGGATATTAGACCTTGATTTTTGTCAGCTTTGTCAAAGATCAGATGGTTGTAGGTTTGGCCTTATTTCTGTGCTCTCTATTTTGTCCCATTGGTTTATGTGTCTGTTTTTTTTAAATTTTTTAAAAATTATTTTTATTTTTTATCAGTACCATGCTGTTTTTGTTACTATGGCCCTGATGTATAGTTTGAAGACAGGTAATGTGATGCCTCTACCTTTCTTCTTTTTGTTAAGATTGCCTTGGCTATTCTGGCCCCTTTTTCATTCTATATAAATTTTAAAATAGTTTTTTAATAGTGCTGTGAAGAATGTCATTGGCAGTTGGATAGGAATAGCAATGAATCTGTAAATTACTTTGGGCAATATGGCCATTTTGATTATATTGATTCTTCCAATCCATCAACATGGGATGTTTTCCATTCCCTTGTTTCTTTGAGCAGTGTTTTGTAATTCTCATTTAGAGATAATTCTCATGTAGAGATCTATCACCACCCTGGTTGGCTGTATTCTTAGGTATTTTATTTTTTGTGGCAATTGTGAATGGGATTGTGTTCCTGATTTGGCCCTCACCTTGGCTGTTGGTGTATAGGGATGCCAGTGATTTTTGTATTTTGATTTTGTATCCTGAAACTTTGCTGAAGTAGATTATCAGAGAAGGAGCTTTTGGGCTGAGACTTTGGGGTTTTCTAGATATAGAATCATGTCATCTGCAAACAGGGATAGTTTGATTTTCTCTTTTCCTGTGTGGATGCTCTTTATTTCCTTCCCTTGATTGATTGGTCTGACCAGGACTTCCAATACTATGTTGAACAGGACTGGTGAGAGAGGGCATCCTTACCTTGTGCCGGTTTTCAAGGGGAATGCTTCCAGCTTTTGCCCATTTGGTATATTGTTGGCTGTGGGCTTGTCATAGATGTCTCTTATCATTTTGAGACATATTCCTTCAATACCTAGTTTATTGAGAGTTTTCAACATGAAGGGTGGTACATTTTATCAAAAGCCTTTTCTGCATCTATTAAGATAATAATGTGGGTTTTGTCTTTAGTCACATTTATGTGATGAATCACATTTTTTGATTTACATATGTTGAACCAATCTTGCATCCCAGGGATGAAGCCTATTTGATCATGATGGATTAGCTTTTTGATGTGCTGCTCGATTAGGTTTGCAAGTATTTTGTTGAGGATTTTTGCATCAATGTTCATCAAGGATATTGACCTGAAGTTTTTATTGTTGTTGTGTCTCTGCCAGGTTTTGGTATCGGGATGATGCTAGCCTCATAGAATAAAATGGGAAGCAGTCCCTCCTCCTCAATTTTTTTTTTTTGACGTTTCAGTAGGAATGGTACTAGCTCTTCTTTGCATATCTGGTAGAATTCAGTTGTGAATCTATCCAGTCCTGGCCTTTTGTTTCTTAGTAGGCTATTCATTACTGATTCAATTTTGGAGCTCATTATTGGTCTGTTTAAGGAATCAATTTCTTCCTGGTTCAGTCTTGGGAGAGTGTATGTGTCCAGTAATTTATCCATCTCTTCTAGGTTTTCTAGTTTGTGTGCATAGAGCTGTCTTTAGTAGTTTCTGATGGTTATTTTTATTTTTGTAGGGTCAGTGCTAACATCCCCCTTGTCATTCATAATTGAGTTAATTTGAGTCTTCTCTCTCTTTTCTTCTTTGTTAGCCAGGTAGCAGCCTATTTGTCTTATTAATGTTTTTAAAAAACCAACTCCTGGATTTGCTGATCTTTTGAATGTTTTTTCATGTCTTGCTTTCTTCAGTTCAACTCTGATTTTGGTTTTCCTTGCCTGCTGCTAGTTTTGGGGTTGATTTGGTCTTGTTTCTCTAGTTCTTCAAGTTGTGATGTTAGGTTCTTACTTTGGGATCTTTCTTTTTGATGTGAGTGTTTAGTGCTATGAATTTCCCTCTTAACACTACCTTAGCTGTGTCCCAGAGATTCCAGTGTGTTATTTCTTAATTCTCTTTAGTTTCAAAGAACTTCTTGATTTCTGCCTTGATTTTATTATTTACCCCAAAGTCATTCAGGAGCATGTTGTTTAATTCCCATGTAATTGTATGGTTTTGAGTAATTTTCTTAGTCTTGGCTTCTATTTTTATTGAGCTGTGATCTGAGGATATTTTTGGTATAATTTTGGTTCTTTTGCATTTGCTGAGGATTGTTTTATGTCCAATTATGTGGTTGATTTTTAGAGAATGTGCTATATGATTATGATAATAATATATACTCTACTGTTGATAGAGAGTTCTGTGGAGGTCTATCAGATCCATTTGGTCCAATGTTGAGCTCAGGTCCAGAATATCTTTGTACATTTTCTGCCTTGATGATCTGGCTAATACAGTCAGTGGACTGCTGAAGTCTCCCACTATTATTGTGTGGACATCTAAGTCTCTTTGTAGGTCTCTAAGAACTTTCTTTATGAAGCTGGGTGCTCCTGTGTTGGGTGCATATATATTTAGGATAGTTGGTCTTCTTGTTGAATTGAACCCTTTACCATTATGTAATTTTTTTGTCTTTTTTGGTCTTTGTTGGTTTAAAGTCTGTTTTGTCTGAAATTAGGATTGCAACCCCTGCTTTTTTTCTGATTTCCATTTGCTTGCCCTTTATTTTGAGCCTTTGGGTGTCAGTACATGTGAGATGGGTCTCTTGAAGACAGCATATAATTAATTGGGTCTTGCTTTTTTATCGAGCTTGCCACTCTGTGCCTCTTAAGTTGGGCATTTAGCCCATTTACATTCAAGGCTAGTATTGGTATGTGTGAATTTGATGCTCTCATTGTGTTTTTATGCTGGCTTGTTTGTGTGGTGGCTTTGTGGTGTCAGTGGTTTGTGAATTTAAGTGTATTTTTGTACTGGCTAGTAGCCGTCTTTCCTTTCTATAGGTAGTGCTCTTTTCCAGATCTCTTGTAAGGCAGGTCTGGTGGTAACGAACTCCCTCAACATTTGCTTATCTAAAAGGGATCTTATTTTTCTGTTGCTTAGGAAGCTTAGTCTGGTTAGATATGAAATTCTTGGCTGAATATATATATTTTTAAAAATGTTGAATATAGGCCCACAATCTCTTCTGGCTTGTAGAGGTTCAGCTGAGAGGTATGTTGTTGGGTTGATGGGGTTCCCTTTGTAGATGACCTGCCCTTTCTCTCTAGTTGCCTTTAACATTCTGTCTTTCATTTTGACCTTGGAAAAGCTGATGATTATGTGTCTTGGGATGATCTTCTTGTGTAGAATCTGGCAGGGATTCTCTGTATTTTCTGAATTTGACTTTTGGCCTCTCGAGCAAGATTGGGGAAGTTTTCATGGATGGTATCCTAAATTGTTTTCCAAATTGTTAGCTTTCTCCCCATCCCTTTCAGAGATGCCAATGATTTGTAGATTTGGCCTTTTTCATAATCCCATATTTCTTGTAGGTTTTTTTCATTCCTTTTCATTCTTTTTTCTTCATTTTTGTCAACTGTCTGATTTCAGAGAGCTAGTCTTCCATTTCTGAGATCCTTTCCTTAGCTTGGTCTGTTCTGCTATTAATACTTGGATTGCATTGTGAAATTCTTATAGTTTGTTTCTCAGCTCTGTCAGATCTATTAGGTCTTTTTTTTTTTTTACCAGCTAGTTAATCTTTCAGCTTCTATATTATTTTATTATGATTTTTAATTTCCTTGGATTGGATTTTGCCATTGTGCTAAATCTTGATGATCTTCATTTGTGTCCATAGTCTGAATTATATTTCTGTCATTTCAGTTAGCTCAGTTTTGTTAAGAACCCTTGTTGGAGAACTGGTGCAGTTGTTTGGAGGACATATGACCTTCTGGTCATTTGATTTATTGGAGTTCTTGCCTTGGTTCCTTCTCATGTCTCTGTGTGGGTGTTTCTTTAACTGCAGTGTAGATTGAGTACAGCAAATAGACTTCTTCTTTGGAGGTTTTCACAGGGCCAAGGCCTTGTACAGGGTCTTTATTTGTAGCCGACTTCTTGTTTTTGGTTTAATAGTGGGGCATGTTAGCAAAGTATTTTTGCTGTTGAAGTTTTGGGGTGTGATCCATTTTTTATTTTAATGATTGTGTATTTCCTTTACACCTAAAACAAGCAGAAAATGAATAAAGGTCTTTGAGTCTTTGAATCCATAACTTCAGCATTCATATTGCTTCCTCGGGTAAGTGGGGTTTTCACCCAGCCCTTAAGGGCGTTAGATTATTTTTCACGTGAAATTAGCCAGATTGGGTTTCTAAACATGATGTGAAACAATAATTACAAAAGTTATAATTAAACTAGTCTTCTTACCAAATAACCACATGTCTAATGTGTGTTGGAGGGTGTTAGGCAGGGGATCTGCAGCTAAGGGAGAGACAGACAGGCCCCATGGCCCCAAATCTAGGATAGTATTTAGTATTGGTTGACGGGTAAGAGTAAGAGAGGGAACATCTGTGCAGGACGTGGTATCAGCACCTGTACTACATCTTAGGAATTTCTTCTTCATTTTGCAGTATGCCCTGACAATAATTATATCCATCAGACTTACCCCCTTGGCCACTGGAACACTGAGACTGTCTTGGGATCTCTGCCTGACTTTCTCAGAGGTGCTGGTGATGACATTAGGAGTCTGGAGCCCTAGAAAACCGTTCTGACTCTGCCACTAGCCAAACAGACCTGGACTAGGCATGTTACCTCTTTGTACCACTTGACTCCAACCCCTCATTTGTAAAACCAGCATGTTCAAGTGGTGTTTTCCACATCAGCCTTTTGCATAAGCTGTCATTTGAAGAAAGGTTTTGTTTGTTGGTTTTTTTTGTTTAACAAAAAGGTTAAAAACCACTGGTCTAGATAATTGCAAAGTTTGCTTTCCTTTCCTTTTTCTGTGCTTTTCCTACTATTTTTAAGACCTCATCCTCCTTGGTTTCTTGATCCCCCTTTCTGCACTCCCGAGTCTGGGAACACTGAGACCAACTAAAAGGAAACTTGGCAAACGAGGAATACCTTTGGGTGTGCCAGGCTGCTCCCAGTGTTTTGCATTTATAAAAATTTAAATACTACAAACCTCTAAGACTTAGATATTATTGTTCCTGTTTTACAAATGAGGAACCTGAGGCTCAGAGAAGGTGCAGAATGGCACAGGCAGACCTGAATTAGAACCCTGGTTCCCACTTACTGGCTGTTGGGACTTAGAAAAGTCATGAGCTCTCGTTGATTGTTTTCTCATATGAAATGGGGGCTGCAGGGTTGCTGGGGGAGAAACAATAAGAAAGTGCATCCAGTGTCGAGCACATGCTAAGCACTCCATCATGGCGGCTCCTGATAATAATACAGAATAGAGTTGTATCTAACACGACTCTTGCAAGTGACAGAAAATCCAACTAAAGTTGGATTAAGCAAAAAAGGGGAATTCTTATTGAGCTGAAAAGTCTTCAGGGATGGAGAACTGAAGTTTCCATCCCACTGAGTGGAAGCCGCACCCCTCCCGAGCTCCAGAAGCATCAGTGTCCTCCGGGCGACCACAGACCCGCTGCAGCTCCCACACTGGCGCCCCTGGATTGCTCTCCCCACTCTCAGCCGCACGCCCCACTCCTTTCACCCCGAATTTTGCGGCCTCAGAAGGACATGAACCATCTGCTGGCTGAAGTCAAACCGCGACAGGTTTTGGCAGCTGGACACTCGCTCCCACAGGAGGGAAGGGCGTGCGGAGAAGTGTGGGGTCTGCCTCCCCCTGGCGGCCTGGCTGACGTTTACTTCTGTTTCCACACTGCCCAGCAATGTTCCAAGTGGAACTTTTGGAAGGTAAGACTGAGAATAAATGCTGTTTACTAATTTCAGAAAAAAAAAAAAAAAAAAAAAAGAAGAAAAAAAAAGCTCGCTCTTATATTTAGCAGAAGGTTTTCCCAGCCTAACCAGCACTTTGGTGGGTTGTATTTAACCCTTAATTCCATCAGCGCTATTGCCCGCAGGTGCTGCCATTACCCTAGGCAGGAAGTTTCAGGACAGTGTCTCTGAAAACTCCAGGCTCTTGGATGAAGCAACCTTTCCACATTAAGTATGTAGCATGATCTACCAGGTCTCCTGTGACGTATTATTCATGGAAAAGGAGCAAGTTTCTGCAAAACAGGGCTTTCAATGGGCCTGTTTCAGAAGAAAATGTTGGAAGAGCTGATTTGTAGCGTATTTGTTGTTGACTTTGCAAAAACTAAAACTGACCCCGTTGAAGGTATTTATGGGTATGAACAATAAATAATGGAAAGGATCAAAATAGGAATGTTTCATTCAGTTTAACCTGACCCATGCAGTGCACTTCAGGCCCTAGACTCTGGTTTGAACTCTGCGATTTCTACCGTTCCTTGGGTTTGTTTGCTTAATTGCTCAGGCTTTCAGACTGATCAGAGTTCTGTGAATACAGTAGATGCTCCATAAATGCTTATTCTGGGTACTGCCATTGATGCCTGTGGCAGTGACTGCAGATGAGCAGGCTCCGGCAGCAGAGAGGCATGGCTTGGAAGTCCTGGCTGTAGCATCTATCCGTGCTCCATCTGCCACACTAGCTGTGTGACTTTCGGGAAGTTATGAAACTCTACTGAACTCTCTATGGGTAAAATAAGAGTAGTAGTAACAGCACCTTCCTCGTGGGGTTGGAGTGAGGAGTGAGTGAACTAACCTGTGTAAAGAACTTCATGTGGTGCCTCATATATGTGTAAACTACTCATTGCACAGGGGACTAGTATCCAGAATATACAAGGAACTCAAACATCTCAAGAGCGAAAAACCAATGCAAGTAAAAAAAAAGGGCAAATGATCTGAACAGGCATTTCTTAAAAGAAGACATAGAAATGGCCAAAAATGTGTGAAAACATGCTCAACACCACTAATCCTCAGGAAAATGCAAATCTAAACCACAATGAGTTATTATCTCACCCCAGTTAGGATGGCTATTATCAAAAAAACAAAAAATAATACATGCTGGTGAGGATGCTGAAAAAAGGGAACTTTTCTACACAGTTGGTGGGAAAAATAACGAATATCCTATCGTTTGCAGCAACATGGATGGAACTAGAGGACAGTATGTTAAGTAAGCCAGGAACAGAAAGGTAAACAGTGAATGTTCTCACTCATAACGTTACAGTAGGTAGTTAGTAAGGTATGAGTAGGGCAGAAGAGGGCTTCCCCTTACCACTACCCCAAACACACAATGGGAGTATTGCCAACCATCAGGTGATGGTCAGGTGGTTGTTAACTGTCTTTCTAAAGTAATAATTGGTCACAGCTGGCATCAGGGAAAGCCGTCTCCCAATAGATCGAAAACAACTGAAACAGCAGCTTCCCAATAAGATCTCAGGAGTTGGGTGAGTGGGGAGAAGGAACACAAGACCCTAGAAGCATGCCAATGTATAAAACCCCCAAGTCCAAAGGTCAAGTCACCCACTTGTCCCTATTCCAAGTGTGCTTTCCTCCTTTTTTCTCCTGCTCTAAAGCTTTTAAATAAACTTTCACTACTGCTCTAAAAACTTTCCACAATCTTGCTTTCTGCCTCATGCCCCTCAGTCAAATTCTTTCTTCTGAGGAAGCAAGAATTGAGGTTGCTACAGATCCATATGGATTTGCTGCTGGTATCAATATGTGGCCCCTAAGAAAAGCTGATCTCGAAGTAAAAATTAGAACAGAGGATGCTAGAGGCCTGGAAGGGTGGGAAAAGGGGGAATAGGGAGAGATTTATTAAAGGCTACAAAATTACAGCTAGATAGCAGGAATATGTTGTAGTGTTCTATGCCACTGTAGGATGAATATGGCTAACAATAATATATTGTATAGTTTCAAGCAACTACAAAGAAGATATTGAATGTTTCCAACACAAATGAGTGATAAACATTTGAGGTGATTGACAGATATGCTAACTACCCCTCTTCGATCTCTATACATTATATGTATTGAAATATCTCTATGTACTCCATGAACATGTGCAATTATTATTTGTCAATAAAATTTTGTAAAATCTTGACCTCGTAGAATTAGACAGTAGAATAGTGGTTACCAGAGGGTGAGGAGGGTAGTCAGGGAGAGGAGAATGGAGAGAGGTTGGTCCATGAGTACAAATTTCGAGTTAGAAAGATAAGTTCTAGTGTTCTATTACACACTAGGGTGAATATAGCTAATAATTATGTGTTGTATAGTTCAAGATAACTAGAAGAGAGAATTTTAAATCTTCTCACCACAAAGAAAGAAAAAATGTTAGAAGTGAGGGGTATGCTAATCACCCGATTTGATCCTTATACAATGTATCCATGCATTGAAACATCACACTGTACCCCATAAATATATATAATTACTATGTGTCAGTTATAAATAAATTAGAACTTTAAAAAGGAGTACAGTGTCAAGCATAGAGCCATTAGTCAATATAATATAGCATTACTTTTATTATTATTCTTTCTTCCCAGTGGCAAATTGCAGTACAGTGATTGAAAGTAATCATTTGAGGCCAGACACAGTGGCTCATGTCTGTAATCCCCACACTTTGAGAGGTCAAGGTGAGCAGATCCCTTGAGGTCAGGAGTTAAAGACCAGCTTGGCCAACATGGTGAAACCCCGTCTCTATGAAAAATACAAAAAATTAGTCGGGCACACCTGTAATCCCAGCTACTTAGGGAACTGAAGCAGGAGAATGGCTTGAACCCCGGAGGCAGAGGTTGCAGTGAGCTGAGATTGCACCACTACACTCCAGCCTAGGCAACAGAGCAAGACTCTGTCTAAAAAAAAAAAAAAAAAAAAAAAGGTAATCACTTGAGACCCAGATATTTGAGTTGCAACCTGGCTCTCCCAGTGTCCATTGATATAACTATGAGCAAGCAAGTTTCAGTGTCCTGATATATAGAATGGTAATGGGAATAACAGAAAAATCCGGCAATTATAGCATGGTATGGGCAATTCATAGTGTTGCTTGCACCTGGCACAGATCGACAAAGCTGCAATAAATGGTGGCTAATAGTATAATAAAGATTCTAAAAGAGTATGTTTAGACTAGCCACCAATGCTTAATTGTCCCCTGAGGTAATAATGTCTTTATCTGATTTCACCTTTCCATATGTTTGCTTATTGGAAGGTTTGAGTCCTAAAGGATTTCCAGAGTGTGAGAACTCAGTGACACCTTCCCACATGAAGGTTGAGGACTGTCTGCAGCCCTTGGTGGGACCTTGATTGCTGACATCAGTCCTTCTACTTAGAGTACTTCTTGTGCAGTCTTTGATGCAAAGTAATTTCGGAAGAATTGCCTGAAGGATGTTCAATGGTGATTACTGCTGATTGTGGCCTGGGTAGGTGGAAAGGCTACTTAGAGGACCTAATGCAGCAGGCTTAGCTCCCAGAGTTATTCGTTATTGGAACTTGGTTTTCAAAGTAGGTCAAATGAAACTGAAAAACATTTGGAATAATCCATCACTGGTCATGGACAGAGAAGGGTTCTAGATGGGACTGGGCTGGAGAACCCCGCAGGCTTGCGGTGAGTTATGAGTTGGTGCTCCCCTACCTACAGATTCTTTAAAAGCAATGTCCCTACAACTTACTGAACTGGAATATCAGCTCGGTGGATTCCTTCTTCTCTGGCCACTCTTAGGGGACTGAGGGATGGTTGGATTCAGAAAAGGGCTTTTAAAAATTCAGAGAATTACCTTTTCTTACTGTGCTCTAACACCAAGAACCAGAGGACCTATTCTTTTACAAAGGTCAAATAGTCTTAGAAAAGGGGATGCCTCCTTTTCTACAGAAATGACATTCTTTTCCAAGGGGCCTGGAGCTCCCCAAGTTTGTGGCACACCCTGCCTTCAGTAGCTCATCAAGGTCTTTGTGTTAAAATCCACAATATTTAGCAAGGCAGTCTCTCCCCGCCCCCTGTCATCTGGCCCAGTCTAGTTTCCTCTCTCACCCCTCCCCCAGTTCTTCTCACCTGCTTATTCGGGTCTAACCAGGTGCCTTAGTCAGCTTGGGCTGCCATCACAAAATACCACACACTCGGGGGTTGGTTTAAATACCTTTAATTTTCATTGTTTTGGAGGCTGGAAGTCCAAGATCAAGGTGTCAGCAGATGCAGTGTCTGGTGAAATCTCTCCCTGTGACTTTTAGATGGCCTGACTCCTCACTGCACCCTCACATGGCATCTCCTCTGCTTCTGCAAGAAGGGAAAGGGACTCTGTGTGTGTGTGTGTGCGCGCGCGTGTGTGTGTGTGTGCACGCGCGCGTAGAGATGGGTCTCATCTTTTTCTTATTGAGGCATGAGTCCCATCATGGAAATTTCATCATGGCCTCTGATGGTCCAACTCCTCACTGCACCCTCACATGGCATTTCCTCTGCTTTCCTCATGGCCTCTGATGCCACATGAGGACACAGTAATAAGGGGTCACCAGATGCAGGTCCCTTGACTGGGGGCCTCGCAGCTGCCAGAACTGTGAGACGATCCATTTTTGTCCTTTATTGATTACCCAACCTGTGACATTTTGTTACAGCAACACAAACAGACTGAGACATATGGAGAGGCTTCTCTTCCCACCCCTGTAGTGACTCCTTCTTTGCTAAATTCAGTGAGCATTTTTCAGTCCTTATCTTTGTGAAAGGACATTTTGCTAGAGTGGAGACTGGAGCTCAGATATTGCTGATAATCAGAGTTGGCGTGTCTCCCCAGTTGATTTACAACTGGGGCTTGGATACTGTTTTAAACTTGGGAGGCGCCTCCTAATCATCTCGATACAACCACTAATGTGACTACACTAGAGATAGACTCTTTCCACTTAATTCTACCACTCTTGCTTTACTTCATGAGAATGAAAATGTAAGATTGCACCATGAATTCATTTGGGGAAAGATTGATACTATGCTTTTATTTTATTTTATTTTATTTTATTTTATTTTTTTGAGACAGAGTCTCGCTCTGTCACCCTGGTTGGAGTGCACTGGCGTGATTTTGGCTCACTGCAACCTCTGCCTCCCGGGTTCAAGTGATACTACGGCCTCAGCCTCCCTAGTAGCTGGGACTACAGGTACCCACCACCATGCCTGGCTAGTTTTTGTATTTTTAGTAGAGATGGGGTTTCACCTCGAACTCTTCACCTCGTGATCCACCAGTCTTGGCCTCCCAAAGTGCTGGGATTACAGAGTTGAGCCACCGCACCTGGCCCTGTGTTTTATTTTAGTTTTAAAAATATTTATTTATTTATTTAGGCCTCACCTACTGGAATGGGAAAGATTGATATTTTATTCATTTTATTTAGTATTTATTTATTTATTTTTCTTTTCTGAGACAGTCTTGCTCTGTCACCCAGGCTGGAGTGCAGTGGCACATTTGTGGCTCACTGCAACCCCTACCTCCCAGGTTCAAGCGATTCTAGTGCCTCAGCCTACTGAATAGCTGGGATGACCAGCATGTGCTTCCACACCCAGCTAATTTTTGTATTTTTCATAGAGACAGGGTTTTGCCATGTTGCCCAGGCTTGTCTCAAACTCCCGGCCTCAGGTGATCCATCTGCCTTGGCCTCCCCAAATGCTGGGATTATAGGCATGAGCCACCGCCCTCTCCTGGAAGGACTGATATCTTATAACATAATTTATAGTTACAGAAAACATGTGAGTTCACTAGGAATAAAGAAATTTTGAAGATAATAAAAGATTTTCACTTATGTTGTAATTTCGACACAGTTTGGTATAGAATGTGGAGATTTTAACATTTACACCTAGCTTGTTCATAAACTAAGACCTGAATGGGTTGTGTCTATTAGCTGCACCCCTGAGTAGCCACACAAGCTTGGGAAGGCCTCAGCCCCCTCCTTGTACAGCAGGAATGAGAACAGCACTGCCTGTTGGGAAGCTTGAGGGAGGCTATGGATGGCAGCACTTGGCAGAGGGTCTGGTCATGGAAGGTACCAGCAAATGTGAGCTACTTTTATGATTTTATTTTATCCAAAATGAAGGGAATAAGAGAGGAGGGAACAAGACTAATCAGGAGAGATGAAGATCTGGGAGTGAGGGAAGGAGTAAGCAGAAATGAAGGCAGCATGGAGCAGCTGAGGGGGGAGATGGCTTTCACCACTTCCCAGCATCTATTGACATTCCACTCTCAAATATTTTGTAAGACTCTTTATTCAAGGTAATGTTTGAACCCTGCTGAGGCAGTGGCATGGGTCTCTGAGAGAATAATTAACTTAATTTGACTATCTGGTTTGTGGATGCATTTACTCTCATGTAAGTCAACAACATTCTGGCATGGGGACACACTTTCTGGGCACTGCTGGCCAGTCCCATAATGGAACATAAGGAAGTGGTTCTTCTACTTCTTTTATTTCTGAAATCAGGTAAGACATAGTTTTTTTTGGTATAACAATTATTTTTTCTACCACAGTGTAGTAAAAATACATATGCCATGGCTTTATGTGCAATTTGTTTTATTTAATTTTTGATTCATGAAACTCCCAGTTCAAAATCTTGTGTAAGATTGAAAAATTCTTAAAAAATAAGTTTAATTTCCCTGTGAAGACTGTCAGGATGCTGGAATGAATGGGCAGAGAAAATAATGGGTGATTTTTCTAATCTAAAAGAGTGTACCTACGTGATGGACAGTCTAGTCGGAAAAAAAAAAAAAGCCATTGTAGCTCACTATGCAAAGGATGGCCAAGCACTTCACCTGGTACTCAGTTTTATTAATTTATATCATCTCTGTTCGGGTGCCATGCTCCCCTCACTTGCAAGTTGAAACAATGAAATAGCTCTTTGAATATATTTGGTTCTTTGACCTGTTCATTGAGTGGGACCCAGCATTTCTCTCTTTGTTATGGCCTGAGGAAGGCTTTCCATTGGTGTACTTTTGCCTCATATTGTAGCAGGACAAGCTGCAGACAAAACCTCTCAGACACCGAGTTGTAGAAGGAAGGGCTTTATTCAGCTGGGAACATAGCAAGCTACTGCCTTAAAATCCAAGCTCTCTGAGTGCACAATTTGTGTCCCTTTTAAGGACTCACAACACTAAAGATTTTACATGAAAGGGTCATGATTGATTTGAGCAAGCAGGGGGTTCGTGACAGGGGCTGCATGCACCAGTGGTCAGAGTGAAACAGAACAGGGCAGGGAGTTTCAGAATGTTCTTCTATACAATGTCTGGAATCTATGAATAACATTGGTTTCTAAGTTATGAGTCGATTTTTAACTAGTGGGTTTAGGCCAGGCAGGCCCAGGCCTGGTTTTGGGCCTGGCACTGGGCTGCCTGTCTTTGATTTTACTTCCTTGTTTTTTCTTAAAACAGGTACTGAGTATAAAACAATACAAAACAAATGAGAGGGTCTCTCTCTTTCCTCATTTCCCCCCTTTGAGACTCTCACTTTTTATTAGTGGGAGTTCTCACTCTTATTTTTGCTACTTATGTCTTTTTGTGCAATAGATTGATAGTGATTTATATAGTACACTTGTGCTGAAGCATTTTGGTGAACTAAGGTAGCAATGAAGGTTTTTGTCATTTGAAGGAGTACAGGTAGCAAACAAGAGGGAAGTAAGCAGGTTCTTATTACTATTATAATTTTTATTATAAGAGTTTTAAATCCTCTTAGTGCTGGGAACTAATTTTCAAACGTGGCTCCTGGATTAAGTCTGAGCCACACTTGCACAGGTACATGTGCCAGTTTTGTTATGTTTTTAACTATCTCTTTAACTACTTGCCTTTGATTATCTATGTGTAGACAGTAATTAGTAAGGTTAAATTTCTTATAGACCTTTCTTTTAGCTGCTAGTAAGTAGTCGAGAGCCAATCTATTTTGATAGATAGCATATCTTATCTGAGTTTCTTGCTGGGCCAGAATAGTCAAGGCTTAACCAGTTTTATTATTAGAAATTATTAGTAATAATTTCTAATTATTCTAATATTCTAATTATTATTCTAATATTATTAGCAATAATTTCTAAAACAGCTTGTAACCGTATGATTCGGTTGTGCATGTAGATGGGGGTCCGACATCCCCATGAGCCATCGTGTGCCCAAGTGGTGGGTCCATAGTATTGTATGATTCTTTCAGGGGGCCATTCATCATCTTTCTAATTATCTATGGCTATGCTTCGTTTTTCGCGGTAGGCATAGACTGGGAAGTCCAGAAGTTCACCTGTTTTTATGGGCAGTAAGAAGAAAGATGGTTTAATAGTGCCAATAACACAACCGCCTGTCCACTGGTCAGGCAGCTTAGCGTAGGCTCTATGTCCACATGTCCAGTATAACCCGGTGGGGGCCGTCTAGTCCTGGTGGAATTCTGGGTGGGCCCAGACAGTCTGTAACCTTGGAAATTTACTGAATGGATTTCTTTCTGTATAATTGGAACTCCACCATATAACTGTTCTTGTGGTACTATTATACAGCTTTTGCCCAAGACAACTAAGCCACCCTATGGATGAGTGAATCCTTTTCCTTCTCTAGCTATGCAATACTGTCTAATAATGCAGACTTTTAGAACCCAAAAATTGTCAGGGTGGTTCTTTTGGGCTGGGAATTCATCAGGAACTGGGTCTGTAGGAACTAATTCTCGGGCTTCCCATGGCCGTTGATCTCCTCTTATGGTTCCTCCACAAACATAACATGAAGTGACTTTTAGAGACTGGGCTACATGTTTGGCTAATTGCAAAAGCAAATTTTTAGTTTTTCCTGAAATCTCAGGTATTGGCACATTTAGTTCATCATAGGAAGTCTGAAATACTGGCTCTGGAGAGTCTCTTTGAACCTCTCCTTTTATTAGGATGCTTGTGCTAGGATCTAGTCCTTTTTTCTAATGTTATGTATTTTTTTTTTAATTTCATTTTGGGTCTGAGGGGTTTGCGATTACCAATTCTGAAGGGTTGCAGCTCCCACTCGTGCAGGAGGGGCTGACTGTTCCTTTTTGGAACCAAACAGGATCTTTTTTATTTTTGTTTTTTCAAGTAGCCCAAAAGACACAAGACCAGTATTGACACATCTCACATAAATATGATTCTTGACAGATATACTTATTTTCTGCTGTGTAACTTTTTTCCCAATTTAGAGAACCGCATCCCATCCCATGCTATTTACTATTAATAACAGTACAGGCGTCAAATTTTAAGGTTACATTTTTGGGGACCCCTCTTTTTTTTGTTCTAGCTATTACTTTACTTGTGTCACTTAGAAAAGGACCAGTCCTTAATTTTATTTTAAAAACTGTGATCATGGGAGGTTCAGAGGGGTCATAGCACACATCCGGCTGGTCGCTTCCTGGATTACATACTTTGTACTAGGTGTCATTATACAAACAAGTTTCTTTTAGAGTCCTGGTACACTTAATAACCATAACATAATAGGACCGTAGCAATCTTTTGTCCTACCTCAGTGACTTGATGTAATACTGGGAACGGCCCTTAGTCTGAGGAAGGTCAGTTGAAGTCCTTACCATACAAGTCCAAATTTTAAGGAAAATGAGTCCTGCGATGAGTTTCCTCATGCTTTGGCTGTGCGTGGACCAGTCAGCTTCCGGGTGTGACTGGAGCAGGGCTTGTCGTCTTTTTCAGAGTCACTTTGCAGGGGCTGGCAAAGCTGCTCCCGTCCACGTACAGCTCCCAGTCTACTGATGTTTAAGGATGGTCTCGGAGGTTGTGCCCACTAGAATAAACTGAGTCCAATACTTTTACACAGTTATGTTTTAACTGGGCCCTCTGACACCAGGAGCAAGGTGGTAGGGTTTAGAGTGTTGCCAACTTCAGTGGTTATGCGGAGATTTTCACAGAGCAAGCTTTGGTATCTAGTTAGTCTAACATCTATTAGCTAATGGTGTCCTTTGGTATTTATTAAAATCACCACAGCATGGGGGGACTTTATGTTTAGGTTTTGCCTAAGAGTTAGCTTATCTGCTTCTTGTGCTAATGGGGCCATTGCTGCCAGGGCCCTTGGACATGGGGGCCAGCCTTTGGAAACCCCATCTAGTTGTTTTGAGAGATAGGCCACTGGCCTTGGCCAGGGCCCTACAGTCTGAGTTAAAACTCCAACTGCCATTTTCTTTTGACACATAGAGTGTAGAGTTTTGTCAGGTCAGGTAGCCTCAGGGCTGGGGCCTACATGAGTTTTTCTTTTTAACTCATGAAAAGCTCGTTGCTGTTGGTTGTAATAGATGTAGTTTATTTAATCTACATTTTTATTGACTGTCATCTACCAAAATATTGACTTAAATCTTGTAACTATTTGATTTCAAGCTTTAAATAAATCTGGTATTTCTTGCAGGGCTCCAGTTGCATTTAAATAGATGTGAGAGTTGAAAGACCTATAAGGGACTTCTCTCGCTTTATGATATCGTCATTGTCGTCGTCTTCTTCTTCTTCTTCTTCTTCTTCTTCTTCTTCTCCTCCTCTTCCTCCTCCTCCTTCTTCTTCTTCTTCCTCCTCCTCCTCCTCCTTCTTCTTTCTTCTTCTTCTTCTTCTTCCTCTTCTTCTTCTTTTCTTTCTCTTTCTTTCCCTTCCTTCCTTCCTTCCTTCCTCTTTCTTTCTCTTTCTTTCTTTCTTTTTCTTTCTTTCTTTCTCCTTCCTTCCTTCCCTTTCTTTCTTTCTTTCTTTTCTTTCTTTCTTTCTTTCTTTCTTTCTTTCTTTCTTTCTTTCTTTCTTTCTTTCTTTCTTTCTTTTTTCTTTCTCTCTTTCTTTCTTTCTTTCTTTCTTTCTTTCTTTCTTTCTTTCTTTCCTTCCTTCCTTCCTTCCTTCCTTCCTTCCTTCCTTCCTTCCTTCCTTCCTTCCTTCCTTCCTTCCTTCCTTCCTTCCTTCCTTCCTTCCTTCCTTTCTTTCTTTCTCTCTTTCTTTCTTTTCTTCCTGTGGTTGATCGAATGCCAGGGTGAAAGGGATAGCCAAAAGGACTAAAGCACAAGTGCCACTCTAGTTATTTGGCAGAGTGCCCAGTAAAGGTCCACTGCAATACCACCACACATCTGCTCGGGGATGAACAAGGGCTGACTGATTGATAAGCTCTTGAAAATTCTTAAGCTCACTGCATCCCTTCAGGTCTCCAAGGAATGCTAAGTTTCCACCCTGCCGTGAGAGACACACAGTGAACTTAGTGTTGGGAGATGGAAGCTGGATGGCCCTCGGGGGCTGACCTACAGGGACTTTGGGGTATAGCAGAGAGAGTTGGCATGACTTATTACTCCAGGCTGTAGAGTTCTGGAAAAGAGCTACCATGCAGCCCACACCTGGTCGACTGGAGGACCACCTTAGTGGAAGGGGGACAATCAGGGCCTCTGACCTGCATGTGCACAAGCATAACAATTGCTTTTGTTTAACTTGCAGATGGAATATTTGATCCATTTTAACCAGGCATTTGCATCCTGGTATGCTGTCTTAATTGCCAAAGTTTGTTTTAAGTCTTTAACTTCTATAATCCTCTAGTAAAATGTATGTTTCCTTTAGCACCTATTTTTATTAGTTTTTAGACCAAAAAAAGCTAAACATCATTTTATATTTAATAATGCTTTGTGTATGATTTTTATATCAGATAAGCCAAATTTTACCTTTATATTAGTGTGTTATTAATGTTAAACTTAATTTTAATAAAACCTTGTAGACATATTTATCTAATTTTTTATGTTGGACCATAAGGTAAGATTTTATAGACTCTTTTTAACCTTTTATAATTTTTGTTAAAGAGCAGGTTGATGCTTTAAGAAAAACCTGTTGCATTTTTACTTTAATGTCCAATTGACAGAAAAACCGGATGATACCTTTTTAACTTTAGCTAATATGTGTATACACAGAATTTTCTTTACAATTAACGTTTTAAAATTTGCTTAAACTTTTAAAATAATAATTTTTTTAACCTTTTAATGTTGGTAAAAATCCACATTCTTATGCCTCCTTATAATCTTTTTACTAAAGGTATATATTTTACTTTTTTTATATACCTTGCACATAAACTTTTTTTAAAATAGTACTCAGGAGGCCTTATTACTTTTAAATTGTATAATTTTTTTGCATAAAATTTTTTTTTATAAC
Source organism: Macaca fascicularis (assembly GCF_037993035.2). NCBI lineage: Eukaryota > Metazoa > Chordata > Mammalia > Primates > Cercopithecidae > Macaca > Macaca fascicularis. The sequence continues at coordinate 10,386,182 of NC_088378.1, forward strand.
TTTTTTTTCACGACTTTCTCAGACAATTTTTTGACAGGTCTCAACTTTCTGACTTATCACAAACATTTTTTTTTTTTTTTTAAATAACCAGTTAATTTATTTTAGGACAAGAATTTACCATGTAACATTCTTTTTATATAAATTCTGTCTCCCCCCTTTTTTTTCCTTTCTTGAAATTTTTCAACGTAGTTCCTAGTAGCGTGGGCTTATTTGTGCCTGACCCATGCTTCTTCAAGACAAAACACCACTCTCACACCACACGCACACCACAAAACAAAAAACAGGTAAAAAGGGCACACACACACTTTTGCAGTTTACACCAAACCAAAATCAAAACCAAAATCAGAGTATCCAGAAATCCAAGCCAGGTCAAAACCAAAGTATCAAGCAATGTAAGTCAAGTCAAAAACAAAAACCAAAGTGCCGGTACAGGTACGCCATGGGTGATCAGGCCATGCTTCTACTCAAATGGAGTAGGCAAGTTCCCAAGACCAGTCCACCAAAGTGCCACTAAAGGCACACTATGGGTGATGAGGCCACACTTCCACTCAAATGGAGTGGGCCAGTTCCAAAGACCAGTCTTACCAAGTTTCAGATGTCTGGACACCAAGTGCCAGTTCCTTCCCCGTGTTCAGCCACTGTGTTAATCCTCCTCGGGGGCCAGCTAGGCGCTGCTTTGGCCAGGAGTTCCACCAGGGCAACTGCCTACCCGAGAGTGCTCTTTGGATCGCGTCACTCAGGCTGGCCGGAGTCCCCCGCAGGGATGCTCCACAGGGCAGGCCTAAGCCACCTAAGGGGCTGCCTCAGCGTCCGTCCGTCAGTTACCTTGCTTCCTGGTCAGGGAAACAAGAAATGTAGCAGGACAAGCCGCAGACAAAACTCTCAGACACCGAGTTGTAGAAGGAAGGGCTTTATTCAGCTGGGAATATCAGCAAGCTACTGCCTTAAAATCCAAGCTCTCTGAGTGCACAATTTGTGTCCCTTTTAAGGACTCACAACACTAAAGATTTTACATGAAAGGGTCATGATTGATTTGAGCAAGCAGGGGGTACGTGACAGGGGCTGCATGCACCAGTGGTCAGAGTGAAACAGAACAGGGCAGGGAGTTTCAGAATGTTCTTCTATACAATGTCTGGAATCTATGAATAACATTGGTTTCTAAGTTATGAGTTGATTTTTAACTAGTAGGTTTAGGCCAGGCAGGCCCAGGCCTGGTTTTGGGCCTGGCGCTGGGCTGCCTGTCTTTGGTTTTACTTCCTTGTTTTTTCTTAAAACAGGTACTGAGTATAAAACAATATAAAACAATATGAGAGGGTCTCTGTCTTTCCTCAGTATCCCTGGAGAAATCACATGCATCCATTTGCCAGATGCTGTATTCAGATAATGATTCAACAACTACTTAGTGCTTGGATTAGGTCCCCACATTTGTATACGTACATACATATCTGTGTGTGGATGTCAGTGTGAGTGTGTGTTCTTTATAAATACTAGCTTATTTAGCTCATGGTATAGGTAGGGTAGCATATGCATCCCCATTTTATAAACAAAGAAATCTAGACTTAGGAAAATCATGTTATTTGCCCAATGACCAAATTCCCAAATCAAGGAAATCACGAAACCTGGATTTAAGCCAGATTTCCAAGAAAAAACCTAGGACTCTTCTTGCTTTTTCAGCTTTGTTCCAACATGTGAAAAAATAAATCTAAACACATCCCAGTGTAACTGAAGAGCAGGTTAGTTGTTTGCCACTTGCAGAATCCAATTAAGAAGACAGAAGTCTGCTATAAAGAGAGTGATTTACTTCCAAAGCTAGCTTAGGGGAAGAAATGGAGGAGTCCTAGCGTACCACTGCACTTTTGGAGCCATCAGTGGCACATTCATAAGGCAGGGGAGGAAGCAAACAAAGATGTCTGGGTCCTTGCTAGCTTGGGCACCTTATCTGCCAGGTTGTTGAGCTGGTGACTGCAGGTGCCCTTGTGAGCAGGGTGTTGTCCCTTGAGGCAAGTCTCTGGAGGGTGAGAGTTTTGTAGTGGGCATGCTTTGGTTTATAAGTCATCTGTGAACTCAGGAGTTCCATCTTGAAGCACATAGTTAGATGAACTTGCCCTGTACAGAAAGTCTGATGAAGGGGAGGTAGATGCTTGCAATATAATCTAAAAATTACCAGATAAAATTTTACAAGTTGATTTTAGAGTCAACGCATTTGAGTTTAGTGGAAGCCATTCAAGAAAAATATCAAAGAAAATACAGAGCAGGAGAAGATTAAGCAAAGAGATTTTTTTGGGGGAAATTGGTATCTATGTCTGTGTGTGTAGGGAGTGCAGGGGTATGAATATTCTATTTCAGTCCCAAGAAACTGGGATGTAGATCACTGTGAACTTATTCAGCAGGCTACACCCCAGAGGCTAGAACAAATTTCCCTGCCACAGGATTAACATATGTTTTAACCAACCTGAGGGGCACATTTTCTCATAAGCTCTTTTGGAAAGCAAGACTTTCTGTGGACGTGTTATCTTCCCAGTGTGCTGGAATGCCCAGGGAGAGGAAAAAGTTTCTTTTACAGCCATGCTTAGAGAGAAGTGGAGAAACATCTTCCATTCACAAATTGCTAAGTCTTTTACACATGCAAATATGCACACACATTCACACACCACAGTGAGGAAGAAATTCTCACAGCATTAATCAGATACATTTACTTCAGTAGCAACATACATCTACATTTTGCCTATAATATAAAAGTATTTTTTTCCTATTTTCCTATTACAAGATGTGTTTAATGTTTCTTCACCAACAAATAAACCCTATTAAAACCTCCATTGCCATATCAGCCCTGGAGGTGAATCGGAGAAATGAAAGTGTTGTGGAAAAATTATCAGATTAAAAAAAGAAAAAATTGATTCTGTTTTCGGATATTTCCTAGTGACATGAGCTGGGGAGGGATATGCTATGCAGTGATGTGCTATGAAGCATAATAACATGACACAGTTACGGGTAACTTGGTTAAAGGGGGAAATGGAAGTTTCCTCTTTTGGAATATCATTTGTAGCCTACTGTGCTACATTTCAAAAACACTCTTCAGAATGTTTAACTTAACTCTCTGGAGGAAACACCTTTTGAATTTGTTGTGTGTTTTGAAGTCACACTGTGAGCTCTAGAATTTGCCAAAGCATAACTCTTCCTGGAAAAGGGAGTTCAAATAAGAAGACAGTGCAGGGTGAAGACACGGATATGGACCTAAAATACCATTTCTTGATGATCTTTTGATATATCTCTCAAGTGCTTTTTAGTGGATTAGGTTTAGAATGCATCAGCCAATGCCTGCTCAATAATCCAGTTTTCCAGCCTAGAGCATCTTAAATTGAGGAAGGACAGAGGCGCAGAGGTGGGGAGCAGGTGGACTTTGGCTGAGGACTTTGCATGAATCAATGAGGGTGCATCCCCCTCCCTGTCCTCCCCTTGTGCTCTGTGTACCCTCAGGAGGTCAGGATGGGCCTTTCTGAGAATGAGAATCTGTTTGTCTGCCTTCCTACTGGATACTTGTCATCGGCATACAAACACACGCTCTATGCAGTGTGTCATCTTTCAGAACTTCCCCCTGACCCCATATTCCCTAGAAGGCTGGCTGCCTTCAGAGTCAGGCTTGTCTCCTGCTGCCACCCCCACTGCTCTTCTAGTCACTCTTTAACCCACTCCATCTGCATGTGGCCCCCACCACACCCCTCAAAGTGGTCAAGGTCGTCCTGTTGCCTAATTCCATGGAAGCTTGGCTATCTTCATTTTACTAGCCTCTTTTGGCCTCTCACCCTGTGGAAATCACTAGCATTCTGTGCCAGAGACGGAGCTGGCATCTCCAGGCTTGGAAGAGGGTCACTGAAGCTTGGCCAGGTGTCCTGAGGAGCCTCACGACAAGGGACATTCTGTAGCCTTGCAATGGGAGCACAGCTGAGCCCTCCTTGGCCACCCTCTGCCGTGACCAGACAGAAAGCAGCTTTTGAACAGATTTATTGCCTTAGATTTGATCTCAAAGAAAAATCATGTGCAGTATTGGCCCCAGGTTCTGCTTCTTTACAGTTTCCTCTGAAATCCGGATGCCTGTCAACACCTTGGAAAAACTGAATTCTCCCCAACTAATAGTGGTGTGTCACTGTAGTAAGCCTAGTACATAAATGGCCTTCTTTATGGAGGAGCTGCATACCCTCCTTTTTTTTTTTTTTTTTTTTGCTTAATTTTTGCCCAAGATGAGAACATAATTTAGTTCACTTTTTATTTATTCCCAACATCATCCATGCACCAACATTTTTGTAACTAAAGGAGGGACCATTCAGAAGGATGCTTATCAACTGTCAAAGTGACAGTGTTACAACCAAAGCATATATTGTAAGAAATCAAACAGTGGCCTCCAAGGTTCATTTCTACACAAGGATTAACAGATCAACATCAATATTGGTGCCACTGATGGTGTCCTACTTTTTTATCATGACATGGCAATCAAGAGCAAACATACGATTTATTCTTATTTAAGGTTTTATGGTTAGAGTAGGCAGATAGCTAGATATAAGCAGGAGGTGGAAGCCCCTGAGAAAGTGGACATCTGGAAAATCTGAAACCCCAGAGATTACCCAAGTCCTACATGCTAGATATGAGCGGAGGAGGGGGAATACGTAGGCAGAAAGAAATGCCCCTTAAGACGCCCAGCAGTCCCTCATTGTACAGTTAACTTTTCAGAATGCTGCTAGATACATACTGATAGGGAGGGAAGAGGGCAAAGGAAAAATTCCTAAGGGGTACACAGTTGCAGTTAATATAGATCTGAGTGCTTTACAACCTTCTTTGGGTGGTGGCAAGGGGCAATGCAGCCATTAGGTAGAATTCATATCAAACAGCTGCATCACAGGTGTTAAAGAAGACAAGAAACATTGTACTTCTTGTATTCTTAATAATGACTTGCAATATTGTTTTTAGTATCATTGCAAACCTCTATAAATATGATTTTAAAAAGTATTTCTTTAGGTTGGAATTACTTCTATGCATTGACTTGTCTTCCTGGGTTTCATTAGCCATATCTGTTGTGCTTTCTTCCTTACCACTGTTCATCTCAAACTCTTGAGATTAAAGTGCAGGCTCAGGAGGAAGCAAAGAGCTTCAAGACTCTCACGGACCTCCAGCACAGTGTACCTGCCTTATGGAAAAGTGGCCACACTGTTTTCTGCTCTGGCCCCTGCCCCTGCTACTCCTCACTGGGCAGAGCACAGCCACCCTGGCCCTGCCTGAACATTTTAGTCAGTGTCGGGTCTGTGCTTCTCTGGGAGAAAATCCCAGAGACAACCTGCAACCCCTCTGCCATTGCAGCTGCAGCAGGACCGCCCTTAATGCCTTTGGGCTTGAGAAAGAAAAAGGGGACCTGGCCACTTCCCTGACACCTCCAGCACACAGCAGGGGTTAATTCCAGTTTCTCTTTCTTGTGAGCTTTCACCTGCTACTCTTCACTAGGCAGGGCTCCTGGCTTGGGCCCACAGTGCAGACACCTCACACTCAGCTGAACATTTCCACTGGCTGCACTCTGTGTTTTTGTGGGGTGGAGCTCCCAGAGGTGACTGAAAGTCCTTCTGCCACTGCCACTGCAGTTGTACTGCCCTTTGCTGTACTTGGACTAGGGAAGGAAAAATGATCCTGAGTGCTTTACTCACACCCCAGTGTGCCCCAGTCACCCTATGGAAAAGAGGCCAGTGTGTCATCCCTGCAAGCACCCTGAGGTCCCTGACCCTGCTGCCCCCAAGCTATGGAGTGAACAGGAAGCCTGAGCTTGCCTCAGGTCTGTGGTACACAGGGGAAGAGTGCTAAGCTGAGATCTGCAGCCAGCACTCAAGTGGGAGAGAAGCAATTATGAAGAAATACAGAGGAGCCATGTGGCTGAGCAAGACCCTACTTATTGGTTATTACATGTAAGACCCATCTGTTAGTTTGCAGCCCAAACTTCAATATCAAAAATACTTTGGTAATATATGCCCCTGTAAAACCATGAACAAGAATTCAGTCACAAATAAAGATCTTGTACACCACCTTGGCCCTCTGAAAATATCGAGAAGTGAAGTCAACTGACAATACTCAAATTATATCACAGTTAAAGGAACATCAGTACAGAAAGAACCAGCACAAGAATTCTAGCAACTGTCAAAGTCAAACTGTTTCCTTATCTCCAAATGATCACACTAGTTCTCCAGCAATGGTTCCTAACCAGAAGGAAATGACTGAAATCACAGACATAGAATTCAGAATCTGGATGGCAACAAAGAGCATTGAGATTCAGGAGAGAATTGAAACCTCTTTCAAGGAATCTAAGGAATGCAGTAAAACGGATTGAAGAGATGAAAGACAACCCATTTGAAAAAAGAACCAAGCCTCTCTGGTAGAGCTACAAAATTCACTATTGAATGTCATCATGATCAGAAGTATTAACAGCAAAATAGAAGTAGCTGAGGAAAGAATATCAGAGCTTGAATACTGTTTCTTCAAATTTACCTAATCAGACAAAAATAAAGAAAAAAGGATTTTTAAAAATGAATAAAGCCTCTAAGAAATATGGGGTTATGTAAAGAGACCAAATCTATGACTCATTGGTACTCCTGAAAGGGAGAGAGAGTAAGCAACTTGGAAAATATATTTGAGGATCTTATCCATGAAAATTTCTCCAATCTCACTAGAGAGTTTGACATACAAACTCAGGAAATTCAAAGAACCTCAATGATGTGGTATAAAGGACAACCATCCTTAAGATACGTATTTGAGGATATTAGTTTTGTTTATGTGATAGTTAATAACATCAACTTGATTGGATTGAAGGATACAAAGTATTCATCCTTTGTGTGTCTGTGAGGGTGTTACCAAAGGAGATTAACATCTGAGTCAGTGGGCTGGGAAGGCAGACCCACCCTTAATCTGGGTGGGCATCATCTAATCAGCTGCTAGTACAGCCAGAATATAGAGCTGGCAGAAAAATGTAAAAAGGCTAGACTAGCTTAGCTTCCCAGCCTACATCTTTCTCCTGTGCTGGATACTTCCTGCCATTGAAGCATAGATATAGACATAGATATAATATATCTATATCTAATATATTATTGGATATATATTATATCTATATCTAATATAGATATAGATATATCTCCTATTAGTTCTGTCCCTCTAGAGAACCCCGACTAATACAGATTTTCATACCAGGAGTGGTTCTAGAGGAACAGAATATTAAGGATGGAGTTCTTTCATTGGTTTCAGGACTTCTGGTGTTGGCTGATTAATATGATTAGACCAAAAAATGCTAAGGACTCTACTTCTAATAGTATGGAGGACACTGATAGTACTTGCCCTGAACAGTTTAGAGAATTATGCAAAATAAATGCATGTGACACTACTGATTCATCTCTTATGAGAGGCAAGGAGTTTAGTGACTCTATACATAATACCTTTGACTATATGTGGAGAACCAAGGAACATAATGAAGTTGGTTGGTTGCTCTAAGTTCACTGGAGAAAGTAATGAAAGAAAATCATGATCTCAGGGAATCTTGTCTCCCGGCTTCAGAAGCAGATACTGAGCCACAAATCTGCTAAGATTGCCCTGAATGAGAGTCTTAACTCCTGTAGAGAAAGAGTTGAAATTGTGGAAAAACAGAGACAAGCTGTTATCATGCGAATAGCTGACCTGCAACAAGAGGTGCATGCACAGCCTTGCCAGGTGTTTACTGTTAAAGTGAGGGCTTTGACTGGAAAAAAATGGGACCCTGGAACTTGAAGTGGGAATGTGTGGGAGGACCCTAATGAAGCTGAGGGCACAGAGTTTGTGAATTCTGATGAAACTTTTTTGCCAGAAGAAACAGTTTCCCCATCCCCAGTAGTGGTAACATCCTCTCCCTGACCTGTGCTGCCATTAGCCTTTCCACCTTTGTCTGAGGATATAAACCCTGCACTACCTGAGGCAACAGTGATGGCCTCCCCTGAGGCAGTTGCCAGGCAAGATAATGTTGATTCTCCTCAGGAGGCACCCCTAATGCCCCTGAATGCTTCTAGACCTATAACTAGACTAAAGTCCTTGCGGGCCCCAGAGGTGAGTTTCAGAGTGTGATCCATGAGGAGGTGCATTACACTCTAAAAGAACTGCTGAAGTTTTCTAATTTATATTAGCAGAAATCTGGAGAATAGGCATGGGAATGGATATTAAGGGTATGGGATCATGGTGGAAGGGACATAGAGTTGGATCAAGCTGAATTTATTGATTTGGCCCTACTAAGTAGGGATTCTGCATTTAATGTTGCAGCTCGGGGACTTAGAAAAAGTTCTGATAGGGCTGGAAGCAGTGGCGCATGCCTGTAATCCCAGCACTTTGGGAGGCGGGGGAGGGCAGATCACAGGGTCAGGAGATTGAGACGATTCTGGCTAAAATGGTGAAACCCTGTCTCTGCTAAAAATACAAAAATTAGCTGGGTGTGGTGATGTGTAACTATAATCCCGGCTACTTGGGAGGGAGGCTGAGGCAGGAGAATTGCTTGAACCTGTGAGGCAGAGGTTGCAGTGAACCAAGTTCGCCCCACTGCACTCCAGCCTGGTAACAGAGCAAGACTCCATCTCCAGAAAAAAAACAAAAAAACAAAAAAAAAGGGTTATAATAGTTAGCTGAAATACAGATTATATGGATTAAAAGATGGTCCAATGTGAGTGAACTGGAAATGCCTGATCTTCCTTGGTTTAATGTAGAGGAAGCGATCCAAAGGCTTAGGGAGATTAGGATGGTGGAGTGGATTAGTCACTTTAGACCTACACATCCAAGCTGGGAGGTTCCAGAAGACATACCCTTGGCCAGTGCTTTGTGAAATAGATTTGTGAGAGCAGCACCTGTGTTTTTGAAGAGCCCTGTAATTGCTCTTCTCTGTATGTCAGATCTAACAGTAGGAACCACAGTCACTCAACTACAAAATTTAAATACAATGAGAATAATTGGATCCTGAGGTAGCAGGGGCCAAGTGTCGGCACTGAACCATCAAAGGCAAGGTGGGCATAGCTACCATAATGGACAGCAGAAGCAAAGTGGCAATCAGAATAGTCTGACTCATGTAGAGCTCTGGCATTGGCTAATTAATCACAGTGTTCCTAGAAGTAAAATTGACAGGAAACCTACCACATTCCTACTTGATTTATATAAACAGAAAACTGCCAGGTAGAATGGACAAAAGACTAATCTGAATTATAAAAACAGAGAATCATGGCCCCTCAATCAATTTCCAGACTTGAACCTGTTACAGTTCCAGAACCCACTGAATGAAGGGGAGGCTGGATCCCCTTGAGGAAGGACCCCACTAGGCTACTGACAATATATGCTGTTAATCTTTCTCCCATCTTTCCCCAAGGAGACTTCTGGCCTTTTACCAGGGTAACTGTGCACTGGGGAAAGGGAACTAATGAGACATTTCAGAAAGTACCGGACACTGGCTCTGCTGATATTGATTCCAGGGTATCCAAAACGTTATTGTGGTCCCCCAGTTAAAGCAGGGGCTTATGAAGGTCAGGTAAGTAATGGAGTTTTAGCTCATGTCTGACTTACAGTGGTTCCAGTGGGTCCCTGGACTTATCTTGTGGTCATTTTCCCAGTGCCAAAATGCATAATTTGCATAGACATACTTATCAGCTGGCAGAAATGCCACATTGGCTCCCTGACTGGTAGGGTGAGGGCTATTATGGTGGGAAAGGTCAAATGGAAGCCATTAGAGCTGTCTTTACCTAGAAAAATAAAAAATCAAAAACAATATCCTATCCCTGTAGGGACTGAAGTGATTAGTGTCACCATCAAGGACTTGAAAGATGGAGGGGTGGTGATTCCCACCACATCCCTGTTCAACTCTCCCATTTGACCTGTGCTGAGGACAGATGGATCTTGGAAAATGATGGTGGATTATTTTAAGCTTAACCAAGTGGCAACTCCAATCGCAGCTGCTGCACCAGATGTGGTTTCGTTGGTTGAGTAAATTAACACATCTCCTGGTGCCTGGTGTGCAGCCATTGGCTTGGCAAATGGCTTTTTCTCCATTCCTGTCCATAAGACCCACCAGAAGCAATTTGCCTTCAGCTGACAAGGCCAGCAATATACCTTTACCATCCTACCTCAGGAGTATATCAACTCTTCAGCTCTGTGTCATAATCTTATTTGGAGAGACCTTGCTCGCTTTTCACTTCCACAAGATATAACACTGGTCTATTACATTCATGACATTATGATGATTGGATACAGTGAGCAAGAAGTAGCAAACACACTGGACTTATTGGTGAGACATTTGTATGCCAGAGGATGGGAAATAAATCCAACTAAAATTTAGAGACTTTCTACCTTGGTAAAATTTCTAGGGTTCCAGTGGCATGAGACCTATGGAGATATTCCTTCTAAGGTGAAACATAAGTTGCTGCATTTGGCCCCTGTTACAACCAAGAAAGAGGCACAATGCCTAATGGGCCTATTTGGATTTTGGAGGCAACACATTCCTCATTTGGGTGTGTTACTCTGGCCTGTTTATCGAGTGACCTGAAATGCTGCCAGATTTAAGTGCAGTCTAGAACAAAAGAAGGCTCTGCAACAGGTCCAGGCTGCTTTGCAAGCTGCTCTGCCACTTGGGTCACATGACCCCTCAGATCCAATGGTGCTTGAGGTGTCAGTGGCAGATAGGGATGCTGTTTGGAGCCTTTGGCAGGCCCCCATGGGTGAATCACAGTGGAGACTTCTAGGATTTTGGAGCAAGGCCCTGCCACTTCTGCAGATAACTACTCTCCTTTTGAGAGACAGCTCTTGGTCTGTTATTCGGCTTTGGTGGAAACTGAAATTTGACTGTTGGTCATAAAGTCACCATGCTACCTGAACTGCCTATCACGAACTGGGTGCTTTCTGACCCATCTAGCCGTAAGGTGGGTCGGCACAGTGGCATTTCATCATCAAATTGAAGTGGTATATATGTGATAGGGCTTGAGCAGGTCCTGAAGGCACAAGTAAGTTACTTAAGGAAGTAGCTCAAATGCCCATGTTCTCCACTCGTGCCACCCTGCCTTCCCCCCACCGCCCAGCCTGCACGAAAGGCCTCATGGGGAGTTCCCTATGATCAGTTGACAGAGGCAGGGAAGACTAAGGACTGGTTCACAGATGGTTCTGCATGATATGCAGGCACCACCCGAAAGTGGACAGCTGCAGCACTACATCCCCTTTCTAAGTGCATGTGTATACTTGTGCTAAGAAAATATCTTTATTTTGTTTCCTTTGTTTTTCCTTTATCATGTGACTTTAGATTTATGGACTTCACATCAGCATTTAAGCATTTAAGTGTTGTTCGTATCAGCATTTAAGTATTGTTAACCTTATGTAATAACATTTGGTTTGGGGATTGGTGCGTTTCTGGTTGTATGAGGATGGTTGTATTATGTTAGGTATAATTATGACCTTATTATTATCTTTATTTGAAGATTATGTATGATTTCAGGATGTGTGTATGGGTTCAAGTTGACAAAGAGTGGACTTGTGATGGTTAATACTGTCAACTTGATTGGATTGAAGGATGCAAAGTATTAATCTTGGGTATGTCTGTGAGGGTGTGGCCAAAGGAGATTAACATTTGAGTCAGTGGGCTGGGAAGGCAGACCCACCCTTAATCTGGGTGCAAACCATCTAATCAAGTGCCAGTGTGGCCAGATTGTAAAGCAGGCAGAAAAATGTGAAAAGGCTTGACTGAATTAGTTTCCCAGTCTACATCTTTCTCCTGTGCTGAGTGCTTCCTGCCCTTGAACATCAGACTTCAAGTTCTTCAGCGTTGGGGGTTGGAGTGGCTTTCTTGCTTCTCAGTTTGCAAAGGGTCTGTTGTGGAACCTTGTGATCTGCTGAGTTAATACTACTTAATAAACTCCTCTTTATATATATATATATCCTATTAGTTCTGTCCCTCTAGAGAACCCTGAATAATACAACTTATGTCATTAATCTCATTTATTGATTTGTGTACATTGAACCAACCTTACATCCCAGAAATAAAACCTACTTGATTGTGGTGGATTAGCTTTTTGATGTACTCTTGGATTCAATTACTAGTATTTTATTGAGAATTTTTGCATCTGTGTTCATCAAGGATATTGGCTTGAAGTTTTCTTTTTTTGTTGTTCCATATCAGAATGATGACGACCTCATAGAATGAGTTAGTCTCTCCTCTTTGATCTTTTGGAATTGTTTCAGTAGGCTTTATGTCAGCTCTTCTTTATATGACTGGTATAATTTGGCTAGGAATCTCTCTGGTCCAGGGGTTTTTCTGGTGTAGGTTTTTTAGTACTGATTCAACTTCAGAACTCATTATTGAGTTCTAAAACTCACTTTCATGTACTCTTCAAAAGACTGTGTCTTCTTCTGTTGTTGGATGGGGTATTCTCTCAAGGTCATTAGATGAAGTTGGTTGCTGGTGTTCTTCTGTATCCTTACTCCTTGTCTTTCTCTTTTTTTTATTGACTGCTGAGGATTAATGGTGATGTGTCCAACTTTAACTCTAGATTAGTCTATTTCTCTTTTAGATTGCAACTCTGTTTTATATATTTTGAAGCTCTGTTATTAGGCACATGTGTATTTTGGATTGTTAGGTCTTCTTGATGAAATGAACGCTTTATCATTATGTAATGTCTCTTCTTATCTCTGGAAGCATTCCTTGTTCTGAAGTCTATTTGCACTGATATGAATACAGCCTTCACAGCTCTGTTTTCACTAGTATTTGTATATATTTTTCTCAGTTTTTAAATTGAGATGTTCAGACCATTTGCATTAAAGTAATTGTTAATAAGATTGAATTTAAATCTACCATCAAGTTGGTTATTTCTCCTTGTCCCGTTTAAACTTTCTTCCTTTTTTCATATTTTTCTGCCTTCATTTAGATTGAGTTTATCTCCACTACTTACTTATTAAATTAATTTTTAATGATTTTATTATTTTCCACAATGTTTATAATATACCCTTTGATTTTTTCACATTCCACCTTCAAATGAAAGAATTCTACTGGATATATAGAAACCTTATATCATTGCACTTCTCCTTCCTCCCTCCCAAAATGTTGTGCTATTGCTCTTTGTAATAGAGGCTTACTTCTATTATGTTATAGCTCTCGCAATACATTGACACTATTTTTACCCTGAATAATCGGTTTTGTTTTAAAGTGATTATGACTACAAATATTTTGAATAATTTCTTTATTTTACCATTTCTGGTGCTCCTTATCTTTTATGGTGGATCCCACTTTCCATCTGGAGTCACATTCTTTCTGTGAAAAACAACCTTTAGCATTTCTTATAGCACGGGACTGCTGCTGCTGATGTCTTTCAGCTTTTCTTTTTCTGAAGAAGTCTTAATTTTGCGTTCAGTTTTTAAAAGTTATTTTGCTGAGTATGGATACTGGGTTGAGAGTTTCATTCCTTGTATCACTTTAACAATGATGTTCCATTATCTGTTTTGAATAGTTTCTGACTAGAAATCTGATCTTTGTTTCTTTGTATTCAATAGTTCCTTTTTCTCTGACTGCCTTTAAGATACTCTCATTGTTTTTCAACAGTTTGACTATGATTTATTTATTATTAATTTTTCATATTTATTCTGCTTGAGGTTCCCTGAGCTCCTTGGATTTGCAGATTGTTGATTTTTATTGTTTTTATAAAATTCATAGCCATTATCTGTTCTGCTGTTTTTTTTTTTTTTTTTTTTTCCACTTCTCTCTCTCTGTATTCTTCTTTTGGGACTGTAAGTATTCAAATGTTAGATCATTCATGTAGTTTCATAAACCTTATATGCTTGTTCTGCTTTTTTTTGTCAGGAATTTTTTTTTTTTTGTATCTGTGTTGGTTTGGATAAGTTCTAGTAAACTATGTTCAAGTTTATGGATTGTTTTGTTAGTTGTGTCTAGTTGGCTCCTCAGTGCCTTCAGAGAATTCTTCATCTCTGATATTATAAATCTCTTACTAGCACTTTCATGTTACTCTTTTCTATAGTTTCCATCTCTTTGCTGAAATTCTCCACCTATCCATGGATATTGTCCACCTTTACCAAAATATTCTTTAACATATTAACATAGGTATCAGACAAACCCAAACTGATAGTTTCCAGATGGTGTCTTTTCTGAGTCTGTCTGTCTTGATTGCTTCATTATTTAACAGTCGCTTATCTTCCCTCTTGAGTTTTTGGTGTGTCTTGTAATTATTTAATCAACCACTGGTTATCATAAATAGAAGAAGAGTAGAGATTGCAGTAAATATTATTTATGCTTTGAAATGGGCACCCATCTTCTCCTGAAAATATGTTTTGTGGTCAATTGAGTCAATCTAGTCACTAGTTGAACTGAATTTGGCATTTGTGCTTGTTGCTTTTATCTTAAATGCACCACAGGTTTAAATTCCTCCAGTGATGGGCTGCTGCTATCTTTTGCTTAGAGTGGGGCCTGGGGTGTGCAAGAATTTTCTCAGTGTTCCTGTCTATTCTTAGATTTTAGCAGTCGCTGCATCCCTGCACTACAGATGGGATATCTTCATACACATAATCTAACCCCATTGAAACTGCTCTTTCTCGTTAATGAATGCTCAATCTTTGGTGGAAATAAACAAATGCTGTATCTCCTGGAGCCACTTCAGTCTTAGTCAAGTTGTGCACACCTAGGCTTTGAAGGGAATGCATTCTCAGTGTTCTTGTGCCTTATTCGGATGGAACTTGAACGTGTGGTAGGTTTGGAGAGAAAGAGTAGCAGATGTCTGCTACGTTGCAATGCAGGATGCTGGGCACAAGAAAATTTCCTGTCTCTCCTCTAAGAAAATAAGATTTGATCATCTACCTATCCCTGAGAAGTGAAGGGCTTTGCCTGCAGTTCTAGATGCAGAACCATTTTCTCCCCCATTGCCCAGAAGCTTAAGGCTTTGGCTTTTCTGAGTAATGGTCTAGGGAATCGTGCAAGGTTTTCACATTTGACCCTGACAGCCAATCACCACCTACAGCTTGCAGTGCCAAATGTATCTCTTTCTAGTCTCTCCTGTCCTGTGTTCCTCATGAACATTAAGAAGAGATTTCTAAAAAAGAGCTTGCACGTGAGCATAGTTTCTGGTGAGAAGAATTCTGATATGTTAACTTCCTCTAAACCTTTAAATGAAATATTTCTAAGAACTAAATAAAGTTCCAGAATGCTATGAATCTATTCCTTGGGCTTTTTGCACATCTCTCTGCCTGCTAATCAAGAACAGAGAATGGTCATAATTCTCAAAGACTTTTTCCTGTTTGTGTCATAAATGACTTCACATGTTTTTCTGTTCTAAGAACTATTCAGCTTGATTTTTTCTGTTTTAATTTTAGCACTACCTGAGCAAAGCCATGTGGTCCAGGATTGCTACCATGGTGATGGACAGAGTTATCAAGGCACATCCTCCACCACTGTCACAGGAAGGACCTGCCAAGCTTGGTCATCTATGGAACCACATCAGCATAATAGAACCACAGAAAACTACCCAAATGCGTATGTCATTAATCTTACAGTAAGCAAAACAAGGTCCAAAATTTGTCTTAGAAAAGGTGTACATCAAGCTAACTTCTTACAACTAAATTTTTCTCACGCACAGAATGCATGGCAAAATGGGTGAGGAACATTACTTTGAGCAAAGAGTCTGACAGAAGAGAAATGTTAAGCTGGCTCTCTTTCCTAAGAGTTTGATAAAATCAGGAGAATATCTGGAGGTGGTGAGGTCACAATAATGGAAAATCGGAGTGTTTACACAGAGTCAGCTTCAACAACACTCACTAAAGGTCAATGTGATCTTTACCTCTTGAAATTCTATCATTCTAATCTCCAATTCTTGAAGTGAAGGTTGTGTTGGCCTTTTCTGTCTTGGCTAACAAGGAAATTATATGTGCATCTCTATGGAGAAACGGTATTTTTCTGTATCTGTGTCTATTCCAATGGGTAGAAACACCCCGGGTCCTGAGCAGCTGTGGTCTGAAGGAATACGAGTTGCCAGGAAGAGAAAAGCAAAGACAAGAAGGCAGATGAAAGTAAGCAATGAGACAGATGTGAAAAACTAAAAAGTGTGGGAAGATAGAAGCTGGGTTCTGACCACACCATGGCCAGTCTTTCACACATAAGTGACTACCAAAGACAAGAAAAAATGATATCCACATGTTGTACAATAGACAGTAGAGGACCAGGAATATTGCGAGAGAGAGAACAATGAGATCAACTCAACAGATGCACTGGTTTTCTTCCTGGATGCCCTTCCTGCACCAAAGAGCAAGAGATGGAGCCCAAAAGAACTGTAGCCATCTTGCTGAAGAGAGGAGAGACATTATAGTTTGGGAGTATTCAGGTGGCTAGGATTTTCTAGGCCTGCTAAGAATGACAACAGATTTGTGGAGGAAAGGAGCTCTAGGAATATGCATAGAAGTCTCCTCGAGTCGTTGGCTAAACATGAAGCTGCATGTACACAGA